>NC_045440.1:120670609-120911439 GCF_002776525.5 Piliocolobus tephrosceles | reverse complement strand
AAGGAAGGAAGGAAGGAAGGAAGGAAGGAAGGAAGGAAGGAAGGAAGGAAGGAAAGTTCTTATAACAGTATTTAATATTTATGTAGTGGTTTGTAATATATCCCATACTTTTACTTTAATTATTTCACTTCAGCCTCCTAAATAATTCTATGACATAGAAAAGGCACATACAATGATCACATAATAGATTAAAATTAAAAGCTTGAAAAGAAAATGCTATTAGTAAAATTGATGGACAATATACTAGAACTCAGGACTTCTGACCCCTAATCCAATTCCATCTGCTTCTTTAAAAAAGCAAAATGTAAACTATTAAATCAATGATTTTACCTCTTGGATTGCCTCAGAATTAACTATGAACAGCTTTATTGAGGTATAATAGAAAAATAAAATTTGTATATATTTAAGTTGTACAATGTGATGATTTGATATACATACATATATTCACTAAATGAAATGATCACATTAAAGCTAATTAAAACATTCATCATTTCATGTGGTTTCCTTTTTGTGTGTGGTGAGAACATTTAAGATCTAATCTTGAGCAAGTTTCAGGTATACAATACAGAATTGTCAACTATAGCCACCATGCTATATATGAGATCCCCAGAACTTTGTCATCTTATAACTGAAAGTTTGTACTCTTTGACGAATATCACCCTATTCCATGCACCTCCCACCTGGCTTTTGGCAACCACCATTCTAGATTTTGCTTCTATGAGTTTGACTTTTTTAGATTTCACATATAAATGATATTATACAATATTTATCTTTCTGTCTCCCCTTATTTCATTTAGCATAATGTCCTCCAGGTTCATTCATGTCGTTGCAAATGGTGGAGTTTCCTCCGTTTTTATGGCTGAATAATGGTTCATCACACTCACATACATATATAAATATATGATATCTATGCATCACATTTTCTTCATCCACCAGTGGACACTTATGTTGTTTCTGTATCTTAGCTATTGTGAGTAATGCTGCAATGAACTTAGGAGTGCAGATATCTCTTCAAGATGTTGACTTCATTTCTTTTGGACATATATCCAGAAGTTAGATTGCTGGATAATATGGTAGTTCTATTTATAATTTTATGAGAAGCCTCCATACTGTTCCATAATTCTGTGCTGATTTACATTCACACCAACAGTGTACCAGGGTTCTCTTTTTTCCACACTCTCACTAACCCTTGTTAGCCCTTGTCTTTTTGATAGTAGCATCCTAACAGGTACAAGGTGATATCTCATTGTGGTTTTGATTTACATTTCTCTACTGACTAGTGATATTGACTACCTTTTCACTTACAAATGCTGGATATTTGTGTATCTTATTTGTAAAAAATGTTTATTGAAGTCCTTTGCCCATTTTTTAATAAAAATATTTATTCTGTGTTTTGCTATTAAGTTATATCAGTTGCTCACGTATTTTGTGCATTAATTCTTTTTCAAATATATTGTTGGCAAATATTTTCCTCCCATTCAGTGGGTTGCCTTTTCACTCTGCTGATTGCTTCCTTTGTTATGCAGAACCATTTAAATTTGCTGTTTATAAAACTAAATGCTTTTGGCATCATATCCAAGAAATCATTGCCAAGACCAATATCATAAAGATTTCCCCTTTGTTTTCTTCTAGGAATTCTATACTCTCAGATCTTATATTTAAGTCTTTAATGTATTCCAACTTAGATTTTTGTGTGTGGTATAAGATAAGGGTCCAAGTTCATTTGTTTGCATGTCAATATTCAATTTTCTCAGCACTATTTTTGCAAGGGACTCTCCTTTTCCCATTGTGTACTTTGTAGCTCAATGGACCATATATGTGTGGGTATATTTCTGGGCTCTCTTTTCTATTCCATTGGTTTATATATGTCTTTATACCAGTACCATATTGTTTTTATTACTGTAGCTTTGTAATATATTTTGAAATCAATTAGTGTGATGCTTCCATCTTTGTTCTTTGTCAAGATCACTTTGGCTATTCTGGGTCTTTTGTTGTTTCATATAATTTTTTTTTTTTTTTGTTCTATTTCTATAAAAGTGTCACTGGGATTTTGATGGAAATAGGATAGAATCTGTATGTATCTGTGGGTAATACAGACATTTTAACCATAGTAGATCTTCCAATTTGTGTACATGGGATGTCTTTCTATTTATTTGTGTCTTCTTTAATTTCTTTCATTAGCATATTGTAGTTTTCACTGTAAGTCTTTTACCTCCTTGGTTAAGTTTATTCTTAGGTGTTTTACAATTTTTGATACTATTATAAATGGGATTGTTTTCTTAATTTTCTTTGGAGAAATTGAATTTATTATTCAAAACTTTTCACATGTGAATTTTATAAAGTATTTAAGGAAGAAATATTTTCAATATTACAAAATGTTTTCTGATAATAGAAGGAACACTTCCCAACTTGTTTTGTGATGCTAGAGTTACCCTGATAACAAAACTTGACAATGATGTTATAAAATAAAGTTACAGAACAATATCCCTCATAAAAATATACTAAAAATATTTAAAAGTATAACAAATTAAAATCAGCAATATTATAGTATCATTTGGGTAGTTTATTTTAGAAATATACAATTTGTCTAATTTTTAAAATTATTTAATACAATTTATCACATCAATGGAATAAAATAGGACTATATATAATTAATTAATAGATGTGGAAAAGATACTGAGAAACTCTAATACCAATTTATTATTAAGGTTCTTAGCAATTTAGGAATAGAGGGATATTCTTCCATCTGGAAGCTATTTAACACTTTCTTAGTAAGATTAGGAATAATTTCTATTGTACTGGGGGGGTCTTCATTGTATTGGCGGTCTTAGTCATCACAATAAAGCTAGAAAGAAAAGCATAAAAAGGAGAAGCAAAGATTAAAACTGTCTCTGTTTGCATATTACATGTTTCTTTAATTAGAAAATCCTAAAGAATTTGCCAAACACCTATTAGAACTAGTATGTCTGCTTTGCATGAACACAGAATGTGAGGTAATATTTTAAAAGCAGTTATATTTTACACACTGGCAGGAAACAATTGGAAAATTGAATGTTAAAAATTCCATGTATTTTAGCATTAAAACATAAATATGAAAGAATAAATTTGAACAAGTTTAACAAACATTTTTAAACAAAAAATAATTTTATAGTGAAAACTACCGAAATGTTCTTGAGAAAAAGATCTAAGTAAATGGAGACATACACCATGTTCACTGATTGTAAAACCCAATAGATTTAAGATTTCAATTTATTTATAGATTGAATCTTGTCCAAATTATAGTGCCAGCTATTTTTAAGCTGATTCAAAAATGTATATGTAAATGCAAACAATAAAGAATATCCAAAACATAACTGAAATGAACAAAGATGAAGGATTTACATTATCTGACTTTCAGATTTACAGGCACTCTAAAACTACAATAATTGAGAACTATAGTGCAGGCATTAAGATCTACAAATAGATGCGTGGAACAAAATAGATGGTCCAGGAATAACACCCCTCTTATGTGGTTATTTGGTTTTTGAGAGTGTTTCCAAGGCAATCTAGTAGGGAAAGAAAAGTCTTCTCAACAAATGGTGCTAGCATAAGTAGATACTATATTGGAAAAATGAGCTATACTCTTTATTTTACACCATACAAAAAATTAATTAGAGATGAATCATAGATCGAAGTGTAAAAGCTAAAACCACAAAGCTTTTGTAGAAAAATATAGTGGAACTTCTCCATGACTTATGAGCAGATAAAGGCTTCTTATTCAGTCCCAGAAAGAACTAACCATAAAAGAAAGTATCAGTCAATTAGAATTCATCAAAATTGAAAGTATCAGTTTAACAAAGGGCTGAAATTCAAGATATATAGAACTCGACAATAAAAGGACAACTAACTTAGTGTAAAATAAACAAAAGGTTTAAAAGACATTTCATAAAAGAGAGTATATGAATGGTCTATAATTATATGAAAATGAATTTATTTATGAAATAATAAAATTTATGAAAATGAATCATTTATTACATAATGCAAATTAAATTCACAAGAAACTACTGCACAGTTACCTAAATGGCTACAATTAAACGGACTGAAAACACCAAATGTTAGTTAGCTTGTGGAACAAATAGAACTCTCATACATTGTTGGTGGGATTCTAAAATTTTACAACCACTTCAGAAAATGGCCTGCCATATTTTTATTAAAATTACTTAGTTAATTAAATATTTTAGCTTTATTGGGGTACAGTTGACGTACAAAAATTGTATACATTTAATGTATTCATCTTGACGAGTTTGGACATAAGCATACACCTGTGAAATCATCACCACAGTCAAGGTACTAAACATATTCATCATCACCAAAAATTTTCTTGCTCCTGGTGGGGTTTTTTGGAGAGGGATAAAACACTTCCCATAAGATTTATCCTCTTAATGTATTTTGAAGTGTACAATACTACATTGGTAACTGTAGGTACTACTTGTGTATAGCAGATTTCTAGGATGTATTCATCTTGCATGACACAAATTTTATATCCATTGAAAAACAGTTCTCCATTTTCTCCTCCCTCCAAGTCCCTGGCAACCACCATTTTATTCCCTTATGAGTTTGACTCTTTTAGATACCTCATATAGGTTGAGTTACACAATATTTGTCCTTCTGTGCCTAGTTTATTTCACTTAGCATAATGTTCTCATAATAACCACAAATTGACCCAAGTGTCCACCAATATAAGAATGAATAAACAAGCAGTAGAATATTTATGTAATACAGACAATATTTATTTATTTTTTATTATACTTCATGTTCTAGGGTACATGTGAACAACGTGCAGGTTTATTACATTTGTATACATGTGCCATGTTGGCGTGCTGCACCCATTAACTCGTCATTTACACTAGGTGTATCTCCTAATGCTATCCCTCCCCCCTTCCCCCACCCTACAACAGGCCGCAGTGTGTAACGTTCACCTTCCTGTATGGACAGTATTTATGTAATATGGGTAGTATGTCAAAATCATTATACCAAGTGAAAGAAGCCTTATATTGTATACTATATAATGAATATGAATATATGCTCTATGATGTCATTTATATTAAATGTTAAAGCAAGAAAATCTAATTTACGGTAAAATAATATCAGAACAATGTTTGTCTCTGGTGGACTCTGGTGTTTAAGGATCAACTGGCAAAGGGTCTGAGAGAACTTCTTTGTGTGATAATGATGTTCTATATCTTACTAGGGGTTTAGATAACACAAACATATTCATTTGTCAAAATTCACTAACTACACACTTAAAATTTGAGCATTTCATGGCTCGTAAATTCAAGAAAAGGAAACTACTAAAAATACTGAACTTTTGTTAATGTGCATATTGTTTGGATGTCTGCAATTTGCTTTGAAATTTGTCAAAAGTAAAATTGATAAATGGATAGAAAGATAGGTAGAGTGATAAGTGGTGCAATAGGTGTAGTAAAATATTAAGCTAGAATCTAGGTGGTGAGGATGAGGATGTTTCATGTAAAATATTTTCAACTTTGCCATATGTATGAGAATCTTCATAAAAAATTGAAAAAATCTACCTACCTGATTTAGTCACTTGATGTGCAAGAAGTGTTGATACTCTGACATGCATCTTTCCCCAAACAGGAAATATTTCTCATGTTACATGTGGAGAGGCTTGAGAGGTGGTTTGAAACTGCAAAAGCTCTTCAATGAGGACACTACCTAGACTTTGTGGTTCCTCACCAACATTTCAGTGCAAATGCAACTGCTATGGTTTGAAGGTTTTTGTCCCTACAAAATTCATGTTGAATCTTAATTCTCAATGCACCAGTATTGAGAAGTGTGGCCTTTAGGAGGTGATTAGACCATAAGAGCTCCACCCTTATGAATGGGATTAATGCCTAATAAGAGAGCTTTAGGGAGTGACTTTGTCCCTTTTTCCTTGTCTGCTGCTTCTGGTGAGGATGCAGCAACAAGGTGCCATCTTGGAAGCAGAGCATGGGCCCTCACCAGATGCTGAATCCGCTGGCAACTTGATCTTGGATTTCCCAGCCTCTGGAACTGTGAGAAGTAAATTTCTACTCTTTTTTTTTTTTTTTTTTGAGATGGAGTCTCACTCTGTCGCCCAGGCTGGAGTGCAGTGGCCGGATCTCAGCTCACTGCAAGCTCCGCCTCCCGGGTTTACGCCATTCTCCTGCCTCAGCCTCCGGAGTAGCTGGGACTACAGGCACCTGCCACCTCGCCCGGCTAGTTTTTTGTATTTTTTAGTAGAGATGGGGTTTCACCATGTTAGCCAGGATGGTCTCGATCTCCTGACCTCGTGATTCGCCCGTCTCAGCCTCCCAAAGTGCTGGGATTACAGGCTTGAACCACCGCGCCCGGCCTCTACTCTTTATAAATTACCCAATCTGAAGTGTCTTTGTTATAGCCACAGCAACAAAATAAGACCATTACCAACTGTCCACCTCAAAAACAGAATTTGAGCCTCTGTGTAGGATTGTGGTTTTGAATAGTACTGTATTTGGATTGGCCTCTTATTAGGATGAATTTGCCACAAAATATGTCCGAGCAAGTTGAATATTTCAAGCTATGAGATGAGGATATATGAGTTCTGTTAACTTAGATGCAAGTATTTACCTGCTAAGGATAATGATCTTAATCTTAAGTACACATGGTTATCATTATCATACCTATGTACTTATTGAGTTTTCCTTCTTCCAAGTCCATTTCCAAACATAGCTATAGGTTTGTGAAATCTATGCCTTACTAATCAAAGCCCAAGGTAAAATATTAATTCACTTACCTCTTTTCATCTGTTTTAACACTTACTTGCATAGCAATTTTTTGGCACACTTTTCTGTAAACTCTTTTGTGAACCGAGGCCTATAATTCTTCCCAGATATTTATATTCCTGTGAGCTGAGATCATGTCTGGATTCTTCACCATGATTTCCTTAGTGCTTAGAACAGTTTTTGGCATATAGTAGATGATCAATAAATGCCTGTTCAATAAGTTAGTAATAAAGATGTGTTTCAAAATATTAATTATATGTCCGTATTGCATGTTCTCTCCTTCCAGAGAAGTATTTTATAAACTGAAATATTTTTAAATTATGTTTGCCAAAGGCTTCTGGATATCATATATATTAGCATTGCAGAAAGTCTAAAAGTTACTTTATAAATGATGTTTTTTCTCTCTTGGCTACAGATGGCATTTATTACATAGAAATTCCTATGCAACAGAGCAAATGTTACCAGTTACTAGGCCAGAAAAAATAGATGACCTATGAAAATAAGTATTTTATAACAGAGATGTAAAAAATAATGGCTAACTTAAAGGTGCCAGATTTCTAGCAATCTCAAAACTTTTGGCTGGGCGTGGTGGCTAACACCTTTAATCCTAGCACTTTGGGAAGCCAAGGTGGGTGGTCAGCAGTTCGAGACCAGCCTGGCTAACATGGCGAAACCCCATATCTACTAAAAATACAAAAATTATCCAGGCATGGTGGTGGGCACCTATAATCCCAGCTTCTTGGGAGGCCGAGGCAGGGGAATCACTTGAAGCCGGGAGGCAGAGGTTGCAGTGAGCCGAGATCATACCACTTTACTCCAGCCTGGGTGAAAGAGGGAAACTCTGTCTCAAAAAAAAAGAAAAACTTTTATATATTTCTAAAATAAATGAAGTAATCTATAAGTAGGGAGAAAAAAATAAGACATAAATCTACTGCACTTTATTCTGAGAATGAAATGTATAGTATCCAAGTGACATGAAAGGGTGAAAACTTGGGTTACTTATAAAACAAGTTTATATATCTATTTTTATAGACTTTTTTGTTTCATTTAAGTTTAGTTTAGTGGGGAAACTAAAATAACAACAATGACAAGTACTACCACCACTATTACTACTACTACAGTTAACAGTGAAACAGAAGATAGAAAATTGGAAGACCACTATCTAAAACTCAAGTCTGGTGAACTCCCATTTACAGTTGCTACAAAGAGGATAACATACCTAGGAATCCCATTTACAAGGGATTGAAGGACCTCTTCAAGGAGAACTACAGACCGCTGCTCAACAAAATAAAAGAGGACACAAAAAAATGGAAGAACATTCCATGTTCATGGATAGGAAGAATCAGTATCATGAAAATAGCCATACTGCCCAAGGTAATTTATAGATTCAATGCCATCCCCATTAAGCTACCAATTACTTTCTTCACAGAATTGGAAAAAAATACTTTAAAGTTCACATGGAACCAAAAAAGAGCCCGCATAACCAAGAAAATCCTAAGCAAAAAGAACAAAGCTGGAGGCAACATGCTACCTGACTTCAAACTATGCTACAAGGCTACATTGACCAAAACAGCATGGTACTGGTACCAAAAACAGATATATAGACCAATGGAACAGAACAGAGCCCTCAGAAATAACAACACACACTTACAACCATCTGATCTTCAATAAACCTGACAAAAACAAGCAATGGGGAAAGGATTCCCTATTTAATAAATGGTGCTGGGAAAACTGGCTAGCAATATGTAGAAAGCTGAAACTGGATCCCTTCCTTACACCTTATGCAAAAATTAACTCAAGATGAATTAAAGATTTAAATGTAAGACCTAAAACCATAATAACCCTAGAAGAAAACCTAGGCAATACCATTCAGGATATAGGCAAGGGCAAAGACTTCATGACTAAAATACCAAAAACAACGGCAACAGAAGCCAAAATAGACAAAACAGATCTAATGAAACTAAAGAGCTTCTGCATAGCCAAAGAAACTATCATCAGAGTGAACCGGCAACCTACAGAATGGTAGAAAATTTTTGCAATCTACTCATCTGGCAAAACTAATATCCAGAATCTACAAAGAACTTAAACAAATTTACAAGAAAAAAGACAAACAACCTCATCAAAAAGTGGGCAAAGGATATGAACAGACACTCCTGAAAAGAAGACATTTATGCAGCCAACAGACACATGAAAAAATGCTCATCATCACTGGTCATCAGATAAATGCAAATCAAAACCACAATGAAATACCATCTCACACCAGTTAGATTGGTGATCAAGAAAAAGTCAGGAAACAACAGATGCTGGAGAGAATGTGGAGAAATAGGAATGATTTTACACTGTTGGTGGGAGTGTAAACTAGTTCAACTGTTGTGGAAGACAGTGTGGTGATTCCTTAAGGATCTAGAGCTAGAAATACCATTTGACCCAGCCATCCCATTACAAGGTATATACCCAAAGGATTATAAATCATGCTACTATAAAGACACATGCACATATATGTTTATTGAGACACTATTCACAATAGCAAAGACTTGGAACCAACCCAAATGTCCATCAATGATAGACTGGATTAAGAATATGTGACACATATACACCATGGAATATTATGCAGCCATAAAAATGGATGAGTTCATGTCCTTTGCAGGGACATGGATGAAGCTGGAAACCATCATTGTAAGCAAACTATCATAAGGACAGAAAACCCAACACCACATGTTCTCATTCATAGGTGGGAGATGAACAATGAGAACATATGGACACAGTGGGGGAACATCACACGCGGGAGCCTGTCAGGGGGTGGGGAACTGGGGGAGGGATAGCATTAGGAGAAATACCTAATGTAAATGATGAGTTGATGGGTGCAGCAAACCAACATGGCACATGTATACCTATGTAACAAACCTGCACATTGTGCACATGTACCCTATAACTTAAAGTATGATTTAAAAAATTAAAATTAATAAATAAATAAAACTCAAGCCTGGGAGCATTTAGCAGAAGGGCAAACAGCCTTTGGTGAAGATGGCTCCAAGTACCATAAAGACACAGTATAATAATTAAGTTTAATAATGAAGACTTCCAATTATCAAGGGGTGGGTAAGATTGTAGGATCATCTTCACATGTTTTCTATTCTTTCTGGACTTTCAACTACACTACATTTTCCAGCCTTCTTGTGCCCATGAGACTGAGTTCTAGTCAATGAGATGTTAGCAGAAAAGATTTATGTCACCTAGAGTTCTGGTTATAAAATCACTTACAAGTAATCCTCAATACTCTTCTCCAATCTCTTGTCTGGGTGTTGATGTTTAGGGTGATTTGGGAAGCCATGATTTGAAGACAGCAAAGATTCTGTCAGTTTGAATTTCTGAATATTGTGATAATCAAACTTCCATTGCCTCTAATCTGGAACTTCTGTTTTGGCCTTTACTTGAGTGAAAGACAACGTTAGGTTTATGAAGCTGCTGAGTGTGCTGCAGTAGCCACTAGCTAAATGCACTTTATAGTTACTAAAGATTTGTCTAGTGCAACCAAACTAATTTTTAATTTTGTTAAATTTAAATAGCCACATGTGGCTCCTGGCTACCATATTAGACAGTGCAGTTTTAACAGAGCTCAGTTACATTTACGTCTTTTGAGGAGGGTTTGGACTGTGTAATAGCATTTTTGCCACCAAAATAAGACCCTATATTTTATACATGACATAGGATATACTCAATAATCCCTCCTTTGTGAACTTCTGCAGCATCCCTTTTAACCATGCCTCACCTCACAGAGTGTCAGACTCACCCCCAAGTTAGTAATACTATTACTAGTATTACTATTACTAGTACTAGTAATTAGTACTACATTACTAGTATTATAGTATTACATGGTAATACTAACCCATGCCCTTCCTCTTTGCCTCTTCTGTCTGACATGTTTTTTTCCTTCATGGCCATTGGCAGATGGCCTCTCATCTTTCAGAATTTAGAACTCATGTCACCTCCCCTATGAACACTTTTCTGACACATCCCAGGATGAATTCCTTATTTTCTCCTTTGTGTCACACTGTAACCTTCTAGATTTCTATTATGCTACCTAGGACACTTCATCACATTTATTTGTTTTTGTGTTTATCTCTTTTCCTGTTAGACTATAAATTCTTGAGAGGGACTTTGTTGACTTAATATTTGTTTCCCTGGTAGTTAGGACAGCATCAAGTACAAAGTCAATCATCAATAAATGATACACGAATAGGAAATTTAGAAGGTAAAATTCTGTAACAACCCTCAACTACTCTCCTTCTTTGATATGCATTATTTTCCATGCAGTTAGAGCTGATCCATCCTGGATATTGTCATCTGCTCTTTGTATCTGTATTTAGAGGGGGCTACTTCTGATTCTTTGCCCTCAGTGGGCACACAATGAAAGCTTACAGTCTACAGAATGAAACCACAATTGCACATTGAATTTCTTTCTCTGTTAATCTCAGACAACATGTCACAAAATGTCTGTTGTGAGAACATGCTGATTTATGTAGCAGTTCCTGAGGTCGTGAAAATGAAAACTAGAAATTTAGCAGACCAGATTCTGGTGTATATGACTTATGATTATTATGTTGTATTGGGTCAGTTTCATTGCTATACCTCATCTTGTTACTAACAAATTGTCATAATAAAATTAACACATTTTAAAGTTTGTAGGAAGACTTGAATTAAAATTTCTGAGTCTAATTCAATAATATTCCTCATGCTTCAGTGATATAACAATTCTTTGAGAAAATGGAGCCCTTCATTGAATTCTTCTTTATTTAATAAACTTGCAGAATAGTGTAAATCTTCATCCTTTTCTGTTGTTCTCCATTTATTTTTAGAAGTCTACTGAGAATAAATTTCTTTCAATATAAAATTACTTTTGTCTTTCTTTTAGCTTTTTTTCATTCTTACTTTCTATTGTCTTTGACTTTATTTTTGAAGGGTATTTTATGGGTACAGACTTCTAAATTGGCAGCACTTTATCTTTATGCTGTTTAAAGAAATTTCCAAGTTTCTGTGCAAAAATATACTTTATTTTTACTATTGATCCTTTGAAGCTAGTATCCTTTTTGTTCTGGCTAAATTTGTTATTTGTTTTTTGTTGATAAATTAATTTGACTAAATTGTGCCTAGATTTTTATTTTTATTTGTTAAATCCTGCAATAAGTTTGCTAAATATCTTGAATTTATGGGTTATTGTCCTTAATACCAGTTTGAGATTTGAAAAATTCTCATCCAACTTTTATTCAAATAGAGGATATGTTTTCTTCTTCTTCTAGGACTCTACTTACACGTGTTAGGCCTTTTGAATGTGTCCCACATGTGTCTTATGCAGTCTTCTGGTTCTTTTTTTCCTCTCTATTCCTCTGCTTGGATATTTTTCTATTGAACAGTTTTCTAATTCACTAATACTGTCTTCCACTGTGTCCAGTCCACTCTTTATTTATCCAATGAGTTTTAAATTTCATGTATTTTATTTTACAGATCTTTAATACCAGTTTGAGTCCTTTTTGTCTAATACCCCACTGAAATACTCCACTTTGTCCATCTCTTCTTCTATATTATTTAAGATGTTAATCATAGTTATTTTGAAGACCTTGTTCGCTAACTTCAATATCTATAATATCTCTCAGTCTCTTCCATTAATTATTTAATCTCTTGATTACTAGTCATTGTGTCATCCTCCTTTGTTGTCTGGTAAGTTTTATTTTATGTGCTGGACACTATGGGTAATAAAGGCTCTAGATTTTGTTGTTATCCTCTAGTGAGAGTTAATGGAGTTAAAGTTTGTTCTGGTACATATTTACATTACTGGAGGTTGATTCTGCTGAGGCTTGCTTCCAGTGTTTATTAGGATGGAACTATTGCACTTTTGCCCTTAGTCTCTGAGAGTGTCCCCTACTGCTGGCACATGGTCATTACTTCTAGAGCATGGCCATTCCAAGGTCTCAGCTGAAAGCCTGAGATGTTCACAAAGGTCTCTCTACTCTCCTTGGGCCTCAGATCCAACATTTTCTTTTTTTTTCTATTCCCTTCCCCCTTCCCCCTTCCTCCCTTCCCCCCTTCCTCCCTTCCTCCTTTCCTTTCCTTTTCTTTCTTTCTTTTTTTCTTTCTTTCTTTCCTTCTTTCCTTCTTTCTTTCTTTCTTTCTTTCTTTTCTTTCTTTCTTTTTCTTTCTTTCCTTCTTTCTTTCTTTCTTTCTTTCTTCTTTCTTCTTTCTTTCCTTCCTTCCTTCCTTCCTTCCTTCCTTCCTTCCTTCCTTCCTTCTTTCCTTCCCTCCTTCCTTCCTTTTGGTTTTTTTTTGAGACAGAGTCTTGCACTGTCACCAAGGCTGGTGTGCAGTTGTGCCATCTCAGCTTACTACAACCTCCACCTCCCGGGTTCAAGTGTTTCTCCTGCCTCAGCCTCCCGAGTAGGTAGGATTACAGGTGTACACCACCACACCTGACTAATTTTGTGTATTTTTAGTAGGGATGCGATTTTCCTGTGTTGGACAGGCTGGTCTCCAACTCCTGACCTTGTGGTCCACTCTCCTTGGCCTCCCAAAGTGCTGCAATTACAGGTGTGAGCCACCACGCCCAGCCTCCAACATTTTCTTATTGCTCTGTAGGCTTGAAATCTTTGCTAAGCTCTTTAGCCTCCTAGTGGTTTTTCTCTGGTAGGCCATTTGAAATCTTGCCTTACAAGTGTGCATTTTAGAAGTTGGCCAAATGTCCTAGGGGAAATGGCTACAAACATTTTGGTGCCCCTTGCTTTTGGGTCCTTCTTATATAATACCATATCTCGAAATCCGAATGTCTTGGAAGCCCTAAATGGTTTATTTGATCCAGCAAGACTGCCACTCTCTTTTTGGACTTTATTTCTCTTTGCCCTAGATTAGAAAATACTCTCAGGGTGAAAGTCAGGGTAAATGTAGTACCCATCTTCATGTTTCCTTTCTTTCAATGGCCAGAGCATAGTATTAATTGCTAAACAGTGTCTGAAAACACTTACTTGATATATTTTATCCACCTTTTACACCAATTTATGATAAGAAGAGGATAGGTTTGATACCAGATACTCAGCCATGACCAGAACAAAAGACCTTACCAAAGACCTTACCAAAGTTCTTACAAAAGAACTTACCAAAAAAAAAATTTCCTTATTTTTATAGTCATCACTTTCCAATGCCACTGTCTCATGTTTTTGTTCGTATTTCTTAACTTTTCCCCATTCCTCATGGGAATTAAATGCTTACTCTCAAGAGCAAAAGCATTATTTTTCATGAATAGGGGAACTTAAAGAAGACATTTAAGTTTCTTGATTCTTAGTTTATTTATCTAAGATTATGGTCAAATTTTGTTAGGCAGTATTTAATAAGCAACGGTACTTATAGTGTGTTCCACAGGTTACCTATGTCAGAGTAATCTGGAGAGGTTTGTTAAAAATAGAGATCCTTTAAATCCTTCCAGATCCACTTAATCAGAATCTTGGTTGAATGGACTCTGGGGATCTGCATTTTTACCAAGTTGCACAGAAGACCCTTGTGTAACCCAAAGTTTGAAAACACTGTAATAAGGCCATCATGAAGATTAAATGAGCCATATTCTATGAAGCACCTGAAATGTAAGTGCTTAATAAGTGCTGGTATGTATTTCACTATTTTCTATTCCATACATTTTAGAAAGATATTTTAAATAAATATGCCAATATGTGAAACACTTTGATCCTATTCAGATATTACAATTAGATACAGTACACACATACACACACACACAAACACACACACATCTATTATGTAGTGCTGCTATTAACTAAAATACCACATGATCCAGGTTGTTTTTGTTATTTATTAGAACACTCAATAAAAAAAAAGTTCAGCTGTAAATTTGATGTGAAATATAGAACTTAAAATCTTTCAGTAATCAGGATCTGTCAAAATATTCAGCCTCGTAAAATATGTGGAAGGGTTACTATTTCTTTTTTCCTGCTAAAAAGGAAACTAAAATTCAATAGGAACATATACAGTGTGTTTAAAAAGGGAGCCAAATACATTGCTATTCTGACTTGTGGTTTATCAAAGTGAATTCCAGTAAAAGAAGAAAATATCGGAGATTTTAAAGAGTGTTATGAGGTTCCAAATCCACAGTTCCCCACAAAGTTAATTGTCTTAATTGTTATAAGTGATTTAGAGGTTTTAAACATTCATTAAAGTAAAAATGAATAACCCTGTAAGTAATATCCTCCTTCACCTAATAACGTGCAGAATCAATTGCGTACAGCATTTAACATGCATTTTTGGCAAATTGGCTTCCTTTTTAGAGATGGCATCCAAGACATAGCTGCAAGGCAATCAACATCAATTACCAGGTTACTTCTGTTTTAGTTATAGCATAATTTTCACTGGAAATTAATTATATTGTTGGGGTTTTAGGGTGTTAATTAATCATTCATCTCCTGAGCCCAGCTCAAGCCTGAAACCAGTGAGAAAATTGCTAGGAGTAAGATGAACAGGGATCAAAATACTAGAATTATTTGTAAATATAGATTGGGAAATTTACTGGGATCTATGGTCACCACTGGGCTTTCTGATACCTTTATCCCAATATAAACAGCATAGCTGAAGAAGTTGGGTCTGCCAAGTAGAATCACTTATCTAGAATTATTGCCCCACATCTGCTGAAGTCTGTTAGTGGTGACTGAGAGAAACAGGCCTGCAGACCAACATCTAGAAAAAATATTTTGATTTCGATCTGTGTCCTCATCTCAGAGATGCACAATTGGTGGGGGTTTGAATAAAAAGAATGAGGTAGCAACTGATTCATACATGCTTGGTTCCTTCACATTAGGGTCAAGGTAGAAAGTTGCAGTGCAGGATGCTTCCATTTATAATACCTTAGGGTCGAACCGGAAGTTCTTTTTAGGGTTGAGTACTGTATGTCCCTTTCCACCTCCCTCTTTCCCATATATCTGCCCACTCTACCGCCTAGTAAAATTCAAAACAATTAAGGGAACTTAAATGGATAACAACCAAATGCTACCATCAAAATACATAAATGCTAATGTCTATGTTACATTCCGTATTTAGATTGATTTAAATATATTTCTAAAGCTCTTTTATAAATACTGCATATTAACTACATATTGTATGTGTGGCTGAGATGCAAGTTGCCCTTTGAGTTTCAAAGAAAGTTGGCTCAAACTCCTTCCTATGGACAGTGGCAGAGATAGTTCGTGTGTGTACATATGATTGTGCAGTTGTGGGAGTGGTGATAGGAGTGTTGACTGCATCATCCTGGTCGTTTTTGGGGCTGAGATCTGGCTTCTGATCAAACAGGACAGTGTCTGAATTATCCTCTTCTACCAACTGTGCTGTCCTCATTCCATGATGTATTCATTGAACACAAATCCTTTCTTCCATTTCCTTCAAAAATGGCAGAAAAGAAAAACAATGCTCCCATGAGGCATTTTGGCGGATTCAATCTTGGATACTCTCCTGTTTGTGAAGATGGAGATGGTTTCAGTGAAGTCACAAAAATAAACCAATATTTGCTATTCTTTTAGGAAGACTTATTATCAACACTATGTTACTTTCCATCCTTTCTCATCTGCTCTCTTCTCTCTTCCCAATGTCCTTCTGCTGAGAAGAAACTCTAGCCCTCCTCAAATTATTTTTATTTTTTTTCATGAAGTTTTCTCTAGCTCTTATTCTGAAATCATCCTAGGGCTTCAAAGTCAAAGCCACAGGCCTCTCCCTTGTGGTCTTATTCTCCCTCCCCAGTTTCTGCAAGGGTATGAGAGCAGAGGAGCTGCGTAAGTATTTATTTCTCCAATGAGAAATATACTATCAGTAGTTAACAACAGACTCTGTTTTGATTTTAAATATTAATTAGTTTTTTCATCTCAGCATGTTAATTATCTGTCTGTCTTCTATACATTATAAAAGAGTTAGTTTTCACTTGCACAATCAGTACGGGCTCTGTAATTCAAAAAATGTAACTACAAATCTCTAAAGTCTTCAAGAATTTGATTGTTTACCAAGTTGCAATTATATTCCTAGCCTGCATTGTGTGATTTCAGTGTATCAAGATGCCTCATTCACAGGACAAAACAACAAAATTTCCTTAGCCTGCTTTATGATTATTGATACTTAATAACTACAACTAGAATTACTTATTTCACAAGGAATTGATTTTCAAATATACATCTCTAACACAAGTAAAGTATCTGTTCTTTTTCTAAGAGTAGGTTTTGATTAGGAAATGGGTGAACATACTATAGACACTTTGAATACTTAAAAGGGAATGATGTCATCGAGCAAGAAGTTAATAAAGAAGTTTGGAGTAATAAACCAAATTTCTCCTAACATACAATTTGGCTTTCAACTTAGTAGCATTTCTTGGGTAGGTTTAACTCTGGTCCCTTCATTTCTGATAACAGTAGTTTTCAAACATAAATCTGGGTTAGGTTTTCAACTCACTTACTTTTGGTAAATATGTTCTTATTATTGCATCTTACAGTTTGATCCAAAATCAATAATTTGGATACACAAATAGCAAACTAGCTAACTGACAGAGTTCCTAAGGAGACTGGCAGAGTAATCTGCTAAAGCACCTAGCAACAGCCCAGAAAACACTTCCTGTTTCTGAGAATGCCGAAGAGAGGATTCTTTTCTAATCCTATTCTAAACAGAGTGGAAAAAATATATATTTCTTTTGACTGCAGAAGAAGAAATGAGTGAGTTTATAGCATTCACTCAGCAGGACCCTCCAGTGAAAGGGGCTGGATGTTTAACAAGCACTCCAGCTGATTCTTACAAGACACAATTTTAATAAAGTTTAAAGGTGAAGAGAGAGGAAGGAGAGGGGAGGAGAAATGAAATGTCTTGGGTGTATTTTCTCTCAAAACAGTTTGCTCTTCAAACTGACATACTGATACATATTCCCCCAAGGGAACATACCTAACTTGCCCAAACCACTATTACTAATTGGACATGTCACGTTTGTCAGGTGTTTTGGGAGATAAATCTACAGGGTCAGCCTCTCTTGAATAAGATTAGTATTCAAAAGAGCTAAAAAGAAACACCAGAGACTAGTGCGAAAAATAATCTGCCATATTTTTGTTTTTTATAATGTTTATTCTGAAGTATCACTATTAAATGTAGCACCTCTTCTTTGCTTTTCTCATTACATTCCAAACTCTTTAAAAGTGGAAATGGTTCCTTAGTCATCTGTGTATCCCCAGTCATAATGCATGGTTCAGCACGTGTTTTTAAATAAGAGAGTGACTTAATAAATACTAAAAGTGTTATGTTAAGCAGTTTTTTATTGTTGTGATTACTATAATTATTGTTTACTTTTTTATTTCCTCAGAATTCCTTATGCTCATGGAGCTCAGTGCAAGCCTGTGAAAATGTCCTCACTATAGGGAACTATGTTAAATAATTTTATTGAAAAAAATCATTGGTGCATAAGGAATGGAAAATTCTTACATTCATAAACAGTAGGCAAATAGTCATTACAAAATTGAGGATCAGACTGCAAAAAGGAAAGTCACGAGGTGATAGTTTTATGACAGTGCCTATCCACATTTGATTCCATTGCTTAGACAGTGAACATTTCCCCAGCTGTGTCTTTACTTTAAATTAACCTTAGTCTCTAGCAGCAGGAGCAATTATTTGGACCTACATTTGGATACAGGAAAAGGAAAGAGATTCTTCTTTTATGCCTCATTAGGCTACAGAATGAGTAACACAATACAAATGTCCCTGAAAGGATTAATGATACAGCTCAAGATAGCTACGATTTGTTCTAATTGGAAATACGATCATCATTTCCTCTGATCTTCGGATCTGGGGATGAGCAAGGATCACAGCTGAACAGTAAGTAAAGAGGCAACAAGAGAGATGAAATCATCCTCAAGTCAGCTATTTCCAGTTCACTCAATACTTCTTTCCAATTTTGCACCTTCCTGGAAGGAGTAGTTGTAGGACTGCATGGTGCGGTTCCAGTATTATTGAGTGGTAAGCTGTTGTCCTCAAGACTATGAGTACACTGTGCTTGTTAATACAATCTTGCAGGGGGTCCACATGGAGATGTTGAGAGCCCAAGCAGTTGCGTAGACTTTGAGCGAAACTGTTCTTGGCTCATGTGCTCCGATTCCTAGAATCCCCATTTAGCAAAAGAACTAGAGGGAAGAATTTGTCGTTTGAGATAATCCAGTATATTTTGTATTTGTGTAGGAAGACTGAACACTGTACTATTACTAATAAAAAAAATGATGTTGAGAAGCAATTCTAGTTATCTGTTAGATATCAGTTACTTTTTATCTCATCGACTTGATGTACAGCATGGTGCTTAAGAGTGCCTCTAAGGGTCAGATTGGTTAGGTTTGAAGCTTGGCTCCTTTACTACCAGCTACATGACTCGGGACGAGTAACTTAACCTCTCTGTACTTCAACATTTTCATCCAAAAAATGAGGATAGTAATATTCCCTACTTCATAGAGTTATGAGAATTAACTTAATCTATGCAAAGTGCTACATTATCTGGCCTATAGCAGACACTTTCTATATTCTACTTGTTATTAATCCTCTGCATAGCACATAACAACAGTAAGCCATTTGTTCTGTTTATTTAAATTATTTGCTTCATTGTTTATATGTTATGGTCTATACTAGAATGTAACTTTCATGAGAACTGTGACCTTGCTTGTATTGGTCACTACTGTATCCCTAGAATTCAGATTAGTATCTGATGGGGAATAGATAGTAATACTTCTTGAATGAATGTGAAAGGTAGAATCATATGAAATGCAGATGTTCAACCATTATTGAACTAAAAAATGGTGGCTTATATGGTTCAAATTAATAGAATGAATACCTTAGACTTGAGGACAGCCAATTTGGGCTCTCAGTATAACTAAGCCACCTAATAGCTACGTGACCTTGAACAAGTTTTTTCATTTTGCTAATTTATAGCTTGGAGATGATATATACCTACTTCCAAGAGTTGTTTTGAGATTAAAATAAATAATGTATGTGGAGGTAACTTGCACATAATAAACAAACCTTTTTTGGAAACAAAGTAAATGTTAACATTAATGTAGCACTTTAGAATCTGTAAATTGCATTTGCAAGTTTTATCTCATTTGTTTACTATAACAATAGAAGCTGGTACAGATAAAAGAGAGCCTTATTATGGAAGGGTAATTATTCACTACAAAAAATTCACTTAAAGCTGCAACAAAAATTTCATAGTACATAAGGGAAAAAGGATTCAATTGAGACTTTATCTTTAAAAAGTAAAGGTAATAAAAATACTATATTTTCATAAATGTAATAATTTTGGTTATAATGACAATGAGACATATTTACTGAAAATAATGGAGTTCTTTTTTTTTTAAAAAAACCATGATTTCTGGCAAAACCTATAGATGAGAACATAATGCAACATCCTTTTTTGTTATAACTTGCAAAGAGTCATCAAAGGTCACTTTTGAGAAATAGTCAAGGTTTACTCAGCTTTTCCAAAGACTTTTATTGTTATGTTGATATTCAAGTATTTTTTCTTTAAAATTCCTGCCCTGTCACCCACCTTACCTTTTCTCTCTTCTGCGGTTTTGAGGTGCTAACTAGGCCAGATATCCTTCCATGTCCGTTGCTTTGTGTGTGACTTTGCTCTGTTCTCCAGCACTGCTCTCATTCACCACTTGAGAATCTGAAAGTTTTCTGAGATTTACGGTTTTGCTTGCCAAAGGATTTGCAAGGTATTTATAGACTAATGATCAAAGGCATTGATTTAATGGTTAGAGATAAATACAAATCTTAAAAGAGAAGGGATGTGGAGAGCAGACTAATTTCATAAATGAGCAACTCATTAGAGCATTAGAGGATATTTTCATGTTATGATGGCTTTTGATTTCTTGTGCAGTCTCATTATGGTGCAGACTCAGATAATAAAATTGAGATAATGAGGAACCTCTGTATTATTACTA
Organism: Piliocolobus tephrosceles; assembly: GCF_002776525.5. NCBI lineage: Eukaryota > Metazoa > Chordata > Mammalia > Primates > Cercopithecidae > Piliocolobus > Piliocolobus tephrosceles. The sequence continues at coordinate 120,890,663 of NC_045440.1, read as the reverse complement.
TCTTCATTTTATAGGTAATTAAAATGCAGCTCAGAGAAGTTTAGTGACTTAAGGCAACACAGCAAGTAAATACTGTCTCTTAATCTATGCTCTTTATGCAAAGAAGATAAATTTGGGATTAAGGGTGAAATTATTTTCTTTTGGTTGCAATTTAAATTTATGCTTTACTGTAATAAGAAAGAGTCTCTTCAAAGGACTCATTACTTTGAATAAATGTTAGGATTTCTGAGTAGTCTCAGGTCACAGGCTCAAGTCTTTTCTTCTGCACTTGATTTTGATCTCCGTAGGAAATTATTGCAGGTCCCATGTCTAAGAATTCCTTCTCAAGTAGAATGAATGGAATAATGGAATGAGTTTAGCTAAGAATGAAGATTTATGGGTTCTAGGCTTAGCTCTGATGTTGACAAATTGTCAAAAGTCAAGTATAACCTTGGACAAGGAGCTTTCTCAGTTTCGGTTTCCTTAATTCTAAGATAAAGGTTCTGAGCTCACTGATCACCAAAGCTCTTTGTATGTCAAGATTCCTTATGTCTGCCTACTACCTGCACTCCACTACAGGCCAGGCAGGTGGTCTTATGCTGCTATGCCTTTGAAGTATGAGACCTGGCACACATGGAGTTTGACTGCAGCTCTATTCTTTCCCTCTCCCTGTAATTTTCCTTTTCCCTTTCTTTAAACCTAAAGTTCTTCAGCAGCCAGTATATTAGTAAGAGTGTGACCTCAAGAGTCAGACATACCTGAGTTCAAACCCCAGCCATGTGATTTGAAAACTCGCTGAATTTCAGGCTTCTTATTTCTACAGTTAGATTATTAGACAAATGCTGGATACTAGTAAGGATGAAATCTATTAATATATGTGAAATAATTGGTACATAGGAAAAACTTAGTAAACACCAGCTTCCTTGCTCACCCTCCACCTTCTCCAAGCACAAAAGCTGCAAAACATATTTGCTATAGGGCCACCACACTTCTTTTACCAGGAGAGCATAGAGATGCAAATGATTAAGAAAAAAATAATTAAAATGGGTTAAGATATTGCTTTTAAGCAATGCTTATTTAAAAGACTGAATTTTGAAGCTATCAGTTGTATGTACACTCACTTGGAAGTCCCTGAACAAAGCACTAATATGATCATGTCTAAGTCAGCATCTTCTAGTGACCTGGTACTTCAGGGCATTGCTTGGCTTTCTTGCTAATCTCTGAAAGCTCACTGTTTTTATTGCCAGAAACAATGTAAAGGATCAGCTCTTCCTTTTAAAGATTTTCTTAGTGTTTTACTGTCTCATTTCTTTCAGAGAAGGCAAGCTGAGAATTGCCTTAGGTGGACTGGATATATGTCCTCTTGGTTAACGTTCCTGTCTTCTTATAGACTTTCTTCTAGAGTTCAGTTATCTATCTATCTATCTATCTATCTATCTATCTATCTATCTATCTATCTAATCTATCTTCATCATCAACAACATCATCTATCTATTCATCTATGTTTTTCATCTATCCTGTGGAAACACTGATGTCAAATGTATTTTTCTTGATTTGAGACCTGCATAGAATACTCAGAAATAGGTTTCCAGGGTGAAAAATGAATCAACTGCTCTTGTCATTTAATTTAGTTATCTTCCAAAATATCTTAATTACATTTTCTTTAATAAAACAACTCCTACCATGTGCAGTAGCACATGATTTTTTTTGAAGAGATTCAGACAAAATTCTTCCTATCTTCAAAACTCAAATTTTAGCTATTCAGAAAATGTCAGTGTGTCTAGCAGAAGGAATCTGAAGCTAGCCTGATCTCTAAGAATGCCCAGTTTCACTTCACCATCTCTATGACTGTCATTCTGTGATTCTGAGAGCAACATAAGAGGGTTCTCTATGCAGGATGTGGGCAGAAAGCCAGGCAAGAGTTATGCCACTGGTGTGCCAGCTGGGTGGTTTAGAAACCTTGTGTTCAAGGTTTCAAATAGTGGTCATTTGTAAGTGACCAGAAACCCCAAAGAGGCCAAGACTTGAGGTTGGCATTAAGGATTGAAGAGGAAGATAAGTCCCAGGAGAAGAGGTCAAAATGGAAAGGAGGTGAGTTTTAGATACATTCAGTCAAGACTCGGTGACCAGAATACAGAATCTCAAACTAGTATGAATGGAAAGCTTTTTTTAAATCTAGGTACAGATGACAACAACCTTTGCAATTATTTCCTTTGTTGCTTACATGATCAGGGAATTTAACCCCATTCCACAAACCTACTCCATAATCATGGAATGAAAAATAGTAATTCTGGTAGTGGCTGCTTTTTTCTGTTTGTTTTCTATAGCAAATGTCAAAGTCCACCTGTAATATTTAAGTGGTGATTGGAAGACGGCCATTTTTCTAAGTTTTAAAGAGACACATTCTTGACACATCTGTGGACTTTAGTGTGAATCACAATTTCACTGCCATGACTGTGAGAGTCCAGAGAACAAAGACAGTGTTTCCTTCTGTTTTGAATGCTGTGCTCCCTGGCTTAAGTTCTGGTTCATGGCAGATTCTCCATATACACTTATTTTCAATTGAGAAGCTTAGGTTCAGAATGTTAAGAACAATCCAGATCAAGCCAGCTGTGTTCTGAAACAATGTTGTTTTCCTCAAGCCATCACTTTCTCTGAGTTAGAAGCTTTACTTGATCAATAATGACTTTTCTGAAAGCCATAATTCCAGAACCCCATAAGTTGACTTTCAAGGCTGCTAGGCACTGCACATCTGTCACTTCTCTTTGACAATCTGCAAGGTGCGACTGCAGCATCTGTAGAGAATGGATTAATAATGCTGTCCTGTTTTGTGTGAGAATCCCCAAGGTGGAACGGGAGGCTCAACACAGAGTCTGAACATGCTTAGCATGCTGGCTGGAATTAAACACCTCATTTGAAAACCAAGACACACAAAGAAGAAAATGGAACAAATCCCTGGCTTTAAATTGCATTGCAAATAGGACAGAGTGAGGCTTAAGTGTAGAATTCTGCCTAGATTGTTCTGAATCTAAATGGTTCATCCCTTGCAGAAGAGTGTTGGGTTATTTCAGTGTTTGAGACCAGGTAAAAATGTTGAGTATATAGGCTACTTTTCCTTATATTCAACCATTTTATTCACTCATTTGGTGTGGATGCCCATTGTGTGCTGCAGATGAAACAGAGAAAAAGACAAAACAAATTTCCTATCCTCATGGAGCTTACATTCTGGTGATAGAGACAGACAATGAATAAATGGACAAATAAATTCGTAATGCCATCAATGAATAACAATAACTTGCAGTAAGTTTGATATGGTGGTACCATAATGCCTGACACCAGATATGATGAGTGACAGTGACAGATAATGATCAGGGATGGTATTTTTGAGGAAGGACCCTTTGGGTAGAGACATGAATGAAGTGAGGATGGGGACCATATGGAGATATCTAGGGGAAAAGCTTCTGGCAGAAAAAGAGAATATTCAAGGGCTCTGAGGTGGGAATGAACTTGGCATTCTGAGAAATAGCAATCAAATTGGTGAGACTGCATAGAAATGAATGGGGAGACAGTGATGGGGAATAGAAAGACAGAGTAGAAATGGGCAGCTCGTGAAAGGCCTATTTGCTGGGAGTTTGGATTTTGTTACAGGTGTGGATGAAAAGGCAATGGAGGATCTAAAAGAGAGGGGGAAATAAGATCTGATTCACATGTTTAAAAATTACACTGCGTGGCCAGGTGCGGTGGCTCACACCTGTAATCCCAGCACTTTGGGAGGCCGAGGCGGGTGGATCACCTGAGGTCAGGAGCTCAAGACCAACCTGGCCAATATGGTGAAACCCCTCTCTACTAAAAATACAAAAAATTAGCTGGGCATGGTGGGGCATGTCTGAAATCCCAGCTACTCAGGAGGAGAATCACTTGAACCAGGGAGGTGGAGGTTGCAGTGAGCCAAGATTACACCATTACATGACAGCCTGGGTGACAGAGCAAGACTCCATCTCAAAAAAAAAAAAAAAAAAATTACACTGCATGACAGGCGGAATAATATTCCTTCAAAAATTCCCATACCCTAATCTCTGGAACTGTAAATACATCACATTACATGTCAAAGGGGAATGAAACTTTCAGATGGAAGTAAGGTTGCTAATCAGCTAGTCTTAAAGAGATTGTTTTGGATTTTGCAGGTGCTCCCAATGCAATCACAAAGATCCTTAAAAGTAGAAGAAGGTGGGAGAGGTCAGAGTGATATGAGGAGAACTCAGCCATTACTGGCTTTGAAGATGGAAGAATGGGGCTATGAGCCCTGGAGTGTGGGCAGCCTGCAGAAGCTGGGGCAGGGATTCCACACTGGCACCTCTATAGGAAATCATGCAGCCAACCAGTCCTTAGGCTTTAACCCAGTGAGAGTCAAGTTGGACTTCTGACCTACAAAAAAGTAAGATGATGAATTTATATTGTTTAAACTACAAAGTTTGTGGCAGTTTGTTACAGGAGCAATAGAATATTAATACACTGTAGCCTCTGTGTGGGGGATGAACTGTACCATCTAAAAGTAAAGCGAGTACAATTAGGTTGCTCCTAATTGAATTTAGAATTTGGGGAAAATAGTCTAGAGAATAGGGACAACAGTGAAGGTGGTGGGAAGTAGTCAGATTTGGGATACATTTTCAAGCTGACAAAAAATTGTCTTGCATAATTCCCAGAATTTTGGTCTAAGCCATTGAGTTTGATGAACTAGGTGAGTAGTAGTGCATTTACTGACATGGGAAAGACAGGGGAGCTATGGTTTAGAGGAGAAAAGAAAGAATTCTGTTTTAGAAATTAGTTTGAGGCCGGGCGCTGTGGCTCAAGCCTGTAATCCTAGCACTTTGGGAGGCCGGCGCCTGTAGTCCCAGCTACTTGGGAGGCTGAGGCAGGAGAATGGCGTAAACCCGGAAGGCGGAGCTTGCAGTGAGCTGAGATCCGGCCACTGCACTCCAGCCCGGGCGACAGAGCGAGACTCCGTCTCAAAAAAAAAAAAAAAGAAATTAGTTTGAGATCTTTTTCAGATACCCAAGTGGAGACGTTGTTTAGGCAACGGGATAAATGATTCTGAAGCTCAGGAGATGGGTCAGGACTAGAAATATAAATTTGGTATGGCAAAGTTACAAAATGGAAGAGGCTTTTGTCCTAGATATTATGATGCCACCCTCAAAACCCCACTACTTATACTTGAAATGCTATGTGAGAAGAAAGAATGATTTTGGATTTCTGAAGCCTTTATTATTTGCTGTCTTACAGTTACTAAGCTGATAATCTAACTAATCCCCCAAACTGTTTAATCACTTTATATTCAACAAAATTTGAATTTCCAAAATTGCTCAAATTAAATCCAGAGAACAGTAGTATCTAGCTTATTTTGTTGCAGATTTAGGGACATAGTCATGAATATTTCCTGATGATGTGTTCTTATCTAAACTTGCTGGGGCAAATTGGGTGACAAAAACAACTGTGGTTTCAGTGGGTGCAGCCTTTATCTGTGGTTGAAAATGGCTCGTCATTTGGAACAGCCTGATGAAGAAAGAGAGGGGAGGATGTACCACTTCCCTTTTAGGGCATGAATCTGCAGGTGCACACATTTCTTCCACTCATTTCCTCTGGCTCAAAAATAATATATAGTCCCATTGAAGATTTTTGTTTTTGTTGTTGTTTGTTTTGTTTTTGTCTGGACGGCCGTCTGTGCAGCTGAGATTTTGGGGTTCAATTATTAATGAACAAAAAGAAAGTAGATGTTGGAGACAATAGTAATTCTGTCCCAGTCAGTTCCTTTGGCCACCCTAGTAATCTTATGAATCCTACTTTTTGCCCCTAGAACTCACTCACCCTTCCCCAGGGGTCGCATGCCAGGTACTACATCCAACTCAAAGCCCCAGATCTGCAGGTGACGCATAGACTTTCACTAGAACTAGGTGTGGCTGCTCGTAGTTCAGGGAACTATAACCTAAAATACTAGTTATTTGACTTCTCCCCAGTGTAAAACAGCAGAGTAGGAGCTGTATAGTTGCAATTAAAACACACAAACAAAAGTCAAAAAGGCTCCAAGTTAGAAAGGAGGGTCTGAAGAAGCAGCACTCACTTTATAACAATGATCAAGTGCTGATGTACAGGAATACCAAAGGCTACTGTACAAGGTCTGCTAGAGCTGCCGTAATAAAATACTACAAACTGTCTGGCTTCAACAACATAACTTAACTTTCTCACAGTTCTGGAGGCTAGAAGTCTACAATCCCAGTGGCAGCAGGTGTGGCTTCCTCTGAGGCCTCTCGTTGGCTTGCAGATGGCCACCTGCTCGCTATGTCCTCCTGTGGTTTTCCCTCTGTGCATGGCCCTAATGTCTCTCCCTCTTCTAATAATGAGATCAGACACTTTGGATTAGGACCTACCCTAGTGGCCTCATTTTAACTTATCCACCTCTTTAAAGGCCTTATCTCCAAATATAGAGTCCCATTCTGAGATACTAGGGGTTAAGGCTTCCACATAGGAATTTGGTGGAGGGTGAGGAGAACAATTCAGCCCATAACAACTCCTTTCCCTAGCAATGGAGTAAATCCCTTCTTTAGCTCACCTGGCGTCCCTGTCTTTATTCTCTGGGCAGAACTTTCGGAATTCGTGTCTGTGTCTGCTCTAGGACCCAGATCATAGAGCATTAACTGAGGTCAGAGAGTTTCTTGCCTCAGGCATAAAACTTAAGGGGGCACAAAAAGACTTGATAATAAAAAAAAATTTTAATGATATATTTTAAACAAACAAAATGAATGTAAAGGATCTATAAATCTATGGTGAACAACATAACACTGTTTAATAAAGATAGGATTGTACTGCTGATTTTCCTTTTTGTCTCAGGATCTGATATGACTTCCTATGGCACTGTTACAGATCATGTTAGTATTAAAAATTTTACTATTTTGTTCATCCACGATGTTTTGCACTGATTCTGATTCTATATTGTATTAAAATAGTATTTTGATTACGGACTGTTTTTGCATTACCTTAAATTTTGTACTTGAGGCCAGGACCTTAACTTGCCTTACTCTCATCTTGCTCCCTCCTCCTCCAACCCTTTGCTTCTCCCTCTGGAAATTTTTTCTTGTCCATTCCCCCTTCATTACATCTGAAGTGGACACAGGAGAGGATATCCTTCCTGGTGACCAAACCACATTATGTTGGTGCAAGTTCAAAGACCTATAGGTGTTTTAGGTGTGTAGCAACACCAGGCTTTGGTCAGCTAGGTTTCCCATTCATTCAGTATATATATAATTTCCTAAAAAACCTAGTCAATTTCTGGTCTATTTATTTCTAATCAATTCTATAGGTCAGTAATAACAGCCAGTGGTCTCATCCAACATACTTCTTAAGCATGAATATTTCAGTCTTTTATTTTCTTTCCCCTGTGTGCTGCCCATTCTTACTCTGACCTTTTTTTTTTTTTTTTTTTTTTTTTTTTTTTGAAGGTAGCTGAGGTCATTAAAAAATATATTTGGTTGGGAAGAAAAGATCTTAAGTCCAATTTGTGCCTCCGTGCTCTGTGTCTGGCAGAGAGCACTTACTGGGAAGTACTTGAGCAAAGCCTAGGCTCTAGGCTTTTCTCCAGCTAAGGCTGCTTCTTCAGAATAACCAGAACAGAGAAGCTATTAACTTTCAACCCTGTAGGGTTCCAACTGTCGAGACCCTTCCCTACCCCACCCCACCCCCAAAAGTAAAAAAAAAAAAAGCATGCCTACCGAAATGCAACTGAATTGCCTTCCATCTCTACTTTTAAGTAGGCTGACTCTAGCTGGGATTCAGCCCATTCTTACATGACTTTGCTAAAAATGACAAGAAGCAGTCAACAATATCCTGCACTGATATTCTGAAAAAAATTCAACACATTCCTAAAGTGGGCTCAGTTAGCACGGGTTCTGATGTCCAGGTTATCACAGGAGACATTGTGATAAGCAGAATAATAGCCCCTACCACACTTGCCCAAAGATGTCCATGCCCTAATCACCAGAACCTGTGAATACATACCTTATGTGGCAAAGAGGAATTAAGGTAGCAGATGCAATTAAGGTTAATAATCAGCTGACTTTAAGATAGAATAGTTGACTTTATCCTGGACTATCTAAGTGGATTCATCAAAATTTCATTGATTATTAAAGGTAGATGAAAGAGGCAAAAGAAGAGGTCAAAGTGATTTGTAGTGAGAAGGATTTGACCTGCTGTTGCTGGCTTTGCAGATGGAGAAGGGGGCCCTGATCAAAGAAATGCAGGCATCCCTAGAAGCTGGAAAAAGGAAGGAAATAGGTCTCTCCTAGGGCCTGCTGAACAGAGCTTAGCCATGATAACAACTTAATTTTTAGTTCCATAAGAGCCATGTAGGGTTTCTGACCTCCAGAACTGTAAGATAATACATTTCATTGGTTTAAGCCATTAAATTTGTGGTATTGTTATAGAACAGGCATAGGAAATGAAAGAAGCATTTTTTATCAAATGTTTTGCAATTCAATTTTTAGCCTGATTTTTTTTTGTCCTTGCCACTCACTGCCTAACCATTAAGCCAGTGTCATATTTGTTCAGTTGTGTTATGCCGTTATCCCACTATAAGTACCAGATTCTATTTATTAGTACATTGTTTCATAGCTCTGACAAGACCCAAAATAACTCTGGCTTAAGCAAGACAGACCATGAATCTATTTTACGTCAGTCTGAAGAGAAGCAGACCAGGGTTGTTCCAAGGGTTGGTAATTCAGACCTCTCTCTTGTTCCTCTGATATCCCTAAGTATTGCTTCCATCCACGTGGCTGAAGAAGATTCATCATCATATTTTAGTTACTGGAATGAAGAATTAGGAAGTGAAGGGCACACACCTTCCCTTTAGGGCCATAACTTGGAAGCTGCACACATCACACTTGCATTCCATTGGCCTGAAATTAGTCACATGCCGTATTTAGCTGCAAGGGAAGACACCATGTGTAACTTCTAATTTGGTGGCCATATGCTGAACTCAAGTTTGAAGGCTCTATTCCTAAAAGGAGGCAAATGGAGGTATCAATGCCTGCTACATACAGGAGGTGACAATTTCATTGTTCAAAGATAAAATGTATTTCAATTTTCACCCCAAGATAGGAAAAACACTTATCCCAGCAAAGTGACTTTAAAATTCTTCCCATGGACGCTGGAGTGGAATGGGGTCATCACAGAATCAGCATTCCTGCAAGAATGTTTTAGGTATAGAAAGAATGTTCAAGTAAGAGACTGAGGGTTGCAATGGTGCACTGGCAAATGAGTGTTGAAATCAAGCAAAACTCTCATGTAAGGCTAAGATTTAGTGGAATCTTTTACGTCAACAGTGGATATCCCAGAGTAGATTTGGGGATAAGAGAACAACATGGAAAATATGAAGGAAGTTCCAGATAAGACCAGCCTAGAGGCTCTTTTCTTAGCCATTATCATCAAGAGTTACCATCAATCCTCCTGGTGAGGAGAAACCAGAGACTGTTGCCAGAATCTATTGTGTATTGTTTTTAGATTGATGTTTAAATGTGGAGACTAAATTGTAGGTTTTTTTTTTTTTTTTTCATTTTCAACAAATCCTGTGGTCATCTTCATGAAAATCTTGAGTTAAATACCCACATGGATGTTGTCACACATAGATATTTGGAGGAATTAGGTCATGCAGGTAGATACCAGATTCAGGAGCCCTGAGCGGGAAAACCCAGGTAGGCATCTCTATTCTGGAATTCTAACAAAATGTGTTACTTGGGGAGCTTAACCTTTGTAAATCTCTAAACAGTATTGAAGTGTCCTGGCAGTTTAGGTCACTGTGCTTTTTCACCCACTGACGTTCTGACATTTGTGCTAAATATCATTGGTTATTTGCTCACTATCCTATGAAATATCAACAATTCAAAAACATCGCAATGTCTGAAAACTTCGAACTTTGGTGATCCTCTTGGCTGATGTCCTTATGCTTTAGCTGAGGTAGGAAATTGGTTCTCAGAGAATAAATGAGTTTACATGCTGAATGGTTTGTTATTGACAGAGTCACATTTGGAGTTTCAGCCCTGATAGCTACTCTGCTATTCTGCATGTTACGCTTTTCTGTTTGATTTTCCCCTTATTTCTATTTTTAATCACCTAAATAATATATGAGTTTGTTATTTTTTGAAGTATTACATTATAGATAAAGTACTGTATCTTTACTATATCTACTAGTAATAATTTGCACTGCTAATTTTAGTTCTTTACTCCTGTCATCATGAATAATCCCTTATGAGTTGAGTATCCATGTCCTTTAATATCCATGTTTGTGTGTAATTTTCATAGAACACATATAGTATTACTTGTAGGTTTTTCTTTACTAGGTAAGGGGTATCATATTATATCTATTGTTCTGCAATTTACTTTTACTCTACATGTTTTTATGATGTTTACATATTGATACACAGATCTAAATCTTTCCTTTCAATTAATGTATGATATTCCATAATCCAAATAGACCACATCTTATTTCTCTATTTTATTTAGTCATTTCTCTTTTGATATACATTTCATTTGCTTTCAGTATTCATTATTAAATCTAATTACATTTATGCATTCAACATTCAATATTTTTTTAATCACTTAAAAAAAAGGAAAAAACACAAACTAGGAAAGCCTGAAAGGTCATAGCCTGTCCTTTGGAATTATGGCCTGTGGAAGATAAAGATTTAGATTTCAATTATTTAATTTTACCTTAAACATGTTAGGAATCCTAGAGCCATAGATTAATAGAATTAAAAGAAATATCAGCAATCCCCAAGTTTATCTTTTTTCTTTCAGGGAATTGATGTGAAGAATTTAATGATTTCACACCCACATTACAAAATGACAATTGATGGTTTGTGCTCTCTGTCTATCTTTGTTACATGGACCACCTTCCTTGCCATCTTTCATGTTAGAATTCTTTGAGACATCCTTAGCTTCTTCCCTCCCCCACCTGTCCTCCTTTTTTCATTTATGGCACTCCTGAGACATCTTCAGAGACCCATATATGATCTGAATTTCTCTCTTCCACCTTGGTCCACTCAGAGCCACTGCTCTATGATGTAAACCATTAGTCTATAACATAGGCTTTATAATGGTAAAAACCAATTTCCCTTTCACTTGCCCATGACAGATAAGACTGCCCTACAATGGCACTGTTTTCTTTTCAAATGTTGCCTCAGAATTATCAACATAATTGATAATCATTATTATCAATAATAATATTGATCTTTCTCCACACTGCCCTATAAGAATTTAAATTAACAAGTGAGATGGGACCTATTTGTCATCGTCAATATGAAACCGGGTGTTTCTAGGCCACACACTCATGGTTCCCTGCAGATGGTAATTTGTATACATCACTTAGTTGTTACAGTTGCTTCATTTTTATCATCTGGCATCTCCTGCCTCATGTACTCTGCCCATCCCCAGGACCCAGTTCAATTCCTTCCTTTCCCTGAAGCCTGCCCTAGCTATTCCTCTCCATAGTGCCCTCTTTTCTCTTCATTCCTGTGGTACTTACCTTATATTGCTGTATAAATAACTCACACCTCCTGCTTTTCTCCCAGATGCTCAAAAGATAAAGGCCATGACCTTCACTTGCCCTCTCTTCTGCACATCTACCATAGTACTGAGAAGCTAACATGATCCTGGGTCTCATTGTGTGAGTGAGCAGCTATTGGGTGGAAAAGGCACTAAGGAAGTATAAAGCCTTATATATGGAATGTTTGCAAAAAGCTGAGATGTTAATTTGTCAACAGTACCAGAATCTGGCCAGTAACTTGGCATTTTGAAAAATGCACTATTTTAAATAATTTATTTTCTTCAAAATAAATGTAATATTTGTTCATTATAGACTTTTTGGAAAATACAAAAAGAAAATAAAAATGATTTCTAATTCCAGCACTCAGAGATAACTTCTAAGGGTATTCAGTTTTTTCATTTCCCCCCTCAAGTTATTCATCTCTGTTTATTTGCTTATTTATAAGATAATCCAGAAGAATCAGAAAATGCAGTTTTATATTTTGCTTTTTACAATTAATATCACAATTTTCTTCATTTAATGGTCCATAAAAAGGCTTTTTAATGGCTACATAATATTCTATTACTTGAGCCGTTTCATAATGTCTCCAATCACCTATAATGGAACATTTAGGTATTTCCAGTTTTTCACTATTACAAATAAATGGGCTAAAAATTATTGAGTATTTACTATAAGCCAAGCATTCTGCTGAGTCCTTTATCTTTAGTGGCAGTTAAATATCCATAACAATCCTTTGGAGATGGTGCTTTGATTATACCTGTTTTTCAGATGAACAAGCTTACTGTGGAGATTGGGTCCCTTATCCAAGTTCATGGCTGTTAAGTGATAAAGCCAGAATTCTCACTCAGAAGACTTGGCGCAGGAATCTGTGCTAATTAGTATACGTACAATCATGAGAAATTCTTCTAATACAGAATTCTTTGTCCACATCTCTAACACTTTCCAGTGAAAAAAATAGTAACAGTGTAAGTACTGAATCAAAGGGTGTTAAGAAACCTTCTATTATCAAATTGCTGTTTTCCAAAAAATTATGTTGATTTTTACTCAATATATGTAGTATAGGGGCCTGCTCCCTTTCCCTGAGAGAGACATCCTTAGTTAGTCATACATGTCAACTTATAACCTTGTATTCTAACAACAGTACTTTAACATCGATCACATTCCATTTGCTTATTTATAATTTAGTGTATTTTGTTATACTATGAGATCTTTGGGAGCAAGACTGAGTCTCATATTTCTTTTAATTCGCAATGCCTACCACTGTGCCAGATATACAGCAAACTCTCAGCATGACCTCTGTTTTTTGTTTTGATTTGTTTTGTTTTAATTTAATTTTAAGTTCTGGGATACATGTGTAGGATGTGCAGGTTTGTTTCATAGGTAAACGTGTGCAATGGTGGTTTGCTGCACCTATCAACCCATCACCTAGGTATTAAGCCCAGCATGCATTGGCTATTTATCCTGATGTTCTCCCCCACATCCCCACCTCCAACAGGCCCCAGTGTGTGTTGTTCCCCTCCCTGTGTCATGTGAAACATATGACATAATTGTTCAGCTCCCACTTATAAGTGAGAACATTTGGTAGTTGGTTTTCTGTTCCTGTGTTAGTTTGCTGAGGATAATGGCTTTCAGCTTCATCCATGTCCCTGCGAAGGATGTGATTATGTTCCTTTTTATGACTGCATAGTATTCCATGGTGTATAGGTATTTGGGTTGGTTCTATATCTTTGCTATTTTAAATAGTGATGCAGTGAACATTTGTGTGCATGCATCTTTATAATAGAATGATTCATATTTCTTTGGGTATATACCCAGTAATGGAATTGCTCAGTCAAATGGTATTTCTGGTCCTAGGTCTTTGATGAATTGCCATACTATCTTCCACAATGATTGAACGAATTTACATTCCCACCAGAAGTGTAAAGCATTTCTTTTTCTCCACAGCCTTGCCAGCATCTGTTTTGTCTTGAATTTTTAATAGTCGCCATTCTGACTGATGTGAGATGGTATCTCATTGTGGTGTTGATTTGCATTTCTCTAACGATTAGTGATGTTAGACTGTTTTTCATATGTTTGTTGGCCATATAAATGTCTTCTTTTGAAAATGTTTGTTCATATGCTTTGCCTACTTTTTAATGGTGTTGTTTGTTTTTTCTTGTAAATTTGTTTAAGTTTCTTGTAGATTCTGGATATTAGAACTTTGTCAGATGGATGGATTGCAAAAATTTTTACTCATTCTATAGGTTGTCTGTTTACTTCGATGATAGTTTCTTTTGCTGTGCTGAAGCTCCTTAGTTTAATTAGATCCCATTTGTCAATTTTTGCTTTTGTTGCCATTGCTTTTGATGTTTTTGTCATGAAATCTTTGCCTATGCCTATGTGCTGAATGATAGTGCCTAGATTTTCTTCCAGGGTTTGTATAGTTTTGGGTTTTACATTTAAGTCTTTAATCCATCTTGAGTTAATTTTTGTATAAGGTATAAGGAAGGGGTCCAGTTTCAGTTTTCTGCATATGGCTAGCCAGTTTTCCAAACACTATTTATTAAATAGGGAATCCTTTCTCGCTGCTTGTTTTTGTCAGGTTTGTCGAAGACCAGATGGTTGTAGATGTATGGTCTTATTTCTTAGGTCTCTATTCTGTTCCATTGGTCTGTGTGTCTGTTTTTATATCAGTACTATGCTGTTTTAGTTATGGTAGCCTTGTAGTATGGCTTGAAGTCAGGTTGCACGATACCTCCACCTTTGTTCTTTTTGTTTCGGATAATTTTGGCTATACGGGCTCCTTTTTTCTTCTATATGAATTTTAAAGTAGATTTTTTTCTAATTTTGTGAAGAATGTTGATATGGTTTGGCTCTGTCCCAACCCAAATCTCATCTTGAATTGTAACTCTCACAATTCCCATGTGTTGTGGGAAGAGCCTGGTGGGAGGTGATTGAATTATGGGGACAGGTCTTTCCTGCACAGTTTTTGTGATAGTGAATAAGTCTCATGAGATCTAATGGTTTTAAAAATGGGAATTTCCCTGCACAAGCTTTCCTTTTGTCTGCCACCATATGAGACATGCCTTTCACCTTCAACCATGACTGTGAGGCCTCCCCAGCCACGTAGAACTGTGAGTCCAATAAATCTCTTTCTTTTGTAACTTGCCCAGCCTTGGGTATGTAATTTTTAGCAGCATGAAAACAAACAAATACAGTAAATTGGTACTAGTAGAGTGGGACATAGCTGTAAAGATACCCAAAAATGTGGAAGCAACTTTGGAACTGAGTAACAGGAAGAGATTGCAACAATTTGGAAGCCTCAGAGGAGGACAGGAAAATATGGAAATGTTTGGAACTCCCTAGAGACTTGTTGAATGGCTTTCACCAAAATGCTGATAATGATATAAAATCCAGGCCAAAGTGGTCTCAGATGGAAATGAAGAACTTGTTGGAAACTAGATCAAAGATGTCTCTTGCTATGTTTTAGCAGAGACCAGCAGCATTTTGCTCTGCCCTAGAAATTTATGGAAACTTGAACTTGAGAGAGATGATTTGGGGTATCTGGCAGAAGAAATTTTTAAGCAGTTAAACATTCAAGATGTGACTTGAGTGCTGTTA
Source organism: Piliocolobus tephrosceles (assembly GCF_002776525.5). Lineage (NCBI taxonomy): Eukaryota > Metazoa > Chordata > Mammalia > Primates > Cercopithecidae > Piliocolobus > Piliocolobus tephrosceles. The sequence goes on along the minus strand of NC_045440.1, from coordinate 120,875,497 downwards.
AAGGCGTTTAGTTTTATAATGGAAACAGAGCATAAAAGTTCAGAAAATTTGCAGCCTGACAACGTGACAGAAAAGACAATCCAATTTTCTGAGGAGAAATTCAAACCAGCTGCAGATATTTGCATAAGTAATGAAGATTCACATGTTAATCCCTAAGACAATGGGAAAAATGTTTCCAGGACATGTCAGAGGTCTTCATAGCAGTCCCTCCCATCACAGGCCAGGAGACATAGGAGGAAAAAATAATTTGGCGGTCAGGACCAGGGTCCCCATGCTGTTTGCAGCCTAGAGACTTGGTGCCCTGAATCCTAGCCACTCTGCCCATGACTGAAGGACAACATCATAAAGCTCAGCCCGTGGCTTCAGAGGGTGCAAGCCCCAAGCCTTGGCAGCTTCCACATAGAGTTGAGTCTGCAAGTACACTGAAGTCAAGAATTGAGGTTTAGGAACCTCTGCCTATATTTAAGAGGATGTATGGGAAAGCCTGGAAGTCCAGGAAGAAGTTTTTTTTGCTGCAGGGGCAGGGCCCTCATGGAGAACCTCTGCTAGGGCAGTGTGGAAGGAAAATGTAGGGTTGGAGCCCCCACACAGAGTCCCTACTGGAACACTACCTAGTGGAGCTGTGAGAAGAGGGCCACTGTCCTCCGGACCCCAGAATGGTAAATCCACTGACAATTTGCACTGTGCACCTGGAAAAGTCACAGACAGCACCAACCCATGAAAGCAGCCAGGGAGGAGGCTATATCCTGAAAAACCACAGTGACAGAGCTGCCAAACACCATGGGAACCCACCTCTTGGATCAGCATGATTCAGATGTAAGACATAGAATCAAAGGAGATCATTTGGGAACTTTAAGATTTGACTGCCCTGCTGGGTTTCAGACTTACATGGGGCCTGTAACCCCTTGTTTTGGCCAATTCTCCCACTTGGAATGGCTGTATTTACCCAATGCCTGTGTCCCTGTTTTATCTAGGAAGTAATAAACTTGCTTTTGATTTTACAGGCTTATAGGCAGAAGGGACTTGCCTTGTCTCAGATAAGAGTTTGGACTGTAAACTTTTGAGTTAATGCTGAAATGATTTAAGACCTTGGGGGACTGTTGAGAAGGCATGATTGGTTTGGAAATGTGAGGATATGAGAGTTGGGAGGGGCCGGAAGCTAAATGATATGGTTTGGCCGTATCCCCACCCAAATCTCATCTCGAATTGTAACTCCCACAATTCCCATGTCTTTATCAACATTGTGAAAATAAACTAATACAAATGTCAATGGTAGTTTAATGGGAATAGCATTGAATCTATAAATTATTTTGACAGTATGGCCATTTTAATGATATGTATACTTTCTATCAATGAGCATGGAATGTTTTTCCATTTGTTGTGTCACCTCTGATTTCTTTGAGCAGTGGTTTATAGTTTTTCTTGTAGAGATCTTTTACTTCTCTTGTTAGCTGTATTCCTAGGTATTTTATTCTCTTTATAGCAATTGTGAATGAAAATTCATTCATGATTTGGCTCTCTGCTTGTCTATTGTTGATGTATAGGAATGCTTGTGATTTTTGCACATTGATTTTTTATCCTGAGACTTTGCTAAAGTTGCTTATCAGCTTAAGAAGCTTTTGGGATGAGACGATAAGGTTTTCTAGATATAGGATCATGAATCTGCAAACAGAGACAGTTTGACCTCGTGTCTCCCTATTTGAATACGCTTTATTTCTTTCTCTTGCCTGACTGCCCTGGCCAGAACTTCCAAAACTATGTTGAATAGGAGTAGTGATAGAGGGCATCCTTGTCTTGTGCTGGTTCTTAAGGGGAATGCTTCCAGCTTTTGCCCATTCGGTATAGTATTGGCTATGCATTTGTCATAAATGGCTCTTATTATTTTAAAATATGTTCCATCAATATCTAGTTTGTTGAGTGTTTTTAACATGAAGGGATGTTGAATTATATTTTAGGCCTTTTCTGTGTCTATAGAGATAATCATGTGGTTTTTGTCTTTAGTTCTGTTTACATGATAAGTTACATTTATTCATTTGTGTATGTTGAACCAGTCTTGTATCCTAGGGATGAAGCCAGCTTGATTGTAGTGGATAAGCTTTTTGATGTGCTGCTGGATTCCATTTTCCAGTATTTTATTGAGGATTTTTGCTTCAATGTTCATCAGGGATATTGGCCTGAAGTTTGTTGTTGTATCTCTGCCAGATTTTGGTATCAGGATGATGTTGGACTCATAAAATGAGTTAGGGAGAAGTTTCTCTCTTTCAATTGTTTGGAATACTTTCAGAAGAAATGGTACCAGCTCCTCTTTGTACCTCTGGTAGAATTTGGCTGTGAATCCATGTGGTCCTGGGCTTTTTTGGATTGGTAGGGTATTAATTAGTGCTTCAATTTCAGAACTTGTTATTGGTCTATTCAGGGATTCAACATCTTCCTGATTTAGTCTTGGGAGGGTGTATGTGTCCAGAAATTTATCCATTTCTTCTAGATTTTCTAGTTTGTTTGCACAGAGGTGTTTACAGTATTCTCTGATGGTTGTTTGTATTTCTCTGGGGGTAAGTGGTGATATCCCCTTTATCATTTTTTATTGTGTCTATTTGATTCTTCTTCTCTCTTTTCTTCTTTATTAGTCTAGCTAGTGGTCTGTTTTATTTTTTCAAAAAACCAGCTCTTGGATTCGTTCTTGTTTTTTTTTTTTCAGATTTTTTTCTGTCTCTGTCTCCTTCCATTCCACTCTGATCTTGGTTATTTCTTGTCTTCTGCTAGCTTTGGGCTTTGTTTGCTTTTGGTTCTCTCGTTCTTTTAGCTGTGATGTTAGGGTGTCAATTTGAGATCTTTCTAGCTTTTTGATGTGGGTATTTAGTGCTATAAATTACCCTCTTAACACAGATTTAGCTGTATCACAGAGATTCTGTTGGTTGTCTCTTTTTTTTTTTTTTCCTATTGGTTTCAAAGAACTCCTTGATTTCTGCCTTAATTTCATTATTTACCCAGAAGTCATTCAGGAGCAGGTTGCTCAATTTTCATGTAGTTGTGTGGTTTTGAGTGAGCTTCTTTATCTTGAGTTCTAACTCAGTTGTACTGTGGTCTGAGAGACTGTTGTGATTTCAGTTCTTTTGCATTTGCTGAGGAGTGATTTATTTCTAAATATGTTATCAGTTTTAGAGTAAGTGCTATGTAGTGCTGAGAAGAATATATATTCTGTTGTTTTGAGGTGGAGAGTTATGTAGATATCTATCAGGTTCACTTGACCCAGATCTGAGTTCAAGTACAGCATATCTTTGTTAATTTTCTGTCTCGCTGATCTGTTTAATATTGACAGTGGGGTGTTAAAGTCTCCCACTATTATTGTGTAGGACTCTAAGTCTCTTTGCAGGCTTCTAAGAACTTGTTTTATGAATCTGGGTACTCTTATATTGGGAACATATATATTTAGGATAGTTAGCTCTTCTTCTTGAATTGACCTCTTTACCATTAGGTAATGCCCTTCTTTGTCTTTTTTGATCTTTATTGGTTTAAAGTCCGTTTTGTCAAAGACTAGGATTGCAACCCCTGCTTTGTTTGTTTTCCATTTCCTTGGTAAATTTTTTTCTATCCTTTTATTCTGAGTTTAGGTGTGTCTTTACATGTGAGATTGGTCTCTTGAATACATGGATCTTGACTCTTTATCCAGCTTGTCATTCTGTGACTTTTAATTAGGGCATTTAGCACATTTATATTTAAGGTTAATATTGTTATGTGTGAATTTGATCCTGTCATCATGATGCTAGCTGGTTATTTTGCAGACTTGTTGATGTAGTTGCTTCAAAGTATCATTGGTCTTTGTACTTCAATGTGTTTTTGCATTGGCTGCTAATGGTTTTTCCTTTCCGTATTTAGTGTTTCCTTCAGGAGCTCTTGCAAGGCAGACCTGGTGGTGATAAACTCCCTCAGCATTTGCTTGTCTGAAAAGGTTTTTTTTCTCCTTCACTTTTGAGGCTTAGTTTGGCCAGCTACAAAATTCTGATTTGGAAATCCTTTTCTTTAAGAATGTTGAATATTGGCCCCCAATCTCTTCTAGCTTGTAGAGTTTCTGCTGAGAGGTCTGTTGTTAGTCTTATGGGATTCCCTTTGTAGGTGGCATGGTCTTTTCCTCTGGCTGCCCTTAACATTTTTTTTCTTCATTTTGACTTTCGAGAATCTGATGATTATGTGTCTTGGGGTTGTTCTTCTCATGGAATATGTTACTGGCATTCTCTGGATTTCCTGAATTTGAATCTTGGCCTGTCTTATTAGGTTGGGAAAGTTTTCCAGGATGATATCCTGAAGTACATTTCCAGCTTGGTTCCATTCTCCCTGTCTCTTTCAGGTGCCCAAATCAGTTGTAGGTTTGGTCTTTATGTGTAATACCATAGTCCTCAGAGGTGTTGTTCATTCCTTGTCATTTTTTTTCTCTAATGTTGTCTGCCTGTCTTATTTCAACAAGATAGTCTTCAAGCACTGAAATCCTTTCCTCTGCTTGGTCAATTCAACTATTGATACTTTTGGTTGCATTGTGAAGTTCTTGTGCTGTGTTTTTCAGCTCCATCAGGTCATTTATGTTCCTCTCTAAACTGGTTATTCTGGTTAACAGCTTGTGTATTGTTTTATCATGGTTCTTAGCTTCTTTGCAGTGAGTTAGAACATATTCCTTTAGCTTAATGAAGTTTGTTATTACCCACCTTTGGAATCCTACTTCTCTCAATTCATCCATCTCAGCCTTCACTTAGTTCTGTGCCCTTCCTGGAGAGGTGTTGTGATCATTTGAAGGAGGATAGGCACTCTGCCTTTTTGAGTTTTCAGCAGTTTTTTATTGATTCTTTCTCACCTTGTGAGTTTATCTAGCTTCAATCTTTGAGGCTGCTGACCTTCGGATGGGGTTTTCGTGAAAATGGTTTTGTTGATGCTGTTGTTGTTATATTCTATTTGTTTGTTTTTAACAGTCAGGTCCCACTTCTGTAGGGCTGCTGTGGTTTGCTGGGGGTCTACTCCAGACCCCATTTGCCTGGGCCTTTCCCATACCTGGAGGTGTCACCAGTGGAGGGTGCAGAATAGCAAAGATAGCTGTCTGCTCCTTCCTCTGGGATCTCTGTCCCAGAGGGACACCGACCTGCTGCCTGCAGGAACATTCCTGTATAAGGTGTCTTATGACCCCTGCTGGGGAGTCTCACCCAGTCAGGAGGCACAGGATCTGGGACCCATTTAACAAAGGACTCTGGCTGCCCCTTGGCAGAGGAGGTGTGCTGCACTGGGGGGTGTGCTGTACTAGGGGGAATCCCACTTGTCTGGACTGCCCGGATTCCTCAGAGCCCACAGAGGAAAAGTTAAGTCTGCTGATGCATGGAGACCATGACTGCTCCTCCCCACAGGCGCTCAGTCCCAAGAAGATCAGAGTTCTGTCTCTAAATCCCTGGCTAGAGTTGCTGAAATTTCCATAGGGAGGCTCCACCCAGTGAGGAGGGGTGGGTCAGGGTCCAGCCTAAAGAGGCAGTCTGGCCATGATCTGCCATAGCCGCTGTGCTGTGGGGAATTACTCCTGGGTCCGAACCATTCAGTCTCCCCAACACTGGCCGGGCAAATATGGCAGACTGAAGCTGCAGTGATGTCTGCCAACCCTCCCCCAGAAGCTCAGTCATCTTAGGCAGCAGCAGTGAGGATTGCTGCCTCTCTCCCACGCCAGGAGCTCAGTTGTCTTAGGGAGCATGCAGCTGCAGTGATGATGGTTGCCCTTCCCCCTGGGAACTCGGTAGTCTTAGACAGTCTCCAGTCATGTGGCCACTGAGAATCTGCACAGCTCTGTGCCTGGGACCCAAGGCCCTGGTGGCATGGCCTCACAAGGGGGAATCTTCTGATCCAAGGGTTGCACAGATCCCTGGAAAAATTGTGGTTCCCTGGGTGGGGTAGCACAATCACTTACCACTTCCCTTGGCTGGGGATGGGAGCTCCCCTTGCCTTGTGTGACTCCCAGGTAGGCCAATGCACCATCCTGCTTTTCCTCTCGGTGGATTGCATCAACTGCATAGTCAGTCCCAGTGAGAGAACCTGGGTACCTCAGTTGCTGGTGCAGAATTCACTTGTCGGTTTCCTTCTTCTCCATGGGAGCCTCTGACTGCAGCTGTTTCTAGTCAACCATCTTGGCCCCTCTTCAGCCTCTTTTTTTTAAAAGCACTATGATGTACAGTTTCAGGTGCTAGTTTGCCATACACAATTACGTGTCACTTCGCTTTCCTCTTCATTCTCCACATTTCCATAATATGGAGCTTCAGCTCTAAACTTTCTGATCCCCTACTCACCCTCTGTGTGCCCTCCCTACCTTGTTCTTTCTCACAACTTAATTCCTAGCTCTCCAAATCCATATCAAATACTATTTCCACCCTGAAGTCTTTGCTTTTACCATCTTCCCCTCCAGTGCTAAACTGTCTCCTTCCTAACCCTCCTAAAGGATTGACTGTTTATAATATACATATTATGATGGTAGATTTTGTACTATTTCACCACATAATTTCTTTATTGAATATTTAATAATCTTAAAGCCGTTTTATTCCTTATACTTATTTCTTATTCCCTGCTCACCCTAAACTTATTTTAAGACTGAGCACTTGTCCCTGTTCTCCAAACTTTGTGGAGATGGTTCACTAGAAGCACTCAAAACTTTCTCAAGCATTCAGGGATGGGCCAACAAATTATCCTGTTTCCAGGCATCTGTCTGAATGGAGCTGTGTGGCTTCAGCCATCATGATATTTTGAAAGAAAGTTCAGGGATCATTGATTTTTCTCGTATCATCCTACAAAAAGAACTATTTGGTTTCTGTTCCCCACCTCCATCACAGTTTTAACTGAGGCTTTCAGAATCCTATGGGTGAGTTCAGAATATCTTGCCATGGGAATGGTTTAGGGAGCTTGTAATTAACTGGTTTTCCTGGCAATCTACAGGACTCTTGATGACTACTATCTTTGATCAACATAAATTACTGAGTTTCCCATAGTTGAAAAAAATACTGCCGGATAATGAAAGTTTGTTTCAGTTGCATGCCCCAGTCCTCCAGTGAGGCTGATATATTTGGTTATCCCATCAGTTTCCATTGCAGTTCATCTAAATGTTATTTTTAGCATAGTTTGAGTTTTACAGATGACTGTATTTTTTTTCCTCTTGGTATCAACACAGATTTTTTAAATAAGAATCCTTTGGCATATTAATATGCCCTAGTAAATCAAGTACATATGTTTTAAAACCACACACAGAAATATTCCATTTGCCATTAAATGTGTTGATACAGCTGATCTTTTGTAATATTTTTCTATTTTTTCTGTAATATTTGTCTTTTTTTCCATTGATCTTTTATAATTTTCTATTTTTGCCTTTGAGGTCTGCACTTAGGGAAATTATTTAATGTAGAACTTGTGAACTCTGGAGGTTGGTAGGTACAACGATCAGCAGAAGTGGGCTAGAGCGTTTAAAATTAAAGAGAAGAAGGAAAGGAGAATCTGAAGCCTGGGTACTTCTGGTTTATGACAATCTTAGCATAGTGGAAATGAAAGAAGCAAGGGCAGCTCTAGTAGTGAGGGGCTGAGTACCAGAGGAGCCACAAATGAAAAAGGAGCATTAAAGACACTGGAAAAATTCAGAAGAGCTGATGGGTAAAATGGATGATGATGAAACAGTTGGCAAAGATGAAGGTCAACTCCAGAATGAAAAATCAGTAACAGATGAAGAACAAAAATACAGAATTTAAAGAGGCGGCTATACACCTCTTCAGCCTCTAAACTCTACCCCTGCTTTCAATAGTGCTTTGTAATTTAACAATAGCTTTCACAGCCAGAAAACTATTAGGCAGAGAGGAAGTGAGTCAGGAACAAAATTGTTTACTGACCAGATAAATGCTACAATTCCAATAGCTACTAAGGCTCTTTAATGAAAAGATTGTTTCCAAATTTTGGCAGAAAATAGTTGGCAAAAAGAAAAAACAACAACAACAACAAAAAAAAACAAGAGTTCTTTGGGCTTGGCGTGCAATTCTGTGTATTATATCTTGCCAGGCCAATTCCACAGTTAGAAAGACAGGCAAGAAACTACTGCTTACCCAGGAAGGGGTGTTTACATTGGAAACGGAGAGGGCGTAATAAGAGAGTCAAGATTTAAGGACTCGTTTTTATTTGTTATTTAATTCACTCATGCAACAAATACTCATTGAACACCTAATAAGTGCCAAACATTATTGTAGATTCCAAGAATTAAAAGCTTATTGATATTTAAGGAATTGCAGTGGATTATTCCAGGAGTTGGCAGCTTATGGCCTGTGGACCAAATCTACCCACTGCCTGTTTTTGTAGTTTATTGACCCATTTATTTATGTATTGTTTGTCTTTTTGTGTTAAAATGGCAGAGTTGAGTAGATGGAACAAGGATAGCATAGTCTGGGCAAGTAAAAATATTTATTATTATAGTATATATTATATAATTATCCACTGTTATGACTTTAACATACAAATGTTAAAAACAGGTATTTGAAATTACGTATTATTCTGTTATTCAATGTTCTGTTACATAAATGCTATTATTTCAGCATTTAAACAAAACAGTAATAACATAAAGTACCAGTGGGAATTAGTAATAATTAATAGTTGAACTGATTAAATAATGTGTAGGAAAATACAAAATATTTTATTTGATCCTTTACAAAAATAGTTTTCTGACCACTAAATAAATAAATGGTCATAATGGAGTTATATTGGCATTTAATAAATTCTAGGAGGAGAAACCTGGGTGTTAGTGAAAACTTCAAAGAAGAGTTGATCTGTGACACTTGATTTCAGTTTTGAAAGATTTAAAGGAATTTCTGGGCGTGAAGAAATAAGAGTAGTGCTTTGGGAATGGCAGTGACAAAGATAGTAGTGTGAAATATTATGTGAATGTTAGGAATCTGCTCATTGTTTGTGCTTGCTAAAGCTTAGCTTTGGGTTTGGGACTAAGAATGAAGGGTTGAAGCTAGACCAGCCGGTAGAACACAGATCATACTTGAAAGGGACTTGTACTGAGAACTTCATATGCGGACACAGCATGGCAAGATGCCCAAAATTAATGGCACACACTATCTGCCTTCATGAAGCTCAACCTCCAAAAGGAGGAATAAGACATTAAATAATGCACATGACAGAATGAGATACATATACATATTATAGAAAAGTCCAAACAAAATATAGTGGGGATTTTTTAGTAAGAAGAAATCATATCTGATTGGAGGATCACAAAATTAATTTATGTTGATGTCAATAATATATCTTGAAGGATAGCTGTATTTTGTTGAGGGTAGTGGTGGGGCACATGGGCACCAGCAGGAAAACAGTATAGAGACCAGGCACAAAAAAGAATGCTAAGAAATTTGGAGTATGTCATAGCCCAGTTTCCCTACACAACAGAATTGGAGGAAAAAAAATGTGTGCTAATACTTCATTGGGTGGTGCAATATCAGGGAAGGAGAAAAGAGGGAGAAAAGGGCATGAGGCAGAGAAGGAAGGTGTGCACATATGAGGGGGCCATGTCCCAGGCTGACCCAAGTTGTATAACAAGGACAGCTGGCTCCTGCATCTGGTGTAGCATTTTCCTGGAGCCTCTATGAATTTCCATGTCTCAGAATGGTTTACATGGTAGGGAAGGATGAAGAAGGGGGATAAATCTACTAATTGCCTTCACTTTTGTTCTGCTGACCAATTCATTCCTTGGGCATTAACTCCCGTGCACTTCTGAGTTGTGTCACCCCAGCGTCTCAAGTCATTACTGGGAAAGTAAGAGCCTCCGTGCCTTCAGTCTGGCCAGGGAGTATGCATGCCTATCTCTCTTTGCCAGCCAGTGCCATAAGTAGGGCTCTTCAGTCTGTAGTGGTAGTAGGAGTGACAATGACCTGCCTCCATGATCGGGGGAATGTGCAAACCTTTGCTAGGACCATTCCCCTCAGAAAGCAAGCAAGGTGTTACATATAAGGCCAATAGAGGGAGCAATATATTGCTTGTCTGGAATATAGAGTAGTGACCTCATGGGACAGAAGACATGAGAATTTGAAATGTCTTATGGGAGACATTGTTGTTGGATGGGGATCATGTAATATATTAGCAAATAAGAGGTAGCTAAAGCTTTTCTAGAAGACAGCATGATCAAAAGTGTTATTTTGTGGGGGTTAATATGGAAGTGGTACATAAAGGGGATTTATAGCGTATAGAAATTGGAAGAAGGACTATTTGTGAGTTACAAAGAGTCTTAGCAAAAAGGATCAAGCTGCTTGTTTCTACACCTTTAGAATGGGCCTTTGAACTCTTTAAAGAGGCCCCTCTCAGCTTTCCATATGAATTATCTTCCGTCATAAAGGAGGTTGAATAGATACATATATCTTGCGTTAGGAGACAAAATGATCCTCAGTAGTGTTCATTTCTAAGAAACGTGGATTTTACATGCTTGTACATTGATGTGTTTTCATTTTGAAGATCACAGTAAATAGAGGCTCATGATTTAGACTATTCCTGTATAGATGAATAAACACAATTCTTATCTCTTGATGTAGAGCCTGAAGAGGCACAGGCTCAAACACATCTTCCATCCATGATGGGATTTTGAACTATATAGGTGGGTGGGAGAGAAGGAAGCGATTCTGCAATTGAGCATAAATGGACTCTGCACTTTCTTCTTCCTGTCATGGCCTAATCTCTGTGTTAGGGTCCGAAAGAAAGCATCAGTCAGGCTATCAACAGTAGTCAGGGTGTACTGGATGCCAACCTTTGCACTAGGCACAGGGGAGAGGAAGGCAGAGTTGGCAGGAGACTTTGTCTTGGGAAAAAACGTGATGTATTTATTGTTCAAGGTCACAGCCATTGGCTTTGGCCATTCATAATGACAACACCAATGATATGTGGGGTCAGATTCTTTCTTTGTTGAGGCCAGCACTTCCTTTAGAAAGGAAGATGGTAAAGTACAGTAGTTAAAACCATGGGTTCTGGATACAGAATGCCTGAATTCAAATCCTGGTTCTATCCTTAATAGCTAGCATATCTCTGTTTTTTTTATATTTAAGTCAAAACTATGATGGCTGCATCCTAAGAGAGTTGCTGAGAGGATGAAATGAAATAATATATATAAGTGCTTGGCATAATTATTGTTAACGCTTATTATTATTACAAGACAATAATCTCTTCTTTATAATTCTGAAATCCCCAAACTATGGAAAACTCAGTTGTTTTGTAACTCATTTGGTGACAAAACCTCACCTGAGGTTATTTAGATTCTTTATGTATCACACACAGTATGAATATTATTGTCTTAATTACAAGCATTATGAATTTTATATGTTTCACTGTAGAAATTTGAATGTGTTTAATTATAGGGTTTTATTCCAGGCTCTGATGGAATAGTTTTATATCATTTGGTCCATGTACCATATTCCTAGTTGATATAGTTTGGCTCTGTGTCCCCACCCAAATCTCATCTCAAATTGTAATCCCTATGTGTTAAGAGAGGGACTTGGTGGGAGGTAATTAGATTATGGGGGTGGTTTCTCCAATGCAGTTCTCATGATAGCAAGTGAGTTCTCATGAGAGATGTTTAAAAGTGTGACACTTCCCCTTCACTGGCTCTCTCTCTCCTGATGCCATGTAAGACGTGCCTTTCTTCCCCTTTGCCTTCTGCCATGATTGTAAATTTCCTGAGGCCTCTCCAGCCATGTGGAACTGTGAGTCAATTAAAACTCTTTTGTTTATAAATTACCCAGTCTCAGGTAGTATCTTTATAGCAATGTGGAAATGGACTAATATACTAGTCAAAAAGCCCCAAATTTCCAAATTATGTGAAATACAATTGCCCAAGAATTTCAGGTAAGAGATTGTGTACCTGTGTTAGTTAGAGGTGTGAAATGACAATATAGGGATTAACACTGATTTCTTTTATCCAGCCTACAACAAAAACACATTTAAAATTCTTAAATTCTTAGGAAACTTTGAATAAACACACTCCAGTATGTGAATTTTTGAAAAAATTTGATTCTATACATTTTTAACTAAAAGAAAAATTCTAAAAATTTCCCCACCATTTTGTTTCAGTTTCAGCTCATTGATGTAACAATTAATAGAAACACTTTGGCATGTATCCTTTTATAACACAAAATATGTTTTAAAAACTTTTAGAAGATGAAAAGAATGTCTTTATTGAAAAGCTTTTATTTTAAAAATGCACTGTTTCTTAAAGTGAGATATACTACCCTGAATCACAAATTTTGTCTTATTCACAAAAGCTTTCCTTCATTTTGAGAACTGATTATATTGTTAACATTACATATTGTAAATTACATGTGATATTAAAGTAATATTTTAAATTTGTGTTTAACCTTGAGGAAATATTGATTTCTCAACTTTTATTTTAAATTCAGGGGGTATATGTGCAGGTATATTACCTGGGTATATTGAGTGATACTGAAGTTTGGGTTACGAATGATCCTATCACCCGAGTACTGAGTATAGTACACCATAGGTAGTTTTACAGCCTTTTTCCCTCTTCCTCTCTCCACTCTCTAGTGGTCCCCAGTTTCTGTTGTTGTCATCTTTATGTCCATGAGTACTCAGTGTTTAGCTCCCACTTATAAGTGAGAACATGCAGTATTAGGTTCCTGTTTCTTCATTAATTTGCTTAAAACAATGGCCTCTAGTTACATCTATGTTGCTGTTAAGGACATGATTTCATTCTTTTTTTATGGCTGTGTAGTATTCCATAATGTGTATGAACCACACTTTCTTCATCCAGTCCACTATTGATGAGAACCCAGGTTGATTCTATGTCTTTGCTGTTGTGAACAGTGTTGCAGTGAACGTAGCCTGTGTCTTTTTGGTAGAATGATTTGTTTTCTTTTGGATATGTACCCAGTAATGGGACTCTTCAGTCAAATGGTAGTTCTGTTTTAAATACTTTGAGATATCTCTAAACTACTTTCCACAGAGGCTGAACTAATTTACATTCCTACCAATGGTGTATAAGTTTTCCCTTTTCTGTACAGCCTTGCCATCATCTATTGTTTTTGACTTTTTAATAATGCCATTATGACCAGTATGACATGATAGCAGTTTGTGATTTTGCATTTCTCTGATGATAATGATGCAGAGCTTTTTTTTAATTTTTGATTTGTTGGCTACTTGTATGTCTTCTTTTGAGAAGTGTCTCTTCATGTCCTTCAGCCATTTTATAATGGGGTTGTTCATTTTTTGCTTTTTCAATTGTTCAAGTTTTTTTTATAGATTCTGGATATTAGACCTTTCATCAGGAAATATTTTAAAGGATGTTTATCAAGATAAACTACTTTTGGAAAATGATTTGGACTCAAACATGGGAGACTAGTAATTTAATTATAAACTCTTAAAAAAAACTACAATGCATGTGAGAAAACCTCATTAAAAGTTTACCCATAAAAACTGTGTGATTTCTATCCTAATGGGATATATTTTAGTGTAAATGTTAATGACATGTCTTAAATCCATATAAATGGAGAGCTGAAAGCTTTCTTTGAAATGGACCCTCAAAACATGTCATTTTAATTACCTAACTTTTGATTATTCTAAAGAAAGAGGCAAGGAGCCATTAAAAATACTGCTGAGAAAAATCAAGCCTCTGAAAACTTGGTGATCTACTTTTGGATTCCTGATCTTTGCTGCTTTATCTGCCTCAAACCTGGGTGAAAGCCTGATTTTGCTTTTGTCCATACACACTGAGTGCCAAATGTGTGTATTTCCAAGCCTTGTCAAATTAGGTGTGGGAGGGTTTTCACTCCAGAATGCTTACTTTATGTTTCAGCTTCCCTCCATAACGCTGCCCCAAGGCTTCTGGTTTCTGAAATAAAATATCTAATTGCTTTTTAGAAGTTTTACCTTTCATTTTATAAAACTTCACAGCTTAAAAATGTGTCTAAATTTTACTTTGAAATGAAGTGGAAAACTCTCTAATTATTTTCTAAAACTTTTCCCTTGACCAAACTCTCTATAATCTTAGAGTTACTCCTTGATCATACATCAACCATAACTCAAAGGTGTCTATAAGAGATCTCTTATAGCTAGATAAAAATAAGGACATATTATGAGGGGAGAGATCATAATAGGACTACATCATTAGAAATATAATTATCACCCTTTAAAATCATCTTTATGGTGCTGTTTGGAGGTTAACTAAAGGACATAACAAACCTGTACAACATGAAAATTACTGATGGAATATGTTGGGATTTTAGGCAACCTAATAGAGTATATGATCCTCTTTCTTGCCTGAGTTCTGATTTCACTGAGAGAGACAAAAATTTAAGCAGACAAACATTAAAATTCCTACTTCATTACTGATGAAATTACTGGAAATTGAGGCTTAGGCGTGAGAAAACAATGGGCTTCCTAATATGTAGCCACATTAATACAGACTTATTCACTCAATGTCAAGTGGCACTGGTCAACCACTGATTTTCCACAATAAAAGGACAAGGTTGCTACTGTGTATGACCTCTGTTTGTATGACCAAGAACAAAGTAGAGTATAATTTCCTAAAATCAGGTAGATCCAAAGAAGAAAGGCAAAGGGAAGAGACTCAGTCAAACATGACCAGTTTTTGTTCCTAAGTTTACTATTCAGATACTTTAATCCTCCTCCCATTAGGAAAAATTAGTGAGGATACAGAGGAAGCCAAGAATGTTACTCTAATAGAAACACGAAGAGTAAAGAAGGTCCCATTTAATAATGCATAGTCCTAATAAAACAATAGAAAGGGTATGTTTAACATTTGCAATGGCATTCCTGCCTCTGCCCTCTCCATCCAAAGATGCATGTAGATGACCTACAATCAGGCATTTATCTTCTAGGTAAAGTTGAAGGTCATTCTCTGAACCAAATGCACCTGTTGTCAGGATATATTAAATCCAGGTGTCACAGGGTAAACTTTTACAGGCACAGCAATGTAGATTACTTGTAATGTAGATCACTTATATTTAGACCTCAAATTTCAGCAGTAGAATCCTAGCTTGCAGTCTATACACAATATATTTTACTTCATCAGGAAACCATGGTGGAATCGTAGAACTTTAGCAAAATTTGGCTCTGGGGCTCAGAGTGCAAGTTTTCAGCAGGGTCCTTCAGAAAGATACATGTGCTTAGCGGGTGAGGAGTGCACAACTTTCTCAGCTGTCAGATTATATCATACTCTCCCTGTCTGATCAGGCAGTAATGAACAATGGCACCAAGGAGTCTGGTTTCTGCTCTTTATCAGGAAACAGTTTTTGCTGCTTTGGCATCAAAACCATATCAACAAAAGCCCAAACTGGAACACATAATTCAATGGAAGATGGATACGCCCATGTTTTCTAGGTAATACCAGCATTTTACCTGGCTGAATCACCTCTGGCACAATTCACATATTAAATATAAGCCTTTCACTATGGAAGGCATTCACTCTATAGTAGCATGGAAATCTATCCTCCAAGGATTGCATGCCATTTGTTTCAGACAATATTCTTTTGTGGTACTTAATATACAAGGTAAAAGTGAGGGAGGATATGCAGGAAAGAGGACATGAACAAATGTAGTAAGTTTAAAATATTAGCAAAGCTAATGTGTCAAGTGTAACTGAAAATCACAAGTAGCATGTCTGAGAGCAATAAGAAGTCCTGAAGAAATACAATGATCAGAGAAGAAACTATTCTTCCCCAAGCTAGTTTTATTGCTCATTCAGATGGAGTGTACATGGAAAATAACAGACAATTACACATGACAGGTCTGTCATGAGGGCACTGGTATACATCTCAATGTCATTGTTTCCTATTCTGTTTGATCCAGAACATATATTTCCTGTATATTAACTCACTATTTGGTTGAGTAAATAAAATTTTCATTCTCTTAATTAGGTGAAAATTATTCTGATATAGTAGTATCTTGAGCATATTGTAGCCTTTTAGTAGGTAACTTTCCCAATCTTGACTGCCAGAAATACTATAATTTTCTTCAGCTTCCCACTTGCATTTCCTGGAAAAAGGTGAGATAATGGATTTATCTCATCTAATGCCTGGTATATACTATGCCCTCCGTAAACAAGAGCAGCAAGGCCCCATTTGTGAATCAATGCTCATCTCAGATCCTGAGACACTCCTGATGAGGACAAGAAGTATGCTGGAAGCCTCACCCTCTCTACCCCCACCCAGTGGCCCTTGGAAGTAAGTATCATGTCTCAGACCCCAAGTCCAGTGTCTGAGCTATGATTGATGGGATGCTACGTGCCCTCTGAGCTACCTTAATGCCAACCTGGCTCAGGACCTCATGTACCAGGAATGAGCATCTGTGGAGCTCTAAACAGCCTTTTTCCTTCCACTTATATACAGGTCCCAGCCAAGGGTAAGAACTTCTTTGTTTTTATTTCGACCTTCATAGTTTCTCCTTAGTGTCCCTGGTTAGACCCCAAGTCCAGCTTAGGGTATTGCCCTGAATGCCTGGTTCTTACAAGGCTTCTATTCCAAAGCTGAATTCTGCTCCCCTATATTTCTACTTAATTATGAGAAATCCACATGGACAAACCTAGTGTTAATTGCTCTTCACCTCTTCCAGATATCATTCACCACTGGGATCTTCATCCCTGTGTGCCACAGTTCAGATAGACACTGGCAATTGCCTGAATCACCTCAGGTCTTGAGGCTCTTTGGAGCTTCTGTGTCTGAGATGCCCCCACTCATGTCCTCCTAAATCTTGGTGACACTGATGCTACTGAAATGTTTTCTCACCTCCCTACAAAAGATGGCTTACTGTCCCAACTTGCATCTTACCTCACCTTTTCTATGACAACACTGATTTTCCAGACTAGGCTGCAAATGGACTGATCTGTAAGTACAAACTGTGGGATTAGAGTAGAAAGAAAGAAGGTCATGAGCTGCATCACTCAAAAGATGTTTGTAAATCGAATCCCAGTCCCTCAAACCCAAACCAGCTGAGGAAGTGATTTTTCTTTTGTTTTTGGTTTTCAAGAATTGCAACCCCTTCAATATTTTATTCATTAGATTTATTTTCCTTATTTTTTTCTGAGCTCAGAACTTCTGTGCAAGATGGAATAAGAAAATTGCAAAACTCCTTCAGGGCACAAATCAGGAATTGTTTCAATTACTTTTTTTTTTTTTTTGTGAAGTCTGGGATATAGGTCTTGATGAAGCCACATCAGCTCTTTTTCTGTTTTCTGTTTTTCTTTTAAACAGAACAAACTGCCAGCAGGATTCCTGTTTCTGAGGGTAGGAATTGCTTGTATGCATTTCCCATAAGGATTCTGGCAAGAAGCTTCTCTCTGCTAAGGCAGAGGACTCCTTGTGTTGCTGATTTTGGGCATGTAGCCAGAATAAGTCTGAGATCCCTTATGCCCACCAAGACACCCTTCCCTGTATCTGTACGTCTGATTTGCTTGAGAAACAGTTCATTTCTGTAATTATTTCAGAATGGAGAAGTTTAAGTCTGTGTAATTGCAGTGTTCATGCATATTGAGGATTCTCTCAAGTTTGGGTATCAGCAGGGTGCCCAGGCAAGGGCTGACTGGTGAATCCAAGTGTTGAGACCACAAACAGGGTGAAATGTAGGAGGCCCCATAAAGGCCTTCCCAAGCCCAGTTCCATATTGATCAGTGCAGCTGTGAGAGGCTGGGAAGAGCAGCAGCAGCCATCTTTCCTAGGCTAATTTACTTTGAACAAACGTATGAACAAGGAGGCTTTTAAGGTGGTATCATGGTTAAAACAGAGACAACCAGACTAAAGATGTCTTTATCTATGGCATACAATGCATGAATAATCATAATTGTGATAATAACCTTTTATTAAGCATTTAATATACTAAATGTTATGTATGCATTGCATCAGCAGTGTTTTTTAATTGTCTTCTAGTTGCCACACATTCTTCTAGACACTAGGGATTCGGTATGAATAGCCAAAACAGACATGGCATTTTCTTCTAGTATAAAAACAAATATATTTGGCTACACATGAAAGCAATGTTAACAGTGATCCCATTTTCAGTTGTGAAGAACAGATATACCAGCCATCAGTTTAAAACATTTATCTCCTCCTTGAGGACAAAGTATTGTCCCCAAGCAGATGGCTTAGCTGAGCCTTTAACAGGTCTTCCCATCATTTTATTGGTCTGGTTGCTTCTGAGTGATGTGGCATATGGTAAGATTTCATGGCCAGTGGTCCACTATTATAACTTCTATGCTGTAAAATGCATCCCTTTAATGGACAATGCTGAATGGAATCCCATGTCCATAAATCAGGCATGCAGAAAGTCCTTGGGTGATGGTCCTGAGAGACATACAGCAGGCAGGGAAGGTTAAGACATATCTGAAATAAGTGTCAGTTTATTTAAGGGTGAACTGATACCCCCTCTAAAATGAAATGAAAAATGTGATGTAATCAAGTTGCCACAAAGTGATGGAAGATTTCTTTGGGCATTGGTGCTGTATAAAGGGACATAGTGTTGGTCTTTTGCTGGCAGTTTGGACATTGAACAGTATCAAAAGATAGTCTAGCCTTGATCAGAGGGACCCCAAACTTACAACCTATGCAGAGCCTTCACCTGTCACCATGGCTACTCAGTTCATGGCCCTATTGCACAGTCACAAGGGTGGCTAAGGGCAGAGGCTTGCTGACAACCAGTGGATGCATCATCCACCCAGTTAAGTGCTGCCTCTGCAATGCATGGTCTCTGGTGGACATTATTAACATTAGATAAAAAGATCACCATGGTTTTTGACCACTTCCATGGGTACATCTACGTACTTCTTTCCCAGATCCCCTTGTCTCTGATCTAATCTTTCTTTTTCCTAGCCGATGACCAAGAATCCATGCCTTTTAGGAGTGCTCAAAGATCTGTGTCTGTCGTTACTTTGAGGTACTTCTCCATTCCTGCAAAGGGAATGATCCAGTGTACTGCTCACACTTCCAGTGTAGAGGATTCACCCTCGCTACTGTCCTTCAGTGCCAAGTCTAGATGGGGCCATATTGACGTAGCAGTCCATTTTCAGCTCAAATCAGCATAGCAGGAGGTAAAAAACAACATATTGTGAACCAGCTCTCAGGTTTTTTCTGCCTTCATCATGTAGTCATAGGAAAACTCTCATCATATAGGGCCATAGGCGTGAGCTTCACAAAAACATCACTAATATGTTGAGGCACATCTTCACGTCATTTACTTATGTCTCCTGCTTGGGCCTGATCCAGAATAGATCATTTTGATTTTCCAGTGTGTAGTGGATTGCTGCTGCACCCACCTGATGTTGCAATTAGGAGAATCTGATAATACCTAGCTCATGTTTGACGGCTTCACTTACCAGGTTGCCTGTTGTTAGGTACTCAGTCTTTACCAGGATCCAACAGCACTGCATGTGGTGTCTTTTAAATAGTAAGTCATTCTCTCTGCCATGGAAGGCATCTGTGTGTCTCTTCTATTGAGGTTTGTCAGAGATTCCAAATGGCGTACTTATCTATCAGAGGGCATCATTGGCTCTGCCAGGTCATGTGATCCAGGTTGCAGGGGAGTTGATACCACAAACAAGACCTGCTGCAGAGTTTTCTCTTGCTCTGGACCACATTCAAAACTCAGTCTTTTCAGTCTCCAGATAAACACAAAGGAGAATTATTCTCAAATGTAGTCAGTATGTTGCCTTCAAAATCCACAATGACACACTAAGTGCCATGGCTCCTTCTTGATAGTAAAAGGTACAAGATATAAAAACTGCTCATCCTTAGAGGGGATGTCCCAGCCTGTCTTAGACCACTGGACCCCTAAAAACATCACTAACATGGTGAGCAGCTAATTTTTCATGTGGTTTGTCTCCAGTCCTCTGACATGTATTTATCCTGCCAGAGATCTAGAGTACTTACTACTTCCTTTTCACCAGATCTTATTAACATGATATCATCAATATTGTAGACCAATATGATGTTCTGAGGAATGCTAATGTGATGAAGGTTCCTGCTGACTACATTGTGTCTGAGAGCAGGAGACTTATATAGCCCCGGAAAAATAAAGTGAGTGTGTAATGTTCTTCCTACAAAAGAGAAAACTGCCTATGATCCTCCTTCGTGATACAATTAGAGAATTCACCAAGTTGGTAGCCTCAGAACCAGTACCAAAGTCTCTGTTGATCTGTTTCAAAAGGATTTTACATCCAGCAGAGGAGCTGTGAGGGTGATCATAACACTTGGTGAAGTTTACAAGAGTCCACTGTCTTCTACCACAACTAACAGGTTTTATTATTTCTGGTCCCATACAAGTGAATTGAATAAGAATATGTAGGAACTATCCTCCCTGCATCCTGCATATCTGGTGGTAGGGCTATCTCCAGAATTCCTTCTGGGATGCATTATTATGTATGCTTTATTATCTTGGCAAGGGTGGAGGCAATCTTAGGAGTTTCCTATAATTTTGACTCATATTCCATAGGTCAGGGAATAATAACATCTGCCAGTTATTTGATGTATCTATCCCAATTATATACTTGAGAATTGGGAAATATATCTGTGGACTCAATGAACTCACTGTAGAATGAACTTGTATCAGAAATCTGTTTATTACTTGGATTCTGTGAGCCTCCACTCCACTGGAGCTCCTGGATGGTATTTTTGGGACCCTGGATAGTGTCAGCTCAGACCCTGTATTCAACTGTCCTTGAAAGGTCTAGATGTTCTATTTTCCTCTTCACAGCTATTCTGGAAAATTTATTTGGGGAGATATTTCTTACATATACAAATGATGATATTATAGAGTCCTTCCTCAAGGAAAACAAGCCTGCCCTTTGATCAATAACCTCTAGGTCTGTAAACTAATTTAGATCCGGAAATTTGGTGAAGGACTAGTTTTTCATTGTGTTAGCTGACATCGGCCAGTTCTCAATTTTGGGCATGTCAGGGAAGGGAAGGAATTACGTTAATTCAAATTAAATAGCACTCTTGTGGGCTGTCCATCTATCTTGTCCTCTGGAATATTCTAATCTATGATTCGTTACCATAGATCCCTTCAGGTAAAGGCATCTTGATTTCTACCCAGCTCTTTCCATTACGATAGTCACATCTACTTTGCTTCTGAAAATTAAGTTCTGCCTGTGGGCCTTTGTTATTCTGGGATCATTTTATAAACACGCCAATACAAAGCAGCCCAGTGCCAAGGTAGCAGACTCTACTATCACACCAACAGATGGAAGCCTCCACTGGGCTTCTCAAATCTGTTCATCTTCAGCAGAGCCTTCATGGCCTTAGTAAAGGAGTCTCTATGGGTCCTTCTACTGAACAGGCAGTTAGTGGGGTTTTCTGCTCTTGCATAATAAACCCATTCTAACGTTTTCACTTCCTTTAGCCTTTTGGCTCCCTCAATTTTCTGTCTAAGCAGTTCTGGCATCTCCACCTCATTTACTCTGCACTGTTATTGTGTACAGCCTTCAAGGAACCATCCCAGCAGTAGGTTAGGACTGGTTCCAGAATCTCTTAGCCAGGACAGTACATCCTGGATCCTTGTTCAGACTGTGCTGAGAAGAGACCCAAATTATTGGTATTGGCAAAAAGGAATGAGTGGTGGTGGATCTTGAGAAGAAAAAGTATCACTTTGTAAGTCATCTTCTTCAGGTGAGGGTTTTTCAAGGTGTCTAGGCAACTGGAAGTTTTTCTTTGGATAAGGAGACAGTGGTGTCCTTTTGTCACCCTGGAGTGTTTAGGAGGGTCTAGGGGTTTAGGATTCTCAGGTTCCTCCACTCATTGGTTGAGACATGCCCTGGGAACATTAACTTTTCCTCACTTTGAGGCTGCACATGAGGGCAAAGCATGCTTTTCTCAGGTCACCATGCCACTGTGCTAGACAAGACCTGAGGCTGCAAATGAAGAAGAGGTGGTTCTTGCTTAAGGCAGGAAGCTGCCAGTGACTCACAGACCATAAGTACTGTTTGCTATAACTAGAGCTGGAGTCAGAGGTGAAGCCAAGGCAATACAAAGCAGTTTACAGAAGTCTCTGGAATCAATAGGAAGAAGACTCATCTGTGTTAAGTAAGTTATCCAAGATGATACATTTACGCCTAGTCTAGAGTTGGAATAAAAAGCTAGGCTATCTGATTCCAGACACCATCTCTTAACCACTGCTACTCTTTATTTAGGAAAATCAAACACATTTTATAGGAATGAACATTTTAACACTGAAGTGGGTGGGCAGAGCTTAGCTCGGCAGCCTTCTGAATGCTTCACCTTAGCTTGCAAAAGAGTCTAGCTGCCTAGAAAGTTTCTGATCCAAAGTCTCAGTGGCTTCTGTAAATGGCAAGTCTGGTAATTCCTTTCACTATCGATATGGTGAAATTCCCTAAGGATCTCCATGGTCTTTGCAACTTCCCCTAATCAAGTCTAAGTTCCTTGAACACTAAGCTTTCTACCACTCCAAAACCTTTGTTCTTTCTGTTACTTCTGTCAGGAACTTTCTTTTCCTGTCCTTTTGCATGGTGGTCAGGCTTTCATGCTTCCAGGATCAGTTGAAGTGCCATGAGAAGTTGTCTCTGACTACCTCATCCAAAGAAGCACATGCCAGCCCTCTCCTTAATGACCCTCTACACCATTATCCTGGTAATGCTCTTTACTGTACCATCTTATGCTTCAACTATCTTGTATTTGTGTATAAGACTACTGTTTGATTCCTTCACTAGAATGAAAACAAATTGCTTAAGAATAGGCCATTTGGCCAGGTGCCGTGGCTCATGCCTATAATTCTAACACTTTGGGAGGTCAAGGTGAGCAGATCACCTGAGGTCATGAGTTTGAGACCAGGCTGGTCAACATGGTGAAATCCCATCTCTACTAAAAATACAAAAATTAGCCGGGCATGGTGGTGTGTGCCTGTAATCCCAGCTACCTGGGAGACTGAGGCAGGAGAATTGCTGGAACCCGGGGGGCAGAGGCTGCAGTGAGCCAAGATTGTGCCACTGCATTCTAGCCTGGAAGACAGAGCAAGACTCTCTCTCTAAAAAAAAAAAAAAAAAAAGAATAAGCCATTTTTCTATTCTCTTTATCACTGTGTCCCTTGTCCTTAAATAGTGCCAGGCAGATAGAAGACACTCCAGAAATATTTGCTGGATGAATAAATGAAAGCCATTAAACAATTGGTTTGTGCCCAATGCCTATGTATGGCTTTCCAGTAATTACCAAATCACTTAGAGACCATGGTAGGTGAGTATCAGTGGAGATTTCCTTAGTAAGGGGGGCCAGTATCACCAATGCACTGCACGGAACACAAAATAGACATTATTATCTTCCTCATGCACTTCTATCTAAACATGACAAAATATTGAGCAATTAGACCAGTCATATTACCAAATGTACAGACAAAAATTTAGATGCTTAACAAGAGCCTCAGAGATAAGGTGCCAACTCCTTATCTATTCTCTCCTCTGGAAAAGCATTGAGGTGATGTTGTGCATTAATAGGTGACAGACATCTTTGTCCTTGGCCATAGGAATGAGATACAAAACTGAGTTGCACGCTAAGAGATTCAAGGTATTCTTTCGTACTTTACTTTTTTAAATCACTCACACCTCCTTTGACATTTCTTGTTTGAAATTATTGGACTTGTAGCTTTCTACATTGGCTTTCTTTTCAATTCTTGCCTTGACTTGATTTAGAACTTGGCTCCAGACCATATGCTTCATGACTGCCTCTGAAATTCCACTGAAATCTTTCAATTAAGAGTTATTTCAGATCTCACTATCTAGCTGCAATCCCAGTCCAGCTTCTGATATTTGGCTTTATAGACCAGAAATGTAGTTTGTCCAGAAGAGACTAACTGATTCATTGATGTATATTTTAAATTTGTAACACAAATTAAAATATTAAGTATTGAGACAATCTCAATAATAAATTAATAATAAACTTGGGAAGCTGAATGATCATTTTATTGTTGAGCAAACTTCATATCAAAACATGGAATATGATAGTCAGGGGTACATTTTATATGGGGTCAGAGGACCA
The DNA here is from genome assembly GCF_002776525.5 of Piliocolobus tephrosceles. Taxonomy (NCBI): domain Eukaryota; kingdom Metazoa; phylum Chordata; class Mammalia; order Primates; family Cercopithecidae; genus Piliocolobus; species Piliocolobus tephrosceles. The sequence continues at coordinate 120,851,468 of NC_045440.1, read as the reverse complement.
CTAGCTATAAGAGCTTGAGTACAGGACTTGAACTTTTGAATTTTCAATTCCCTCATTTATTAAAAAATGTGAAAAATAGTATTTACCTCATGGGTTGTAGGATGAACCAAACAAATGCACATAAAGCCTTTAGCATAGCATGTGGCCCATAGAAAGCACTTGATAAATGTTAGCTGTTAATGATAACAATAAAAATCTGCTTGGAATATCTTTCCCTACTTCCCCATCAGGAAATCTTTCTTTCATCCTTCAAGATTGTTCAAGATTGCTTTTCTCTGTTTCCCCCATGGGTAGCCTTAGTCATCTTTCTTGCTGAGACTCTATTGTCCATATTTCTATACCAGTGAAGATATTATTATTCACTTCTGTATTACAGGGACTAACCTATGCTAGTTATTCAATAAATCTAGATTGAATAAATGCATACCCTCTGTGCATTAACCTTGACCTCACCTGACTCCAGCAGTGGCTCATTGCAAAGTGAGATTTCTGAAGCTTTAAGCTGTTAGAGAAATTACTGTTTTATAGGAGCCAGAAACATACAGAAATGCCTTCACATTCAATGCCTGGGCCAACTCTTTTTATTCTCTTGGTTTTTTATGGGTGGGAAGAGATCTCAGCGTTCAACCCTAAAAAAATAAAAAAAATAAAAAATCAAAGTCTTAACTTTGCTAACATATTTTGAAAAAGACTGGCCTTGGAACTAAAGGCAGGATCTTAGATTCACTCTTAGTAAGTACTTCTGCTTGAGATCTGAAAAAACAGTTGCAGGAAAAGTGCCAATAATTCCAGTATATAACTAAGACAAGCATTTTCCAAAATGTCTGTTGCTAAAGTCAGCTCATAGCTCACTCATGGTAATGCTCTTAATATTTAATTTAATCAATTAATCGCCTGGCTAGTAAACGTTGTCTTCATCTTAAATCTGTTCTCTTGGACTGTCGTAATAGTCTCATAGGTTCAGAAATGCGTAAAATTTCTCACTCCTCCCAACGCTCAGTGCAGAATGAAAACTCTGTGACCTTTAAGACCTTTCCAACTCTGAAATGTTATAATTCTGTGAATCCCTCAGCCAGATGAAATCTTATTAGTTTTAATGGTTCACACCAGGATAAAAGAAGTGATCTTAACCATTCAGGAGTAACTTGTGATGCTGTTAAAAATCTATTGGGTGATTCAATAAGAGATGCCACAGAGCTCCTTAAAATATGCAGCTATGGCAATTTTGCCAAGAGGAAGAATCTAGAAGGCCCAAAGCCTCAGAGATTATTGAAGCCAAACTTACTTCTCCTGTACCATTTTGAGACAAACTCCCTTTTAGTATGCTCAGCCAACCTGTTTTGTAAACTTCCCGTTTCAACATCACTTTACCTCTCTTTACGCTGTGTATTGCCTAGAAATAGCACCAAATGAATGATCAACAGAAAATAAATCTGATGAGTCACCTTGATCTCTCTCTCTCTCTCTCTCTTTCTGTCAGACTTTTTTTTCCTGAGAGATTTTATTTCTGACAGTCTCCCTAGGAGTCATCTCATGAATCATCTAACTTCCTCTGAGAATATTTGCTCTCAGAGGCTGTGAACCCTCCAGGGAAAGTTGTTTCTGGCTGAGGTGCAGGCTGTTCAAATCATGAAAATGATTTAGCTTTAGCTGAAACAGCATTACCCAAAATTTAACACCATCTCTTTCTTTGCTCTTCTGTTTGGCTATTGTGAGTTTGCATTTATTCCTTCATTCATTCTTTAATTCATCTTCTCCCTGCTCATTTACTCTTTCAATTATAATTCAACATTAACCAACTCCTGGAAATTTCACTTAAGTTGAACAAATGTTACTTGATTTGCTGTTTTGCTTAAAATTGGGTACACAAACTAAATAATGCATTTCTGTCTCTAACATCTTTTTGATACATTAGCAATATGTCTTATTAAAATATGAGATATGTATACTTTTAATTGAGTCGTTGCTGGGGTCACAACCATGAAGCATCTTACTAAGTGCCAGGTACTCTGCTTCGTTTTTCATACAGTATCTCCTTGAGTTTCACTATAACCCTATGAGAAGCTGTATTATTTTTTGTTTCCTGATTACAAATTCTGGCAAGGATAACATCAAGCCTTATTTCTCATCCTGTTCTTGATTGCTACACCTCATGCCTGGTATATTCATTCATGAAGACATTTTTAAAAAATTTATCAATTATCAAGCCCACAGTGGATTGGGCACTATGTTGCCCCTGGGGATAAAGCTAAGTGCAAGGTAAACATCCATCCCTGCCTTTATAGAGCCTATACTCTAGCAGGGGTGATAATAAATGTTTGATGAATGAATAAGTGAATGCAGAGGCCAAGGTTAAGAAAAGTTAAATAATTTCTGATTAGTAACAGAATTAAGATTCATGCCCAGATTTGAGTGGCTCCAACTCTATGCTCCTCATATAAAACCATTTTAGGCAGAATGTTTGACCTCAAGGAGCTCACAATCTAGAGATGAGTAGAGAGTAGGAGAGGAGAGGTAAGTAAGTAACCACATATTACAATATATATTATTTAACACTTAGCAAGTCCTTCCGGTGTACCAAGTACTGTTTGAATGGCTTTCTACATAATGACTTTTTAAAGTCTTAGAACAATCTTTGGGGCAAGTAATATTTTATTGCCATTCTACAGACAATTAAAAGGGACACAGAGAAGTTAAGTAAATCTCCTGAAGTCACCCAGCCAAAAAGTAGTAGAATTTGTATCCAGGGAGTCTGATGCGATAATGTATGGTCTTATCACCATGTCATACTATCCCTCTCAGTGTAATAGTGTTTGAGAACTGTGCTAGTCTCTTTGGATTCAAAAACAAATAAAATATGGCCTCTATTCTTGATGAGCTCAAAATCAAATTTAGAAGACAAATGTAAAAACATTATTATCAAGAAGGATACGCTGGTAAGCTATGCTTTATTTTTTCCAAGAGAAAGTATTCTGAACTCAAAGAGTACCTGGTGTCTGGGCTTAGACTGAATTACTGGCCTCTATATTCACACTTTTACCATGGCTTTGGTGTGAGCTGAATATATTTCCCCACAACTTGACTTTGCCCATATGACTTGCTTTGGCCAATGGCACATTGGTGGAAGAGACAGCATGATACTTCTGACCCTAGGCCTTAAGCATCACAGGTTTCTGCTGTTGTCTCAACCCTCTGACGTCTTCATGCAAAGGACATGTCTTGGCTAGCCCCCTCGTCCATAGTGAACTACCTGGCTGACCAGCAGGCTTACAGTTTGATGCAGAGATACCTAGATCTAGGCTCTTCTAGCCTAGATCATTTGACCCCTGGGCTATGCACAGATACTTAAATGGTAAAACTATCCCAGCCAACTTGGAGAAACATAAGAAACAAACAGTTATCATAATATGTGTTAGTTTGCTCAGGCTCCCATACAAAATACCACAGACTTGGTGGCTTACGCTATAGAAATCCGTGTTTTCATTGTTCTGGATGCTAGACGTCCAAGACCAAGGTGTTGGCAGATTGCATTTTTGTCTGGGGCCTCTCCCCTTTGCTTGCAGAGGACTGCCTTCTCAGTGCATACTCATAGTGTATTTTCTGTGTGTATACACATCTGTGTCCTCTTCTGCTCTTCTTATAAGGGTATCAGTCATATTACATTAGACCTCACCCTTATGCCCTAGGGTCAGAAGTGTCATGCTGTCTCTTCTACCAACATGCCATTGGCCAAAATCATGACTTTATTTTCTATTCATTATCTCTTTAAAGACTCTATCTCCAAAAAACAGTCACATCCTGAGGTATTGGGAGTTAGTGCTTCATGACTATGAACGTAAGCAACAATTGAGCCCATAACAATACAAAATGCCTCTGAGATTTTATATTCTTTCTAATGAAGAAAGAGATAAAAAATATAGGTAAAATAGAGATAGATAAAAATATAGACAGATTTCTCCAAAGAGATAAGGTGACTTCTGGGCATAAAAATATAGAGTTCCTAACTCTTTTTCTCCAATATTAAAAGTTATTAAAATCTCTTGTAGTTGACACAGGTGGCCCAGACCAGATCTTATGACATGGAAGAGCAATGGGCCTCTGAGTTATGCTCATTGCAATAGGAAAGAATGAGATCAGTGTGCCCTAAACCAAGATAGGTAGATAAAAGGGGAAGAGTAGTTCTGGGTCCATGAGGTTCTGACCCAGTCATCCAGGTAGTAGGTTCATGACCTAAGAAAATAGCTATTCAAGTAAATTTAAAAGCCAAGAAGCTGTGAGGCCAGACTAAATCTGGCATGAGCTGCTCATGTCTGTGTGTAATATTGATGCTTCCATGTTTCATGTCCAGTAGCAACAACCTCCAGGAATTGGTTCCTAGGCACAAATGAGCACTCCAGTATATCCTTAGACACATAATAGAAAGGAAATATTTGTGAAAAGGTAGAGTAAGTCTGAACTGGACATTCGGGAGTCTAATTGTACTCTTGCTCTTCAAACTTGAGTCCTTAGACCAGCAGCATCAGATTTACCTGCCAACATGTTAGAAATGCAGGCTCCAAACCATCCCACCTGCTAAATCAGAATCTATATTTTAGCAAGATCCCCAGGTGCTTCTAGGCACCTCGAAGTTAGAATGGCTCTGGTGTAGAAATAACTATTGGCTGTCAGGGGCTGGGTGGGGAGGTTATTCTGGTAAATTGAATGGGGTACATCAAGACTTCCTAGCTACATTACAATCTCACTGTTATTCCTGTTTTTAGGAATCAGATTTGGTTATCTACTGGTGTGATTGTCAGTTTTATGTGTCAACTTAGTTTAGGTTTATAGTCTTAGTTTTTCTGTTATTCAATCAAACATCAACCTAGGTATTGCTGTGAAGATAACTTGTAGATGTGATTGAAGTCTATGATTAATTGATGGTATGGACTGAATTGCATCTCACCAAAATTCATATGTTGAAGCCGTAACACCGAGTGCCTGTGTTTGGAGATGGGGCCTCTGAGGAAGTAATTAAGGTTATGTGAGGTCATAAGAGTGGGCCCCTGATTCTACAGGATCAATGCCCTTATAAGAAGAAACACCAAAGAGACTCTCTTTATCCCTTCTCACTGTCTCTCTCTTTCCCTGCCATATGAAGACACAACAAGAAGGCAGCCATCTGAAAGCCAGGAAGAGAGCCCTTACCAGAAACCAAGCTCTGTTGGACCTTGTCCAGCCTCCAGAGCAGTGAGAAAATAAAATTATGTTCTTTAAGCCATATAGTCTCCAGTATATAAATATATTTTTAATGGCAACCTGAGAAGACTAATACAGTTGACTTTAAGTAAGAGAGGTTATCCTCAGTAATCTTTGGGCTCAATTCAGTCAGTTCAAAGATCTTAAGAGCAGAACTGAGGCTTCCCTAAGGAAGAGAAAATTTTTCCTACAGACAGCAACTCTGAAAGAGAATTCCATCCTGTCATTCTTAACAGCCTGCCCTGTGAGTTTTGGATGTCCCTACCCAGCTACCACAATTACATAGGCCAACTCTCTGAAATAAATCTCTTAATATGTATCACCTACTGGTTTGTTTCTTTGGTTTATCCCTGACCAATACAGTTGACTTGTCCATTTTTTTGTTTCAATTTTCACAGATTCAGCATTTTATTAATTGTTTTTACTGATTATTGTTTTCTCTTTCATTAGTATTTCAGTTTTATTTTTATTTCCTTCATTTAATTCTCTTTGGCTTAACTGTTTTTATTTTTTCCTTTTTTCTTTGGATGTAATTCTTCTTTTTTATTTGATTAACAAAAATATCTACAATTATAAATTTTTCCCTTTTATTACTGTTTCAAGGTATTCCACACATTTTGACATAATGAGTGTTTTTATCATTAACTTTTACAAAACTTGTTATTCTGGTTTTCACTTTCCCTTTACCCAGAGTAATATAATAAAGAGTGGCAATGGGGGCTATTGCTTTCTTTATACTTCTAGTGGCCATCCTTACAGTGTGTTTGCACCATCTTCCCAGGGCTTTTTGCTGGGCTCTTAAATACTCCCATACTGATAAATTCCTCTTATCCAAGTTTTTTTTTTTTTTTTTTCTTTTGCTCTTGGCAAAACATTTGTTGTCATCACTCTCATGTGTGCTCTTCCAGCTCCTTCTGGTACATGTTGACTAGGTCATGCAGCTGTGCAGTCACCTTCCACCTTTTTCCAGGTTGAACACACTCCTGGCTGGGTTAGGCTATGTCTTAACTCTAGGTTTGAACTTAAAAGCAAAGAAATGAGATAATGAAATATCATGAGTGGGTGCTGATTGGTTAAAGGAGAGACACCTACATCAGGAAGAGGCTGCCCTCCTCTGTTGGAATGGTGAAGTGGTTTCTCTAATCAATTGTTCTCTTTATGTGGGGGAGGAGTTGTGTGTATTCTGTTTAATGTGATTTTCTCACTCCCTTACCCAAGAGTTGAGGGAATGTACTGATACTCAGTAGGAGGAGTAGGCTACTTTCGTAGTCTCAAAGGATTCAATGGAATTAGGGCATTCAAGGTTTTCAGGTCCATCAGCTCAGATTTTGCCATCTCATCTGTCATGATAGAGATTAACCTTTGGAACCCAGTTACTCTTATTATTAAATCTTAAAACCAATCCTTATCTTTCACTATCTTTCTGATGCAAGTGATTAGAAAGTCTTTGTTATGCTACCAAGGAGGCTTTCTGCCTTTCACATTAGATTTTATTTGGTTATTATTGGTTATGATTTGATGATGTTGTTATCTTTCCCCAGGGCATCCATCAAGCTTAGCAATAGTTTAGCAATAGGTCTCCCAATTCCACTGTCCTTAGAGCTTCTATTTCCTTCATTTTTTCCCAATGGCTGATACCTTGCAGCAATTAGTGCATTCCCATTAAACAATACACCATCCCAGATTGCTCCAGGGAAAGTTTTTCACTGCTACTTTATGCTTGATTAACCATCAGTAATGGGGTTCTCATTGCCAGCCAGCTATCCGGTAAGAGATCCAGCTCCAAAATTCAATGTTAGCATCTGCAAGACCACTTCTTGTCAACCATCACTGGTTACATTCTCTAGGAAGTAAACTATGAGATGCAGATTAGCGTGCAAGGTGTATATTAGTAGATACTCCTTGATGAACACCTGTAGAAGGAAGGTAAAGAAAGTGGGATAAGGAAGAAAGTGAAATTTTGCAGTGATGCAAACCCAATAAAGGCCTCAGCCAAACCCGTAGAAGTCTCTGGAGCTGAGATGGCCTTTCACAGTCATCCTGAGTTGGAGTAAAAAGGGGAGCTGGGCTTTTATACTTTTCTCTCAAACAGTGAAGGAGGACTTGAATGGTACTTCACAACATCTATCGGTTGATGTCTATTCTTTTCTTTGTTTTACTTTTTCTTACATCTTTTTGTACTTAGAAATATTTTTATTTGTGTTCTAGTAGTTATCTATACACTAGCAGGTGAAAAGTGTTCTTCATTCTCCTTTTTCTTAGTTGGTGTTTGACTATTTGGTTTCTGAGATTTAACTTACATACTTTAACTCTCACCTTTCTTTTTCATTTCTCTGCCTTTAGAAGAGCTTCCTCAGTTATTTCTCCTTTGGACAAATTTGTCCTCTGGTAGATTTTCTTGTAAAGGGCACATGTGCAGTATCCCTAGATTCTTGCATATCTTAAAAATGTGTTTCTATAACCTTGATACTTGAAGGACAGCTTAGCTGGATATGAAATCCTTGGCTCGAGCTTTCTTTGTTTGACTTTTTTGAAAATGTTTCTCCACTGTTATCTGTCTTTACATGTTGCAGCAGGGAAATCTTATGCCAATTTGATTTCCTTAATAAATAATGTGGTGCTTTTTTTGTTGTTTTGCTTTGCAGACCATAAGGACAATTTTCACTACACATTACACACCATAGGTCCTTTTAATTTATGCAAATAGGTCTTGTATTTCTGAAAAAAATTGGATTATGATCTAAAATGTTGTTCTGTTGTGTTGTTGTTTCTTGTTTTTGGTCCCCCAGAGACTCCAATTAAATGTATATTGCATCTGCTTTGCCTATGCCAAATACTTTCCCTTGATCCTTTTTTCCTTTTCATTATCTTTATTCTTTGCCCTATTTTTATTTTCGTGACTATTCAATAGTTCCTACTGAATTTCAATCCAATATTTTCTCATTCAGGCAATTTGTAATGTTGTCTTCACTTCTAGGATGAATTTGATTTTTTCTACTATTTCTTTCCTGTGTTCAGTCATTTTACATCTTCCTAATTTTTGTTCGTACTTGCTATGAGTTTTACCTTTCTGATTTGAAATACTTATTTTACATATACAAATTCTTGTTTTCAGATATTTAATTCAAATGGAGCTCTTATGTTGCAGTTTTGTTCTACTTCATGGTTGACATTTTGGGGAGTATTTTTAACAGCTGGTACATTTTAATTCTTACTTTGTTTCTTTTTTGTCTAACTTTGTATGGATATTATCTACTTTTCATACTTATTTTGAATGTCTAATTTTCTGGACCAGCAATAGCAGTTGTATGAACACAAAAGTGAAAGTTTTGACAGACTACCCTCTCCATTAAGTATGGTGAAGTGCAGTTTCTCTAATTAATTTAACTATTTTTATGTGTGGAAAATTTTTGTGTATTCTGTTTTGTGATTCTCTCTCACTTTCTCTCTCTCTCTCTCTCTCTCTCTCATACACACACACACACACACACACGCACATGCACACACACCAGAAATCTCAATTTCTTGTTTTTATATATATTTTTACCTTCACTACCAAGTAAGTGCCCATGGGGCATGTTTCCTTCTCAAGTTACCCCATTCCCACGCAGTAGTATTGGTTTCTAATATTGCTGCTTTGGGTCCTGATTACATGCAAATCCTTTCATTTCTCTCCTTTGTTTCTTCTTTTCTTTTGTTTCTAGCCAGTACTCAGATATACCAGATTCTACATTTGTTCCTGGTATTTTCCACTGCATGGTGGGGATTTAGCTTTTTGAGGGAATTCTATTTGGATTCTGTTACCCTATTTCTTGGTGGCCCCTGCTCCTCTTTCCTCTTTCTTTTGGACTCTTTCATGTCTCTGTCTTACTCTTCCCCTAAACTGGATTTTAAAAAAATTTCCCTACTTGCCAGTGTTTTAAGCTCACATGATTGTGTTTTCTGTTCCTTAGATATGCAGAAAAGCATAGATGGTGGGTCATTTTATTTGCTGCTTTTATTTATCCAGGTGGGTTTTGGTGAATATTTAGAAAAAATTTGAGTTAAGAGGCAGCCATTATTCTATGTAAATCTAGAAAAACCAGATGATTAGGTTTTAAGCAGAAGACTGTCAGAAGTAGGATTTAGAAAAATAAAGCTGTGACAGCACTCAGAAATGTGTTTGCCTATTCACTTTCACTCCTCAGATAGAGAAAGAAAAGGGTGAGATACTTTCTGCCTTGTTCAGGTGCAAGCAATCCTCCAGGGCACCCAATCTTACTCACCACATCCATCCTAACCTCACCCTGGCTCACAGAGGGTGAGGCAGAGAATGAATCAATGGGAGGAGTTTCGTGACTAACAGTCCTTCCACTGTCCTCGGGCCTGGCTATGTAGATTCTCACCTGTACACTTTTCTTTTTCCTGGGATAATATTGCCTCCAGTTTCTCAGGTCTTTTCAATAGCTAATTTTTACTCGCTTTAAGATTTTCTTTAAGTATCAGCTGTTTCAGGAAGACTTCTGATGACCTACTGCAAACTTGATGGTGAATATTCTCTTTGTGCAACTCCAGGAAACCATATACCTCCCTGTCCCTGCACTTGACATGTTATTCTGCTTTTGAAAATGCCTCCACCTGTAAAGTGTGGATACTTCATGATTCCTTCTTCCTTTTTGCATTTCCTTAGTGTCTCTCACAGAGCATGACATTTAACAAATGCTCACTGGTAGAAAGAATGGATGAATAAAGAAAGCGACATAACTGCTCTAGAAATGCCTATACTCTGCATTGTCCCAGCCTATGGGGAAAATGTCTTCCTAACTCTTTTGCTTGGTTATAGTTAGAGGGTCACTGGTTTCTACAGACAAGTTTCTATGCTTGTGTCCCTGATTCCAGGGCCACTTGGACGTGAATATTAACCAGACTTCCCCCAGGGCCTGGAAGCATGGAGAATTTTGCTGAGTGTGCTTTTGGGTGATCTCCTTTCTATTCTTGTCTCCAGACATATTCCATTGGGGACACAAAAATGAATATATTATCTCAATATGTAGCTAAATAGGAAGAGTGAATCCATCTCCAAAGTCACAATATTCTCTTCAGGTACAGGCAGAATAAATTTAGTTATCCTCATTTCTTTCCTCCCCTCACCTGATCTTTAACTGTATTCCAGAGGAGGGTTTTATAATGAAGGATGACCTGCTTTCATCCAAGATCATTATAATTCTTGCAATTCCAAAGCCTGTTTTTCCCCTCTTCTCTGTAGACCTGAAACTATAAAAGTCTTAAAAGCATGGAACTTAGGACTTGAAGGGACTTTATTATCATCTCACCTTCTCATTTGACAAACACTGACTTGCCCATAATTATTAAGCTGGTTAATGGAAGAATAAGTAATAAAATAAGTTTCTTGATTCGCAGTTTTGTGTTCCTTCTGTTTCTGTGTGTCTCTGTGTGTGTATATTCTCTCATTCAAACCTCCAGGATAGTGACCCCTCCCTTAAATCCCCTAACAAATTCTGCTTATCTAAAGAGTTCCAAGAGGCAGTTTGAAAATAATTTTACTACACCATAGAGCCTTGAGATTAATGATATAAGCATCTCCTTGTCATGATGCTTCAAAAATTTTAGAGACATTCCTTTTCCTCTCTTTTATTTTTGTCATGAAAAAAGGAATAAAATTTCCCTTAAAAATAAAAAAAATCCAGTATCCTTTCAAGTGTTTTCAGGAATTTAAACTATTCTTCATCAGTTGCCATTTTCTCTTCTATATTTTCCATTAAGGAAAGCAGAGTTAGTAACAAATTTGGAGTCCTTTTAGAGAATTTGCAGTCTCAAATTACTGCCTTCTAGTCTTTTTTATGTTGGCCTTCTCATAAAGGGGCAACTCGGTTTTCTTTGAACAAAGGGAGCAGTAATTCACAATCTTGGTTTTGCCACACCCCAGGGTGTCTTCAACCATAAAATTGTGTCAAGAGATTGTCAAAACAAAATTAATTGAAATTGAAACAATAAATTCCTGCCATAAAATGTCGTCGGAAGGTGAAAGGAAGGGTGTATAATAGAATAAAGCAAAAGGTGAGTTCCCCAAAGGATGAGAATTGTTGATCCAAAGGGAAGATGGAAAATCTTTTACTCTAATCTCACCCAGGTTTTTAAAATCTTGCAGGACGTAGAAGGAGGAAAATCTAGAATTGTCAAAACAATAAGCCACATCTTCTTACAAGTCAGGGCCCTCCACAGCGTTTCTGACAGTTTGAACACCAGCTAAAGTTTTTTTTAACACCAAATTTAGCATGCACAGGCATTTCAGATCTGTCACTAGAAGCAGGGTGATGTCAGTGAGAAAATCTGGTGTTGTTTCATTTTCACAAGTTTTTCAGGATCCGAAATGGAGTGTTTGTTGAGCATGTCACTGCAGAGTGGGGGCAATCATTAGTGATCTGAGAAACAAGGCTTGTTGTGAGGTTAAGAACCTAAAAAATGCTTATTAACAAGGAGAAGGGCTGTCAAAGAGAGGAAGGCAGTGAGATAAATATAGTACTTATCCCTCCTGGGGGGTCCAATTTACTTAGATGCTTTGGAATCCTGCTCTTTGGGCCATGCATGTGGTAAGACTAAAGTCACATTCACACCTCAGGGGGGTGCTGTTGTAGTCATTCTTGAGAAATGTGTCATGACATGGAGCATCTTTTTATCCCAAACCATTTGTGCTTTGCCTTTCAGACTAAAGTGTCTTCTGAACATTAGAATTTTAATTGGAAATTGAACGAAAGCCCTTTGTCAATGAAGATGCTTTTGAAATACATAAGGCAATAATGAGGTTTTTAGGAGTCAAATCATTTATTATTCTGTGCCCATTTGACTCTCTGCTTCATGTTGAGGGGCAGTAAATGTTCTTCTCTATTAAATTTCCTCTGCATGAACTTGCATTTAATTATTTTTAAGGAAGCCTTCATGTCTGCTCTTAGTCTGAAGTCCTCATGAAGAATTTGGAGTTTCACACAATTTAGCTCCCTGTAGAAGAAATTGCTGGTAGCCTTTCAATGTCAGTTTGCTCTTTTTCATTAGTCACAGAACCCCAGTTTTATTAGGTTGGCACAAAGTAATTGCAATTTTTTCATTAAAAGGGATGGCAAAAACCACAATTACTTTTGCACCAACCTCATATTTGGGTGACAGTGATTGCAGTTTAAAGAAGATATTTCCCCGGCTCTTTCTTTTTCAGTGAAGTGTGCCCATGAAATTATAATTGGTTCTTGCCAATGATATGTCAACAAGAAGTTACATGAAAAGTAGAATAAGGTTTCAAAAGTGTATTAACTCACTGACAAATGTGTCCCTTAGTATACATTTCTCCTCCCTAAAATCTGATCATTGGTTCTGAGGTTTGGAGCTCTAGCAGCCAACTGGATTGATGTGATGGTTAATGTTTTGTCAACTTGACTGGTCCACAGGGTGCCCATGCATTCAGTTGGACATTATTATGGGTGGTCTGTGATGGTGTTTCTGGGTGAGACTAACATTTAAATTGGTAGGCTGAGTGATTCCCCAATGTGTATGGGCCTCCTCCCATCAGCTAAAGGCCAGAATAGAACAAAAGACTGACCTTTTCCTCCTTTTGGATTCAAACTGAAACATCAGCTCTTTTGGGGTTTGGAGCCTGCTGACTTTTGAACTAAGACTACGCCATCAGCTCTCCTGGGCTTTGTGACTAAAAATCTTGGGACTTCTCAGCCTCCATAATCCCATGAACCAGTTTCTTATAATAAATCTCTTTCTATATGTATATATATCCTATTAGTTCTGTTACTCTGGAGAACTCTGATTAATACAATCCACAAGGTGGCTTGAAGGCAGAAATGTGCTGTACGATGATAAAGCAGGAAGATAGACGGAGCCTTGACTTCTGACAATTTCATTGAATGATTACACTAGTTCTGGGCTGCTAAACTTTGGGACTTCACGTTATGTGAGCAAATAAGCACCTAATTCGTTTAAACGCTGTTATTTCAGCTTTCTGTTACTGGCAGCCAGATGCAATTTTTAATTAACATACTCCCTTGTTACACATAAGCTCTGTGAAAACTGAAAAGAAAATTTATACTTCTTTGTTTCCTGCTCAGTGATTAGCACAAAGCTTTGCCCAGAGTAGGAGCTCTAGAAGTATTTATAGAATTATTTTCTTTAACAAACATCTATTGAGCTCCCAATATGTACTTGGTAATGTGCTAAGAGTGTGAAATAAAAGAATGTAAAACAAAAGCTCTTTTAACCAATCTCTACTTAACCATCATGATGGGTTAACCAATGTTCTTCTTTTCTCCTATAAAAAGCATAAGCATTGTATGCCCTTGGCACTCCATGTACTCCCAAACAGTAGACTACTCTCTACTGTGCCAAGTACTTCTACTCCCACAGGTTGGGTTTTAAGCTTCCAAAAAGTCCACAAGCCTAATTATGCCAGTTGCATTTATTATTGCAATTACATAATTATTATAATATCAATAAAATATGAGTGTACAAAGAAATGGACGTATTGTTTGTGTAAAAATTAAGCTGAATTCTCTGAAAAGATCAAATAAAGGTGAATCACTAAACAAATGCTGTCAAATTAAGTGGGTAATGATACTACGTATATAGTGGTAAAACAGCTTATAAGTATTTGCATTAGGACCTTTTCCATTGCAAATACAAATAACCTATCTTAGGTCCATTTAAACTGAAAAGGTAATTTATTGGCTCATGTGTCCAGGAAGTCCAAGGAAGAATGACCTTTCTTCATGGTGGGATTTGGGTGGCTTAACTATGTCATATATTGTCATCATTTTCCAGCTCACTCGTTGTTTTTGTTGGCTTTTTTTCTGTTTTTCTTTAAACTTGTTGACTTCATTCTATCTTACTACAGAAAGGCTTTCTCTGTATGATGGACAAATTGACTGTAGGCAGCTGGAAACAGGCCTCATTGTCACTCATGTTACCAAGGGAAGAGGATTTCTCTCCCAGGTTTAATTGGTCTGAATAGGTCCTGTAATCTTGGACTAATTGCAGGAGAGTTATTTGGGTGGCCCTAGACTCCCCAGTTCTCCCCTATTCTACTTTTAGTTTTTAAGAATAATTATAGAATGTGTTGGAAATGCAACAGCCTGAAATGAAGAAGGACAGGCTAGAAGAGCCTGGTCTCTGTTCCAGTCCATCTTTAGAAAAAGAATGTCATTCAGTTCCTTAGCCCAGTGGGTCGTGTGACCCTGAGATATATAATCCAGGGGCAGGCTGCCTTTTGGGGCCCCTCAGCTGTGGTGCAAGTGGGACATATGTAGAAAAGACTCTATCTGCACCAGGCAGCTCTCCCGAGCCTTTGAGGAATGCCTCACGATGGACCCTAGGCTTCTGTTGTCCCTTGCTGCCTATGTGTAATAAATGCGTTTCAGGTAACTTGTTTTGTGTGTGGGCTTCTCTCTCACTTGACTCAGAAACACTGATAACTAGTGCACAGTGAATCTGCTTCTCACTATTCAGTGTGAACAGTTTTGGGTCACCATGCCTATCAGTTCTGATTTACTGTCATACCAAAAAACCATGGCGGGTGAGGCAAAGCTAGAGCAGTCCCAACTTCTCCACTGTGGCGGGGGTCTATTCTAGGGTAGAGCTTGAGAAAAGGTACTTGTCTCTCTGGTCTTCTCTGTTTTCCTTAAGATGCTGGAACTATGTGGGGTTTTATTAGCCTATTGTAGGTCCAGCAGAAGGCCTCTTGACTGCACTTCAGAGGACTTGTGAGAGAGTCCTATAGCTCATGAACTGGCTTTGTATTCTTAAAAAGTTACTCATTGTTTCTGGATTTTAGCTTTCTGCACTGTAAAATGAAGACATTGGACTTGACATTCTTTAAGATAACTTTGAATCCTAAAATTCTACAACTATGACTCTACACTTTTGCTTATGCCATAAATCCTGCTCAAGGAATATTTTTACCCTTGCAAAATTTACATATGTAAACTCTACTTTTGATAAATAGCCTGGTGCTCTGTATCAATCTAGAGATTCTAGGAAAGGTTTTTTTATTTTGTTTTGTTTTCTTGGATATTTTCAGTACTTTAATCTGAGAAAAGTTGTGCCTCCTTTATAGCAAAACCTATGTTTTTTCTAAATAAATTCAAATTAAATAGAAAAAAGAGATAATGAATAATTACAGGAAATGACAGCAGGGATATTAGCAGGTGGCGGAAGGAACCTAAGGGTGTGGAGAGTCTTGAACAAACATCAACCCATCCATTTCAGAAAGAATAACATTTGTTAATCCAAAGACACTCAATTTGAACTTTGGGCTTTTTTGAAATAATAGAAGATAAATTAATATTAGGTACTTTATGGCAGGCACTGTGCTAAATTGTATGATGTGGCTTTTCTCTTTATTTCAAATGGCAACTTCCTAGGGGTAGCTCAAGGTCTATTAAGTAATACATAGTAAAGGTGAGATTCACATTCAGGGACCCTGACTCCAGAGGATGGCTTCAACTCAGAATGACTTTGTGGTTTACATTTTTTTTTAAGAGACAGGATCTTGCTTTGTTGCCCAGGCTGAAGTGCAGTGGCACAAATATGGCTCACTGCAATGTCAACCTCCTGGGCTCAAATGATCTTCCTGCCTCAGCTTCCCAAGTAGCTGGGATTACAGCTATATGCTACCACATCAGCTAATTTTTAATTTTTGTTGTTGTTGTTGTTGTTGTTGTAGAGACTGGGTCTCACTATGTTGCCCAGGCTCTTCTCAAACTCCTGGGATTAAGCAGTCCTCCCATGTTGGTCTTCCAAAGTGCTTGGATTATATGCATGAATCACTGCACCCAGCCTAGATTCTTTTTTATTACATTTATTCCTTCCTTCCTAAAAATGTAATTTATTACATTGTTTTCCTCTGTCTCCTTGTTTCCTCTGGTAAGTAGTCTAAGTTCATCCCATTGAAAGGAATACCTTGAGGCACACACATGGTTAGAATGCTAAGCAAGAAATCCCTAAAGAATTGTGACCACTTTGTGATAGTCAAAGAAAATAAAGGAGTTTGCTTAATGGTCTTCCAGCCAACAAAAAAATAACGAAGATCTTGTTGATGGCTCAATAGTCCTTTTAGAATTTATTAATATTTATTATTGGAAGCTATTTTAAAAGAAGAAGGAAAAGAATTATCCATGTTGCTTGCTCTATCCTGTAAGGTCCATCTGCTGTTTCTCAGGTATAGATGCCAAATTACATGATTAAAATAACACACACAAAGGGCTGTTCCTTTTATAAGTTGAAAATCTGTCTGATTTTTCACACTCTCACAAAATCAATGTCTACAGAAAGGTTTTATAAATAAATATGTCCTGTGTTGCTGCTGCTTCAAATTGTGATTAAATTAGTCCTCTCATGTGGAAGTTTAAAAAACTTCCCAGGTAAGATTCTACAGACAATAAGACCTAAATCTTCCCCAGAGATGGACATTTAAGCATTTTCTTTGGTACAGCAGCAAGTCTCTTTCTCTCCTGTTAATCCCATAACTTGTTTTCTTCTTTTAAGATTCCACAGCCCCAAGACGATCTCCCACAAATCCAGCTTTTCTCCCTTTTCTGGGCCCCTTTCTATTGTTACACAAGATATAGGAATGATTTGTTTCACTACACAGGGACTGTGAACTCCTTGGAAGAGGGTCTGCTTGTTCATCTCTCTATCCTGAGTGTCCAGCCCCGAACCTGTTTTGGAGAAAGTGCTTCACTGTTTGTTGCATGGAAATGATTCTGGGTTCAGAGCTTGCCTCCACGATGAGAAAGGGCAGAATAACATGTAAGCAATGGTGTGGCCATCGGTCAGAATTCAGAACTAATCCTAGGAACCAAGTAGGAAAGAATGACTATATTTAAATCAATGGATTATCTTGGTTTAGCTAGACTTTATTTATAATCCATTTTCCTGATAGGAAAGCTCATGAACGCATTGTCCAAACCACTGTTGTTACTCATTCCCTTCATTTTGTGGTTCAGGCATTTTGGAAATATGGGGGTAGGAGCAGAAGAAATTAAATTTCATATAAATATGGAAAGAATGGATTTTTGTTATCTTTGTTTGAAGAGATATGTTTGGCTAGTTAGTACAGAATTGAAAAGATTCAGGAGAGTGAGCCAAGCAACACTGATTTTGAAATTTTTAATTCAAAGCAATTATTTCAGCATTGTGTTGTGAATGTCCTTAAGAACAGATATGCACCCTCTCCCTCCTTGTCATTTCAGGACTTGGAATTCATGTCCCACATGTGCAGCTTTAGATCATAAAACATTAGTTAAGAAATATTTTCCAGGCTTTATATTACCTAGTGATATATTTGAAGCTAATCTAAATGTCAAGAGAAAGAAGTTTTCTGTTTTGCTTTGTTTTGTAAATTTCAAATGCTCTTACAATAAATACCAGAAAGCGACCAATTTTTCTGAAGTCACATAGCTTTGTTATCAAATATATTTTCTCTTGATTAACTGCCTG
Source organism: Piliocolobus tephrosceles (assembly GCF_002776525.5). Taxonomy (NCBI): domain Eukaryota; kingdom Metazoa; phylum Chordata; class Mammalia; order Primates; family Cercopithecidae; genus Piliocolobus; species Piliocolobus tephrosceles. The sequence continues at coordinate 120,833,744 of NC_045440.1, read as the reverse complement.
GTTAATCAACTAAGTTCTGTCTCTGTGATCCACTAATTGATTAATCTCAGGTAAGTAATTTAACCTCTCCAAGCCTCGCTTTCCTTGTTTATTATATGAGATTCTTATGTGATGACATGAAAGCATATATAAATCCATGGCATAAGTACATAAAAATGTATTAGAAACTCAATCAGTGCTACTTTCTCTCTCATAAGAAGAAAAAATACTTGAGATGATTACTATGTCACCTCTCAGCCTTCACCCTTTTGGCCAAACAATTCCTTTTAAATATTCTAAATCTCCACAACTATCATTCTTATTATGCTATTCTGTCTTGAACTATGTTTTTTCCTAGTCACTGTGAAATTGCATGATCAGAAAGAAATTAAAGTAGCGTTTTCAGTCTTTAAAATGACTCAGCTTCTATGACCATAATTTGAATAAAATAAATGGCACAGTTGGTCACATTTTAAGCAAGTTAATTAGTGTTGGCTACAGGTACTGCATTTGGGAGAACTGAGAAAACTACCTTTTTTTTTTTTCTAAACAATAATAACAGAAAAATGTATTGTGTAAATTTTACATTCAAGTCATTTTGGTAACTTTTTATGCCTCCCCCTAAATTTGAAGTAAGCAGAGGGTCTAGAACTGTTGAGGCAAGCCTAGAAAAAAGATGATCTCCCTAGCCTCTGGCTTATAATGGAGGGGGCATAGGAATGTGTGTAGAGACCAAATCTACAACCAGCCCTTTAACCCAATCAGACCACCAGTAACAACGATAATGGTTTAACACCTTATTCTACCTTAAAGATGCTCTATTCAGTCGGCTCTGTAAGTGGGCTGTCAACAGGCACATTCAGTTTATCTCTACGTTTCTTGGTATGTTGTAAAATAAGAGGGAATCACTCTGAGACACAACGTTTTAGTGAATAGCATTGTATGGGTAGTCTCTAAATTGATTTTTTTTTGTGGGGGGGGAGCCCATCTTTGCTCTTTTCTAGCCTTCAGATGAGTTCTATGTTTTTAGCAGATTTGAGTTAACTTGAGAATTTACTTCAAGTTCAGGGACTTGTGAGTGAACTTAACATTTATGCTGAGTGCCAACCCTTCCTACAGGGAAATTAATATTGTGTCAGTTATTGCCATATCCCAAATGAAGAAGGAGATAGTATGTGTCAAGAAATAAGAGCAGCTAATAAAAATTAGCATTAATTGACTGATTACCATGTGCCAGGTATGATTTTGATCTCTTCACATCTCTTATATAACTGAATCCCCAACAACCCCTAATTAACATTATTTCCATTTCAAATGTGAGAAAATGAAGAACAGAGAATCTAAATAATTTTCTCAATGTTTCATAGTGATTAAGTGGTGGAGTTATAATTGAAACCTGAGTACGCAGTCTAACGTCTTTTCTTTGGCAACATCAAATACTCTGTATATATTTTACTGTAGGGGTCTTGGTCTTAATGTGCTAACTTAAGCCATCCAGTAGACTCTCACAAGAAAAAATCCTCCAAGATCTCTATGACTTAGTTCCAACATAGCATTCCCTATGTATCTTGATATAAATATTTTACAAATTGGATGCTTTATCCAAATTGGGTTGCTGACGTTTTCTCAAATCAGTCCTAGGCCTTTTTGTATTTATTCCTTTTCTAATTGTTTTGCTCTCTTTTTGTATTGTTCCCTTTTGTCTGTACCAGCTTCAGTCCTTATCTCCAAGCCCATTCTAGGTGTGGATGCTCACTCCCATGAACTCTTTTTGGGTCTCTCTTTCCAGATGAAATCAATTTCTCCTCTTTCACTTTGCTTGGGCCTCTCTTATATCTGCCATTTGTGCTTGTTTGTGCTCCTGTATTATGTGCTTTACCAGATTATAAATTCTTTAAAGCTAGTAGTATCCCTTAGACATACTAGGTGTGTGTCACAATAAATGTGACAGAGGTCATAAGAGAACAGCAGATAACCTTGCCCTCCCATTTCAATGCCAGAGAAACAAAACCACATCCTAATGTGAATAGGTCAGAGCAGCAGAGCCTTGCTTTTGTTCAGGTGCATTTCTCAGTCCAGGGAGGGTTGTTTCTGTTTCCTACAGCAGACCTCAGGGACATGATCTACTCTCTTTTCTTTAAGGTTGCCGCCACTCTTTCTATCTGTTGGGGGCTATAGGAGGGTGGATCTTCTGCACAAAAGACTGTAGAGAAGGAGTGTCATCTCCCTAGACATTGTCTTCTTTGCTTCACCCAAAGACAAGCTCACAGGATTCGTTTCCCTGTAGAGGTTTTCCTACTCATTGGTCTGGAGAATACAGGAGATAAAAGAAAAATACTTGAAGAAATTAAAAAGCTTAAGTAGTCTGTTGCAACATAATTAGTGCGATCCCTGGTGGGTTGTTCCTCTCTCTTACTGAGATAGAGACTCAAAGTTACTTTAAACTTTTCTCAACCCTGTTCTTAGGGGAGTGTTCCCTGAGAGTAATAATCATGTCAGAAGGTAGACATCCATTCCGGAGCCCATGTATAATACATCCAGGAACATAGGCAGGCACGGTGGTTAGAACACATTTTTAGGGGTTAGCCAACTGATGTTTGAATCCTAGTTCTGTCACTGTATATCTCTGTGACCCTGGGAAATGTATTAATGACTCTATGAGTTAGATTTCTTATTTGTAAAAAGAAGATAATGTTGTATTTACATCACAGGGTTGTAGGAAGTGTAAATGAGACACCGGGTAGGCTTGCCATACTTAGCCATTATCTGGTTTGCTTTCCCCATGTCCTTGAGGCCAGGTCTCGTCACATGACACAGCCAATGGAATATGAGTGTAGATAATCTGTGTCACTTCTAAGTAGAAATATTTCATTGCGGTGCTGGACTTTGCAGTCTGCCCTTCACCACACAACGATTGTGGGGTCTCATGTTGGTGTGATGGTGCCATGAAGTTAAAGAAGCCTGGAGGACGAAGTCATCACATGGGCAGCTGCTCTGGAGAGTCAGCCATGCCTGGAAGAGACTCCATAATGAGCAGAAAATAAAGCCTTTGTTGTCTTTAGCTTCTGATATAATGAGTTTATATTATCACAGCATAACCTATTCTATGACTAATACGGTGCTTAATGGAGTCTATGACAGAGTAAACTTAAAACACTTAAAAATTGATACTTTTTTAAATGGATAATTTGCATTTCCTGGGACTCCTAGATTTCAAAGTACCTACGTTAATGGGATTCAAGCCAGTCCCACATGAAAGTATTTCTTCATGTTTAGCATTGGCATGCTTCCATGAAAATTCTCCCTACTATAGCCCATTAGCATTAAATAACGTATTCCCATGTAAAATTTACCTGCAGAGAATTTCTTTACTTCAGTAACATAAATAGAAACCTTTCAGGGTAAGCCTTTTCATAAGAAGACAAAAGTTAAATTTTCCTGGGAGACAAAGGCTAATGACCACTAACGGCCCTCTTTACCAGATCTCTTGTATCATTCCATGCACTTGGAAATGTAGTTTTTTATTTCTTCTTTCTCCCTATGAAGAAGTCATTATGTGTCTAATTAAACTTTAGTAAATAATGTGTTTTATTCCTCTAATAGATGAAAGAGATTTTTAAAAAATCTCATAGAGTTCACAATTCTTATAAGCCAATGGATTTCATGACTGGAGTTCGGTTATTCTTTCAAATGAGCAGTAGATTGTGTTAATTCTATGATAAATGAAGTTTAGAGGGAAGACTACTGTCTACTGATCAGTTTCAAATTGTAAATCTGATTGTAGTACACCCTTGCTGTGTGACTCTGCTCAGGTTTCTTCTTTGAGCTGCCTGGAGTTTTTTCTCATTGGATTATAAAAAGTTTTCAACATTGTGTGGACTTTAACTCTTTACCTCTTATATTTGTTGCAATCTTCCGCATACATGTGCACATACCCTGACATTTCCTTTCTAACGATGTTTATGTATTTGTAGACACAAATCTTGTTTCACATCCTAGCTCTGCCTCTGCCAATATATGTAACTCAAGACTGGCTATTTAAGCTCTCCGAATCTGTGTTCCCTTATTTATAAAATGAGAATGATAATACCTAACCCACTAGATTTATGGTGAAGGTTCATGGGATAATATTGAAAATTAGCTGGTACATAGTAAGAGGTTAATGCATAGTAGTTTATCTTCTTGCTTCATATATTTCTTGGCATATCAAGATTCAGGACCACCATATTCCGTATTCCATATGATATCCAGAAAGAAAAGAAAGGAAAGGAAATCAAGATTCCAAGGCTATTTCAGTAAAAAAAAAAAAAAAAAGACTGTTATTTCTCTTTTCAGAAACCTTAGGTAAACTCCGTTGCCTTCTCCACATGTGTTTTTCACTTTTTTGAAAGTGTCTTGAAGTTTGCAGTTAACATGAACTTTATTAGCTGAAATCAGAACTTTTATACATCAAGATGCCAGTTCTCAAGGCAATGCAATTAATTTTTATTAGTAATAACACTAATATTTACTGAGAATAAATTATGTGCTACATACTGTTCTAAGTAGATTATGTACAAAATATATTTATATGTAGTACACACAAAACATACACTAATACATAGACTTGTTTAGAGAATTAGAATATATAATACACACAACACACACAGCTTTATAATACAGATATTATTTCCATTGTATCAGTCCAGGTTCAGTCAGGAGAGTTATTCTACAGAGAAAATTTAATATAAGGTATCAAGGCAAAAAGATGACAGGTAAGTATCCCAGAAGAAGTAACTGCACCTCTAAGCCTGCAGAGAAAAGGGAAGAAGGTGGAATTATAGAAACCTAAGACCATGAAGGAGGAACTTTGTAGATTTGGGACTCTGACCCCTGAGGAAGGGGTGCTGCTTGCAGTTGCATTTGCATTCCTGAGCACATGCAGTGATGCTGGTTCTAGGGTTAGAGAGAACTGCACATTGGAAGCAATGCTGCTGGCACAAGCTATAGCTAACAAACCATTGCTACAGTGACATGGTGGGAACAAGAAGCAAAACAGAAATGAGTGCTTCTTCCTCTTCCAGCCTTCAAGTCTTCCTTCTAGTATCCCTATGAGCAGATCCTAAGCAACATGCTGCTGGTAAAGGAGAAATGTATTTTACAGAGGTCCAACTCCAGCATCAGAAAACAGCAGAGAAACATAGGTTTGATGCTGAGATATAGTATCTTAATAACCAACACCATCTACCCGTTTGGCTATTCATAATGTATATACACCCTTCTACACATACTTAAATTTGAACAAAACAACAATAATTTTTTTTGTACAAAGATGATCTCCTCCTCTCTCCAAAGTAGGGAGAGGGGAAGTTCCAATAGTTATAGTGTGCGTCTCTGGAAGACAGTCACAGTATCCATCTCTGAGGTTGTGAAAAGCAAGCGAGGTAACTTCCATTGGTTTGTGTGGAAGCATCCACATGTAATTTAAAAAGATTTAGGGGACTATGATAGAAAGGAAAGTTTTTCTTCACAGTGATTCTTCTTATCCCATTGACTGGTAGATGGCTTAAAAAGCTTGGTGAAGTTCTCAAGGTATTGATTTTCAAACTTATTTTCAGCTCCATGTTGCCTCCAACACTAGTTTATTTTCCCTTCCCCTCCCCCTTTCTCTTCTCCTCTCCTCTCTCCTTTCTTCTTTTTCCTTTTCTTTCCTCTTTTGTCCTCTCTTCTCTCCATCCTCCCCTCTCCCCTTTATTCTGATCCTTCTTTCCTTGTTTCTTTCTTTTTTCAAATATCCCTCTTTTTATATTTATGTATCCTTTAAAACCTTGAAACTATTTTCTGAAAAAAGTTAATGTATAGATATAGAAAATAAATTTTTTCCATTTTTCCCATAAAGGTTCTATGTTTGCATGCTAACCAACTGATATAAAAAATGTTTGCCTCACTCTACTTGCATCAATAACATTGTTTTTACATCTTTCCTTATACGATGGGTAAAGAAATAATATCTCCTAATTTATAGTATTTGATTAGTAAGTTAAACACTTTTTCACGTAGAATCTATTTTTTCCTCTCCTAAAAAATTGTTTTATCTTCTTAACCTTTGTCATCTTCTTCTGAGATCCTCGATGGATTTTTGTTATAATTTTTATTAGTTATGTATCAGAAACATATTAATTATATCACAGTTGTAATTTCCCCCACAAATTTTATTTCTCTTATAATTATGTTTCTGCTATTAAATTTAAATCTTGAGTCAGTCAAAGTAGTTGGAATTTTAAGCTATTGCTGATATCAATGGAAGGATGTAGAATAGTTTAGACATTATCAACAAGGTACCTTGTGCTGAAGATTGTCAGCATGCTGCTAATAGACACATTAACCTTTAAGATACAGTTTTCTAAGCTTTTGGTCTATCAGTGGGTAGTATTTACTCTATAAAGGGAAGCCTACATATGACTATATGGCTTCATCTTTTAGAGTGATAACATAGCAACAGCTTTTGTTAGTTTGCAGGAACCAGAAACAGATTGAATTCTTGGCACACTATAAGAAAGAGGTTTCACAAACTCCGCTGGTTATGGTACTCCCTGTGTTGTAAATGTTACTGGAGAAAGACCCTGTGACTGAGGCTTTCCACGCTGTGAACAACATATCACTGAGCAACAACTATCTTCTCACAGGTCTGACAGAGACAGGAAAACATGCCAAGGTGAAGATACTAGGAAAGAGGGTCATTAAACACTGACAAATTGCTTTCTTTTCAAAACGGAACACTTAGCACAAGCAATAAAAAAATTAACAAATATGCGTGTCACCAGTTTGTTCTTATTATTGAAAATGAGGAAATGTATAAGAAGGCTGTCCACAAAAATAAATGTCTATTTCATTGCTTGCTAGATATTGGCAGAGGTAAAAAGGGATACACAGATTCCAGATTGAGGCCAGGTCAGTCCTGAACAGTTTTGGAAGATGAACTAAGTTGGCTTGATTTCTCTATAAGTGACCTCTTTGATAATTAGGGATGCCTATACCATGCTCACTCAAAGGCTATACCTTTCCAGTAATACTGTATATGTCCCTATCATCAGTCATTCAGTTATCCAAGCATTCATTATCTATCTTTTCCAGGTATAGAGGATTTAGTATTATAGAGGTTGTCAGTGTCTGAAAATGAATGCAAACTCTTTTCTCATAGATATTTATGACTCTTGTAATTTGGAGGGCAAAGGAATGAAATTGGTTTTAAGCAAGAGGGAATTCCAAGGTTAAATTATGCCACCAAGATCCTCTCTTCCTTTCTCTTTTTCTTAGGTTGTCTTACTCCTTTCAGGTTTTCATTTCTGGAAACCTCTCTCTACATGTTGGCAAAGGAGACTCATGGCGGTTTCTGGCTTACGTGGGCCATTCAAATTTTTTTGAATTTAATAAATTTAATAAATAAATTTAATAAATTCAAATTTATTAACATAAAGCAATAAACTGTCTCCAAGTGGCCAAATCCCTTAAACGGGGAAATATGAGTCTGTGTGATGGAGATACTATCTCAGAAGAGGTAGCAGGAGTTTCCAAAAGGAAATCATTAAACAGTAAAAAAAAAAAAAAAGAAAGAAAAAAAAGAAAAAGACTATATATTTTCACAACTTTAAAAGAAGACTCTTCTTTATGCACAACAAGAATATAGTCTGACAGAAAAAAATAAAGCATAAATAGCTATTATATAATCAAATATAATGTTATGATAGAAATATTTTCAACAAACTAGAGGCAATTCTGTATCTGCTATGGCAGAGTAAGCCCCATCATGGTTTACGTTCCTATGAATAGAAATTTTAAACTCTGAACAAAACATAAAAATATTTGTAGACAATAGGTAGTGAATAAAATGAGACAGGCTCTAAATAAGTGCCAAAACTTGCCAGAAGGAAAAAGAATGAGGTGAATTTTTTTCATTATTGCAGGTATTAGTCTGAGAGTAGGCTAAAGCCTTAAACTCCAACAGAAAAGAGACAGACTTTCTGACCTAAAGAACCAGAGGACAGAGTTCAGGGAAACTACCACTGCTGAAAAGTGAAGTGGGTAAGGATTCAAAGAAAAACAAAAGAGCAAGAGAGTGAGCCCCACATTTTGGAAATAAATAATGCCCAAATTTCTAGCTAACCATGGAACCACACATACGTGGGGCGGAATCAAAGCAGTCCAGCTAAAGATAAGGGCACTGAATTGAGATATGAGCTGTTCCCAAAAAGATTTTTTTTTTTTTTTTTTTTGTAACTTGAATCCAACCACATTAAGTCTCTACTAGAAAGCTCATTCTTTGGAGGAATATAACAGAATCTGTAATATTGCCTTCCAGGATATAATGAAAAGTTATTTGACATTTGAAGAACTAGGAAAATGTGATCCACTCTCAAGAGAATAGACAATCTACTAAGAACAACTGGAATTAGAACATATGGGTTTTAAAGCAGCTATGTATGATGATGTAAAAGAAAAAATATTTTTTGGGTGGACTTAAAAACAGAATGGAAATGGCAAAGGAAAGAGTCTGAAGATAAGACAGGCCGATAAGGCCGGGCGAGATGGCTCGAGCCTGTAATCCCAGCACTTTGGGAGGCCGAGACGGGCAGATCACGAGGTCAGGAGATCGAGACCATCCTGGCTAACATGGTGAAACCCCATCTCTACTAAAAGAATACAAAAAAAACTAGCCAGGCGAGGTGGTGGGCGCCTGTATTCCCAGCTACTCGGGAGGCTGAGGCAGGAGAATGGCGTAAACCCGGGAGGCAGAGCTTGCAGTGAGCTGAGATCCGGCCACTGCACTCCAGCCCCGGGGACAGAGCGAGACTCCGTCTCAAAAAAAAAAAAAAAGAGAGCCCGATAAAACTATAAGACAATGTCTAAAGTCTAATGTGTATATAACTGTAATTGCTGAGCATAAAAGATAAACAATGGAACAGAAGAAATTGAGATCACAAAAGCACAAGGAACAAACACAAAAATAAGACTTCATCAAAATTAAAAAACTCTTGTACCTCAAAGGACCTTATAAAGATAGTGAAAAGGCAACCAATAGAATGGGAGAAATATTTGCAAGTAATGCATCTATTAAAGGTGTAATATCCAGAATATATAAGGTATTCTTACAACTCAACAACAAAAAGACAAATAATCCAATTAAAAATGGGCAAGATACTTGAAAGATACTTCTCTAAAAAGGTATTCAGATGGCCAAGAAGCACATGAAAAATAATGCTCGGTATCATTAGTTATAAGAGAAATACAAATGAAAACTTCAAAAAGATACAATTTCACACTCACTAAGATGGCTATTTAAAAGAAAACAAAAAATATGTTGGTTAGGATGTGGAAAAATTGGGACCTTATATATTGCTGGTGGGAATGTCAAATGGTGCAGCCACTGAGGAAAAGAATTAAAAAGAGGTATTTAAACAGATACTTCCACATGAATGCTCACAGAAGCACTAGTCACAATAGCCCAGAGGTGAAAACAAGTCAAATGTCCACTAGTGGATGGATGAGCAAGCAAAATGTGATATAGTCATATAATGGAATATTATTCGGCAAAAAGAACTAAGTACTGATACATACTATTAAATACAACATGGATTAACCTTGGAAACATTATGCTAAGCAAAAGAAGACAAGCATAAAAGGTCATATATTGTACAATTTTATTTATATAAAATATCTGAAATAGATAAACCCGTAGAGACAGAAAGCAGACTGGTGGTTGGCAGGGGTTGGGTGGAGAGAGCGTAGGAGAGTAGTTACTTAATGGGTACTGGCTCTTCTTTGGGGGTAATGAAGACATTTTGGAGCTAGAGACCACCGTTGCACAACCTTTTGAATGTATTAGATACCACCAAATTGTATACTTTAAAATATACAATATGCTTTAAAATAATTGTAGATGTTTAAAAATCGTTAATTTTTGTTGTATAAATAATGCCTTGATAGCGTTTTGAAGAATGGATGGAGGACATTTTTTCAAATTTGGCCATAGACATAAATATGGTAACTAAAGAAGGTTAGTGAGCCCTTGGCAGAATAATTATAAAGAAAACCATGCCTAAGAACATTATATACAAAGTGCTAAAAACATGAAATGATAGAAACTTGAAAAATAAATAAATAAAACAAAGTGTTAAAAACAAAAATGAAAGGAAAATCTAAAAAACAGCTAGAGAAAAACAACATATAACGTATAGGGAAACAATAATTCAAAAGACTTCTGAATACTCATCAGAAACTAGCAAGGCCATAAGACAGAGGATAAACATCTTTAAAGCTAAGAGAAAAACAAAACTTTCAACCCAGAAATTTATATCCCTTGAAAATAACCTTCAAGAATGACGGCAAAGTAAAACTCCTTTCAGTTGAAACAAAACGAAGAATATTCATTGACAGTAGATGGAGATTACAAGGAATGCTAAAAGAAATTCTTCAGGCTGTAGGAAAATGATACTTGAAAACAGCTGAGGTCTTTTGAAAACAAAAAGCACTGGAAATGATAAATATTGTAAAGTATTTTCTTCATATTAATTTCTTTAAAGTACATTTGACAGTTGAAAGCAGAAATTATAAGACTTTCTTTTTTTTTTTTTAATTATACTTTAAGTTCTAGGGTATATGTGCATAACGTGCAGGTTTGTTACATATGTATACTTGTGCCATGTTGGTGTGCTGCACCCATCAACTTGTCAGCACCCATCAATTCATCATTTATATCAGGTATAACTCCCCAATGCAATCCCTCCCCCCAACCCCCTCCCCATGATAGGCCCCAGTGTGTGATGTTCCCCTTCCCGAGTCCAAGTGAACTCATTGTTCAGTTCCCACCAATGAGTGAGAACATGCGGTGTTTGGTTTTCTCTTCTTGTGATAGTTTGCTAAGAATGATGGTTTCCAGCTGCATCCATGTCCCTACAAAGGACGCAAACTCATCCTTTTTTATGGCTGCATAGTATTCCATGGTGTATATGTGCCACATTTTCTTAATCCAGTCTGTCACTGATGGACATTTGGGTTGATTCCAAGTCTTTGCTATTGTGAATAGTGCCGCAATAAACATACGTGTGCATGTGTCTTTGTAGTAGAATAATTTATAATCCTTTGGGTATATACCCAGTAGTGGGATGGCTGGGTCATATGGTACATCTAGTTCTAGATCCTTGAGGAATTGCCATACTGTTTTCCATAATGGTTGAACTAGTTTACAATCCCACCAACAGTGTAAAAGTGTTCCTATTTCTCCACATCCTCTCCAACACCTGTTGTTTCCTGATTTTTTAATGATTGCCATTCTAACTGGTGTGAGATGGTATCTCATTATGGTTTTGATTTGCATTTCTCTGATGGCGAGTGATGATGAACATTTTTTCATGTGTCTGTTGGCTGTATGAATGTCTTCTTTTGAGAAATGTCTGTTCATATCCTTTCCCCACTTTTGGATGGGGTTGTTTGTTTTTTTCTTGTATATTTACAAAGAACTCAAATTATAAGACTTTCTTAGTTTTATGATAGAAGTATATGTAGTACATATGATTACTGTAGCATAAGAAACAGGCTTGGGGATAAATAGGTCTATACAATTGTAAGATTTTCACATTTTACATGAAGGGTACAATATTAACTAAAATAGACTGTGAAAAGTCAAGGTTATTTATTGTAATCCACTAGAGTACCAACTTTAAGAAATTACAAAGAGACATAACCAAAAAGCTAGCAACAAAATTGAAATGAACTTTTATAAAATATTAATTAATCCAAAAGAAGTCAAGAAATAAAGAACAGAAATAAAATGGAGGTGAACAAATAATAGAATGGTAGGCCTAAATAAGATAACATTAATAATTAATTTGTATGAAATAAACAACTAAAAAGCAGAAATTATCAAAATAGGAATAAAAACAATTTCACACCCCCAGCTACAGATTATATAATAACACAATTTATATATATGATGATAAGTTGAAAATAAATGAGTAGAAAAAATAATGTACAAACAGCAAACTTAAGGAGTGTTGATTGCCATATTAATGTCAAATAAAAGAAAAACTTCAAGACAAATGGTGTTGCCAGAAATAAACACATTTCACATTATTAAGAGTCAGTTTATCATGAAGACACAGCAACTCTAAATGAGGTTTCACTTAATAACAACTTCACAATAAATGAAGCAAAAATTAACAGAATTAAAGGGAGAAATAAATTTCAAATAATATTTGGAAATGTTAACACTTGTCTCTTAGCAATTGATTAAAACAACTAAACAAAACATATTAGTAAAGATATAGATAATCTGACAAATACTATTAACTACCTTGGTCCAATTTATGTTTATAGTACAACACACCCAAGAAATACAGAATACACATTCTCTTCCAAGTGCATGTGACACATTCAACAAGATAGACCATGAAAACAATTTCAAATCAACAAGATAGACCATGAAAACAATTTCAACAAATCTATAGTTAGGTAAATTATACAGAGTAACTTATCTGATTATGCAATTGAAATATAACAATCTGGAAAACTCTAAATATTTGAAAATTAAACACACACCTAAGTAATACAGGTCAATAAAACATAAAATAAAAATTATTTTGAAGTGGATAATAAAAATACAACAAATTAAAATTTTTTAGATGTGTAAAAAATAAATGCCTATATTAGAAACTAAAGGTCTAAAATCCATTACGTTTTAAGAAACAACAAAAGAAAAGAAAAGTAATCACAAAGATTTTTCTAATAAATATAGATTAAATGTCCATGAAAGAGAAATCAGACAAATGAGGAAAAATTAAATGAAGAGATGATTCTTTGAAAAGATTAGCAAAACTGACAAGCCCCTCGCTAGACTGATAGAGAAAAAAAAATTAAGAACATAATATAGTAGTATCAGGAATGAAAGAGGGATTATCATTGCAGATTCTATAGATATTAAGTGAATAGTAAGAATATTATAAACAAACTTAGGTCAAAATTTAATTAAAACAAACACATTCCTTGAAAATAAAGTTTACCAAAACTGACACAAGATAAAACAAAATATCAATAGTTCTACCTCTGTTAAAGAAGTTGAACTTAATGTTAACAATCTTCCCATGGAGAAAATTCCTGGGAAAATTCCTGGGGGTTTCTAGTGAATGCTATCAAATATTTAAGAAATAATTATTATCAATTTTATGCAATCACTTCCAGAAAGCAAAAAAAGAGAGAATACTTCCAAACTTATTTTGAGGCCTTCAAAACTCTAATACAAAACCCAGCAAAGAAATTACAAAACAAATAAATAAATGAAACTACAGATCAATATCTCTCTTGAACATGGACACAGAAATCCTTAGAAAATATCAATTCTAGCCCTATATAAAGAGGATTTTAGGGAGGGGGGAGGGATTGCATTGGGAGTTATACCTGATGTAAATGACGAGTTGATGGGTGCTGACAAGTTGATGGGTGCAGCACACCAGCATGGCACAAGTATACATATGTAACAAACCTGCACGTTATGCAAATGTACCCTAGAATTTAAAGTATAACAATAATAATAATAATAATAATAAAAGGATTTTATATCATGACAAAGTGGGGTTTATCCTAGAAATGCAAGCTTAGTATAACATTTCAACGTCAGTCAGTTTAATTCACCATAACAATAGAAGAAAAGAAAAAAAATCATGTGACAATTTTAATTGATGCAGAGAAAAGTATTTGATGAAATTTAACACTGTTAAAAGAACAACTTTAGACAAGTTATATTTAACAGAGTTTAACTGAATAAAGAACAATTGACAAATCAGGCAGCCCTTGAAACTAGAATAGTTTCAGAGAGATTCGGCACTGCCACATAGCCAGAGAGCATTTATGGATCGAAAATGCAAAGTGATGTACAGAAAATGGACGTGTGGTACAGAAATGCTGAATTGGTTACAGGTCAGTGTTTGCCTTATTTAAACAGGGTTTGAAAAGTTGGTCGCCTTTGATTGAATGAAGCTCAGAGATTGGTGTAAGAGTAGGCTATAGTCTGTTTACACGTACAGTTAGGTCACAGTTCACTATGTATGGAGAAACTTGTAGAGTGAACTTAAAATATGTAAGGTAGTGGCAACTTTAGGCTAAACTTGATTTAATGACATTGTTTATGATTTAAAAAATTTAAACTAGAAATAAATGAAAAGTTCCTCAATCTGATAAGGGGCATCAAAAAAGACCTACAGCTAACATATAACTTAGCAGTGAAATATTGAATGGTTTCTTTCCAAAATCAGGAATAAGGCAAGAAATTTCCAGCTCACTGCTGGTGTTAATAAGCACTGAAATTAGAAAAATAAATTTTAGAACAAGAAATACAACCTTCTATTTGCTGCTGATATCATTGCCTACATGGAATAGTCTAAGGACTTTGAAAAATAATAGAATTAATAAGTAAATCTAGCAAGGTCACTGCATTCAATGTTAGTATAAATAAAAACGTGGGTTTTATATACTAGAACAAAATCAGAAAACATAAAAATTAATTTTTTTTTCAAAATAGTATCTAAAACTTTTTCCTGCTTAGGAAAAAGTTTTCTTTTAAAAAATGAAGACTTCTACTTTTTTACTGTGGTTAAGTATACCTAATGAAAAAATTTTCTACTTTTAATTGTGGTCAAACAGACATAATGAAAAATTTTCAGTTTTAATCGTATGTATATAGTTTATTGGCATTAAGTGCATTCACACTGTTGTGCAACCATCTTCACAATTCGTCTCTAGAACTTCAAACTCTGTACCAATTAGACAATAACTCCTCATTTTCTCCCTCCCACTACTCCCTGAAAACCATTGTTTGATTTTCTGTCTCTATAAATTTGGATGCATTAGGTACCTCATAAAAGTGGAATCATATAACATTTGCCCTTTTGTGACTGGCTTATTTCACTTGGCGTAATGTCCTCAAGGTTCATCCATGTGTAGCATGTGTCAGAATTTCCTTTCTTTTCAAGGCTAAATAATATTCCACATGAGTGATGCTTTATCACCTCCACTGGAACCTTGCAGAAAAAAATGTGGTATTCTCTACTCTCCAAGACAGCCATCCTACTACTCTCAAGTCTGACTGTTAAGATAATCTTGGATTGAACAGCAGTGATCTTGCTATTACTGCTACCCATTGATTTGCCCTTTCATGACTAATTTATTTCACTTAGCATAATGTCTTCAAGGTTCATTCATATTGCAGCATATGTCAAAATTTTCTTCCTTTTTAAAGCTGAATGATGTAGACCTATATTTTTAAAACTGCAAAAAATTTGCTGAGTGAAATTGCAAAGCTGCTAAGTTAGTGGATAGGTATTCTGTATTACTGAACTGGAAGATTCAGTGTTTTAAAGTTGGCAGTATTCCCCAGAATGAGCTATAGAATCAATGAATCTCAAGATTCATGAAGGTATTCTGTTAGAAATTGACACCAGCTCATCCTGAAATACATAGGTAAAGGACCTAGAATATCCAAGGAAATCTTGGAAGAACAAAATTGGAGGACCTTTCACAATCCATCTTTAAGACTTATTGTACCACTCAAATAATCAAGAAAATATGGTACTAGCATTCAGGATTCATTATTCGATCAACACCATTGGCAGTAAAAAGTCCAGACATAGACACTTACATGGTCATACAATTTTCGACAGAAGCATCAAAACAATCTAATGGAAAAGGAAAATTTTTTCAACAAATATTTCTGGAAAAACAGGATATTCATGTGGAAAAAAATGAACCTTGCTGTGATGATTCTCATATCGTACACACATATGCACAAATTAAAAATGGGTCACCAGGCTGGGCACAGTAGCTCACGTCTATAATCCCAGCACTTTGAGAGACCAAGGCAAGAAGATCATTTGCGCCCAGGAGTTTGAGAACAGCCTGAGTAATACAGTGAGACCTTGTCTCTACAAAAACCTTTTTAAAAAAATTAGCCTAGTGTGGCGGCTCTCCTGTAGTACTAGCTACTCGGGAGGCTGAGATGGGAGGATCACTTGAGCCTAGGCGACAGAGGTTAAAGTGAGCCTCGATGGCACCACTGCACTCCAGCCTGGGCAATAGAGAGAGACCTTGTCTCAAAACAAAACAGAAGGATTATCAAACCCAACCATAAAGCTTTTGGAGGAAAACAGGAACCATCTCCCTTAATAACTTGGCACCAGGCAAAACTTTCTTAGATTACAGAAAAACCATTAAAGAAAAAAATAATAAATTAGACTTCATAAGCTAACAAATGACAACAGCAAAAACTCCCACTCACAAGACACTGTGAAAGAACTGAATAGGCAGTAGAAATAATCCAGGTGTCCACCAATCGGAGAATGAAGAAACAAATGGAAGTGAACGTATGCACTATACTCATATACAGCTGTGATATGCAACAATACAGATGAATCCAAAACATGTTTGACTGAGTGGAAACTAGCTAAAAAGAGTACATACTGCATGCATAATTTCATATATAAGTTATTCTAGAACAATCTCCTCTGGGAAGCAAGAGCTGAGTTGGACTGGGAAGAGGCATGAAGGGACATTTTTATGATGATAATAATGTCTTACTGGGTTTATAGAGGTGTATGCCTTTGTTGAAACTCAGAAAATGTATAGTGAGGATATATGCCTTTCACTGTATGTAAATTTTATAAGAAAATACTGAAAAATATAAAGTCTACCATTGTCTATCATTTAAATGCATTAAAAATGAGAAGGATATATGAATGACTAGAAAGATGGCTAGATATGTGATCAAGCAAATAAAGAGTAAAATGCTCATGATAGAATCTAGGTGGTGGATATACAGAATTGTTTACTGAAAAAAATATTTCGACTTTGCTGTGTGTTTGACTTTTTCTTCAATAAATTGTTGGAAAAGGAGCTATGGGAGCATAAAGGAGGGAACCACAAATTTGCATTTTTGATAATGAAGATAAAGATTGACTGAGAGAATGGTATTTTTAAAACATTTAGAAGAGTCTACCTTCTTTTTCTTATTTCATTTTCCTCTCCCATCAGAATGTTCCTGTATCATGTCCATGTCATAGAAATGCTCCATTCTCTTTACTAGGGCTAATCTGATAAAATTACCTGTGCTAAGGAGTTACTGGCTAGTGAGAGCCTAATGCATGAATCCCTTCCAGATAAAATATTTGAGAAGGCTTCAATGCCTTTCTCCAAAGGAAAGACTATTTCTAAAGAGGCTTGGGAACCTTGATGATGGAAGTTATCCTACCCCAGTCTTCTGCATAAGGTTATATCTCACAGAGATCTAATGGCAATCTGTAACTTCTAAAGAAGTGGATTATAATTGATACATCTTAAACACATTTATCTTACATCCCCCAAGCCCACTTCCTTTAACTTATTTTCATCTGATAACGGCACCCCACAATTTCAAAATGTACTCATCCTCATTGATCCTACAACTACAGTCTCTCTCTATCCCCGCCCTACCACAGAATCATCATAACTGTAATCTAAATTATTTCAATCATATCCTAATTATTATTTATCCTCCAGCTTCTCTCCCTTTCCAACCTGTGTTAATGATCTTAATCCACCAGTTTCCGAAAAATTCATGCTGAAATATCTAAATTATTAATTTATCTAGTGTTCATTTGACTCTTAGTTGTTGCTTCATATATTTTGAGGCTCTATTTATTGTCTGTTACACATATGTTCATGGTTGTTACAATTTTTTGATATATTATTTCTGTTACCAGTATATAATTGCTTTTTAAAGTATATCTTTACAGGTATTCAGATGCAGAAATATATTTTGACAGATATTAAAATTGCTGTCATGGCTGTCTTTCGCATTATTTTGCCTGATACACATTCTTACATTTCATTCTTTTCAAAATGCATTCTTTTGAGTATTTCCAGTAAACAGCATACTGTTTTACTTTTTTTAAAAAAAATCCAATGTGTCTTTAATTTTTATTTATTTCAAATATCGTTATTTCTTGTCTAAATATTTAACAATTTCCATGTTACATACTTTATTTTCATTTTCTTTACCACCATCTTAATTTTCATTGGATATATCAAATTTTATTTTCCTGCTTTTTAAGGGTCACAGTCTATTTGGAGAGTTTTGAAGTTTACCCCTAACTTATTGAGAGCCATATTTATGCATATTTTTCCTGTCAAACTCACTCTCTCTCTCACACACACACACACACACACCCCAACTCCCTTTCTGGACAAATACATAAGCAAGTTCTCCCTCTGGTATCTCCTTTCTCACCAAATTGTACTCAGTAGTAAGTTTTACTAACTCCTTTAGTCACAATTTCCCCATGCCTTATTATATCCCCTTAGTCTGATTTCATTTTTTGTAGAAATAACTTATCCAAGAATATTTTTTCAGAGGAAGTTTTTGTGATAAGCTGAGAGTATCGTTACTTAACTCTTGGATTTTAATGATGGATTACCTAGACGTACATCTCTAGATTAAATGCTAGAGTTTTTTATAAGTTTTAAAATTTTGCTCTATATATTTTATGTTGTTATTAAAATTTTAGCATCAATCTGAGTCTTGATTTTTCTTTTCTCTCTCTCTCTCTTTTTTTTTTTTTAATTTGAGACAGAGTCTAGCTCTTTTGCCCAGGCTGCAGTGAAGTGGCGTGATCTCAACTCACTGCAGCCTCCACTTCCCGGGTTCAAGTGATTCTCCTACCTCAGCCCTCTGAGTAGCTGGGATTACAGGCGCGCACCACCATGCCCAGCTAATTTTTGTATTTTTACTAGAGATGGGGGTTTGCCATGTTGGCCAGGCTTGTCTCAAACTCCTAACCTCAGGTGATCCACCTACGTTGGCCTCCCAAAGTGCTAGGATTACAGGCATGAGCCACCACGCCCGGTCAATTCTTGATTTTTTAAAAGTAATCTCAACATTATTAATCAATAGTTTTCATCCTTTTTGTTTTTTCTCATAGGTTTCTTTCTCTCTCCATCTGGGACTTCTTTGATATGAACTTTGACACTTCCGATTCTACTCTCCTTGTCTTTTAATTTAAAAATTTCTGTCTCTTTATCCTATCCTGATGTCTTCTGAGAGAATTTCACAAAATGATTTTTACATGTATTCTTCTGCTATTCAGTCCAGTTATTTATCTCAACTGTAACATTTTTCTTACTTAATATATCCAGTTGATTCTTCCTTATGATTTTTCATGTTTGCTGCATAGATCCAATATTTTTTCTTACATATTTTAGAAAATCAAACATATTTATTTTAAATTCTCACTCTAATACATTACTTTTGCTTTTATTTGATATAGCTGAATCCATGTGTTTTCTTTCTTTCATTGCAGTTATGCTCTGAAATTATCTTTATCTTTTTCCATAAATTTATATTCCTGTAGGAACTTAGCTTACTTCTGTGGAAACGTGACGTTGCCAGGAAGGGCAAAAAGCCAGAAGCTAGCATGTGCCCCTGATAGTAAATATAAGGGGTTAAGAGGGGTGTGTGTGTGTGTGTAAACACTTTGTAGCAGGGAACTTCTGAAATTACTACTTATATATCAACATTGGCACTGCTCTTGATCAAGAATTCTTAACTTGAGTTGTAATCACATAGCACTTGATGTATAGAGAGGATGTGCAGGAAGGAGAGGGAACACTGAAAGGCTAACCAAGCCCATTGCACTTATGGTAAGCCGTTATTCACCCCAGGTGGACTCAGCAGCACCCCAAGACTTTCCTGCTGTCACTATAGGGGGTAGGCTGGTTGCTCTTGTTCTGCTTTGTAGTTTGTTTATTTTTATTTATTTATTTATTTATTTGCATAGATTATTATCATCTCAAGACAATATCAAGGAGAGAATATAGCCGCCAGAGGTGGCAAATTGCTTCCCGGCTCCATATCAGATGTCTGGGTTGATTATTCTGCCTTATTCCACTGAAAGGCTATGCAAGGACCTAACCCATTGCTTTTCTTTGCCCTGATGTTGCTGTATTTCTTATTTCAATAGATTCCTCAATCTTCTTTTTGCTTGCATGGAACCTCCAGGGCTGTATTCATGGGGAGGAATGCAGTCTGTACATTGATGTTGTTGCACCGCCCTGATCACCTTCCCTTCAGCTAAAACACCTGCAGTAACTCTCACTGCCTTCAGAATAGAGGTTTATTCTCTTCAGACAAGGCAAAATCCAAGATTTAGTAAGCCATTCTTTCCCAGCCTCTTCTGATTTTTCATATTCATTTAAATTAGACTACTTATACTTTTCGGTACTTTTCCACCTCTGCATTTTCAAATGCATCATTTTTTTTAATCTTGAAAATCTTTCCCATTCTGCTATGGAAACCTGAGACATTGTGCATCTCCCACCTTGACTGGCACTTCATGAAACAACGTAATTTAATAGAAAGGATGAAGGCTGGTCAGGCGCGGTGGCTCACGCCTGTAATCTCAGCACTTTGGGAGTCCAAAGCAGGCAGATCACGAGGTCAGGAGTTTGAGACCAACCTGGTCAGCATATTGAAACCCTGTCTCTACTAAAAACAAACAAACAAACAAACAAACAAACCACACACACAAAAATTAGCCAGGCATGGTGGTACATGCCTGTAGTCCCAGCTACTCGGGAGGCTAAGGCAGGAGAATCGTTTGAACCTGGGAGACGGAGGTTGGCAGTGAGCAGAGATCATGTCACTGCACTCCAGCCTAGGCAACAGAGCAAGACTCTTGTAAAGGACGAGGGCTTTTGTATTCAGAAACTCCAACTTGACACGCTAGCCATTATTCTTTCCATTCCATGTATGACTATCGATTGTTTATTTCACATTTCTCTGCTATAATTCCCCCATTTGTAAAATAGATAAGATACTACATACTTCATAGGACTGCTATGGGGGATTTCATGAGACGACAACTACTTAATATGTAATAAAGCCAGCAAGAATTTTGGTCTCTATTAGTTTACTGCCCCCTCTCTCTAGTGTTTCACTTCACCCATTTCCCTAAGCTCAGTAGAATTACTCTCTTCCCTCACCAACCTCCCATAGCATCTGCTCAATAGCATTTTTAGGGCACTTATCCCATTTCATCTGAGCTATAAGCCTGGATAAGAATTTAAATTTTATCTATCTCAGACAGATATGTATATGTATACCTATATACATATATATGTATATGTGCATATATATATACACACACATATATATAAAAAATTGTGTGTGTGTCTGTTTGCATATGTGTATATATCTTCCAGGTGTTTTGTAAGATGGAACAACAGTAATAGTAGAACAAGGGCTGTGGAGTCAGAATCTCAGGGTTTCGGTCCTAGATCATTGCTTGTTAACTGTGTGGTTGTGGGAAAATTTTGTAAACTCTCTTGTGTCTCAGATTGCTCATGTCTAAAATGAAAGTAATTTCAGTCTCTATGGGAATGTTGCAACAATTAAATATATTAATATATCTAAACCATTTAGCACAATGTCTGCTGTATAATAAGAGCACAGTAATGATAACTATATAAAGGCAGAAAGAATTCGTGGGATTCAAACAATGGTGAGATTAACACTTCCCACTCCCAATATCCCTAAAACCCTATGGCCAAAAGATTACTCAATCTCTAAACAGCTTCAACATATGTTAGCCCTCCGAGGTAATCCAGATTTATGGATTTTCTCCTAAATTCCCAGATTTCCTTCTTGGTCAACTGGCAGAATCAGATTACATTTCTTTTGAGGAATTTTTTCCCCAGCTGCCTAGGTTTCAGTGTTTAAAGACCTCTTCTTCTTTCCTTATGCAAATTGATTTTTTTTCTTTTGCTCACCACAAGGAGCTAGTAATAAACACATCAAAGCTGGCATTGAGCCAAAGTTCCCAGGTGGAGATTGGTATATTGGCTTCGATTTTAAGGCAATCTTTAATTTTTCCAGACTCTCTCCCTGAATCATCAACCCGGAAGCCTTGTAAGTGCTTATATATTTTTATTTCAATTTTTAAAGCAGTTTTTTGGTATTGCACAAATGGGATTCACACATTGCTAACACGTTATACAGAGTATCAGCCTGCACTATCTGGCCTTGCAGCTCAGTTTGCAAAGTTCCATGTCTTACTAGAGGATCTCAAGTCAATCTGGTAAACACCAGTTTAAATGCTGAAGGTCACTGTTTAGGATCTTGGCTCCCTAGATTCCACATGAAATGCATCTTCAAAATTGATCGCTTCCTCTGCAACTTCATGTCAAACTCCTCTCGTGCCCCTTCCTCAGTCCACATTCTAGATATAATTTAAAAGGATGATTCAAATTCAGCTTTAGAAAAAACCCCTTCTGCAGTGGCTTCTTTCATGTTGTCAATGTTTTGTGCCTGACCTGACTTTCTCACTTTTTCTCTCTGTCATCTGTAGGAACTGGTAGATACAAATCCCCATGCAGGCAGAATGAGGTAAATTAGGAAGACTCTACTGGCAATTTATCAGGAAGCTGCTGCAAGGCAAACCTATGAATTTCCTTGCTCAGCCTCTACTTTCCATTCACCATTCACACTTCAGTAATAATGCTTTGTAACTATTTAATGGTGCTGATTCCTCAATCTACACTGACATCGCCCATGATTAATTGGCTCTTACAGCATCCCTGAAGTGTAAGCAAGTGTTGCTATCAGTGTCCCCAGTTAGCCAATAATTGAGACACAGGGTTGTCAAGCGTCTTTTGGAAGGCCACGCAGAGCCACTCGGAGAATTTCCTGACTGCTATCTGTTTGCTCTAATCACTGAGCTTCCCTGCAGCTCGTCGTTTCTGGGTGAAAGGCTGCTAATCAGATTCTTTGAGGAAACCCAGTAGAAGAGAATTTAAAGAATGGATGCTCCTAGGAGTCCTTTATTCCCTTTCTCTCTACAGGAAAACATGTGAATTAAGAGTATTTGTTGTTGTTTCTGTTTTTTAAAATTTATGGCCCTCTGTCATTGGGAGGTTCAAAAAGATATAGTCACATTCTTAACTGCTGTTTTATTGTAAACGAAGATGCTAAACAATCATGGGAAGAGGAGATATTTATAATTGCCAAAGAGGGATGCTCATTCTCTAGAACCCACAATGAAGCTGGGCTTCCCTGCTGGCCCCTGAAGCTGTACTCACACCCCAGGACCCGTTCTTCTACCAAACCTAGCCCAACTCAGGTTCCCAGGAACATTTTCACCAACCCAAGTTTCCAGGACTCAGCATCAGGTTTCTCTGGTGATAGCCTTTTTGATTGGGGATACCAAAGTATCAGTGATTAAGTGAGGCCAAATTTGATTCTTTCAGGACACCGAGAGATGAAGACTAATTTATGAGTTACTCCTTCATTCATAAAATTAATAAACATCTATCAAAAATCTCTGTATGCCAAGCACTGTTATAGGTGCTGTGGAACAAGAATAAATAATATACACAGTTTCTGCCCTCATGAATCTTAAATTTAATTATTTCTTTCTTTCCTTTATTCCCGCATTCGGGCATAATATTGCCAAGTAATATTGGCAATTACTTGGCATAATAATGCCAAGTAATATTCAGCACTCCCTGAACTGCTTTTCTGTTCTCTGTTGAAGGTGGGATTACCTCCAAAGTCCAAGCATAGTAGGAAGGTGGCATGTGTAGTGGGTAGAATGGTGACTCTCCCTGATTCTACCAAAAAAAGAAAATACGTCCACATCCAAATTCCTGGAACCTGTGAATATGACCTTATTTGGAAAAAGTAGTCCTTGCAGGTATAGTTAAGGGTCTTAAGATGAGATCATCCTGGATTACCCAAGTGGGCTCCAACTCCAATGACAAGTGTCCTTATAAGAGACAAGAAAGAAGACACAGAAGAGACAGAGACCATGTGAACACAGAGGCAGAGATTGGAGTGATGCAGCTCTAAGCCAAGGAGTTCCAAGGATTACCAGCAGCCATCAAAAGCTAAGAGAAGAAAATGAAATAGATTATCTTCCCAGAGCCTCCAGGAAGAGTGTGGTCCCACTGACACCTGGATTTAGGATTTCTGGCCTCCTGAATGCTGAGAGAATACATTTCTGTTGCTTTCTGCCACCTAGCTTATGGCAATTTGTTACAGGTGCCACTGGAAGCTAATACCTATGGCACATTGGTCTTAGAAGGTGGTGGCAGGAATGGTTACCATCAGCTCATGACCAGTGGGTATGTCCAAGTGACTTCTTCTAAGTCCGAGTCCTGGTCTTTTTAATATACCTCCTCAGGCTCAGGTGATAACTCATGCTGTAATCCAATTGTTATTTTGTAACCTCCTTTAAGAAACATTCCCTCATTTTTCTCTAAGATCAACATAAAAGTACCAAACAAGTAATATTTCAAACAAAGTTCTCAAGAAATACATTTTTTTCAGCCTGTATAAATTGTCTTCTGAGAAATGTGCATGCAGATAATAGAATACATTATGTAACAATAAGGAAGCAGCCACAATTTGCCAGTCCCACTCCTGGATTTTTAAAGAGAAGGTAGAAAATAAATAGCTAGATGACATGTTAGGGAAATTCCGTATCAGTGAGGTGTAACTTGTCCACAGGTCTCCCAGAACACCTGATGTGGTTTGGCTGTGTGTCCCCACCCAAATCTCACCTTGAATTGTAATAATCCCCACGTGTTGTCGGGGGGACCCAGTGGGAGGTAATTGAATTATGGGGATGGGTTTTTCCCATGATAGTGAATATGACTCATAAGATCTGATGGTTTTATAGAGGGGAGTTCTCCTGCACATATCCTCTTGCCTGCTGCCATGTAAGACATCCCTTTGCTCTTCCTTCATCTTCCACCATAATTATGAGGCCTCCATAACCATGTGGAACTGTGAGTCCATAAAACTTCTTTCCTTTCTAAATTACTGAGTCTTGGGTATGTCTTTATGAGCAGCATGAGAACCAACTAATACAGCATCCTTTTGTGGATTGAAGAGAATTGACTGGCCTTGTTTCTCACAAAAACCTAAGCCTCCCCAGGGGGCAACATTGCTTATCATTTTAGCCCTCCTCAGGTTTGATATAGCCTCCAACTCTTGGTGGTAACAATGATAACTATAGCCAGCCTTTGCTGAATTCTTAATATCTGCCAGGATTTATTCTACATGCTTTACATATATTTATTAATTTGATCTTGAGTGCCATCCTAGGTAAGAGATACTTGTATGATTCTGATTTTACCAGGAGAAAACAAAGTCACAGCCAGGCTAATAAATATCTGTTTTGTTTCTGATACAAATTATCTCACTGATTGAATTTTTAAGAATTTGAAGCTACTAGATCGTCTATTGCATTTTGTGTTCAGTTTATAGACAACCTCTCTCTGCATAATTGGTTGTTATCAGTTTTATTGAGGTAAAATTTGTATACAATACAATGATACAAATTTATTCATACAGTTTAATGGGGTTTGAGAAATGTGTTTGGTTATTTCAGTGCAATAAAAACAAAAAATATTTTCATTATCCTTAATTTTTCCCTCATGTTTCTTTGCAACCAATCCCCTTCTCAAATTCCAATCCAGACAACCACTAAACTATTTTCTGTATGTAAGGATTCATTTTTTAATAGGTGGAATCACACAATGATGTTGTACCTGCCTCAGTATACTGTGTTTGTGATTAAGTCATGTTGGATGTATTAATATTGATGAATAATATCTGTTATATGAATAAATCACAATCTGTTGATCTGTTAGTCTCTTGATGCGTATGTGTGTTGTTCCCAGTTTGTGGTTATTATAAATGAAGCTGCTGTGAATATTTGTGTACAAACCTTTGTGTGGACCTATGTTTGCTTTTCTCTTGGAATGAAATTTCTGGGTAATACAGTAAGTGTATGTTTAACTATAGAAGAAACTTCCAGGTTGTTTCTCAAAGTAGTTGTCCCATTTAACACTCCCACTGGCAGGCTGAAAGTTCAAATAACTTTACATCTCTACCTACACATAGTATTGTCATTCTTTTTAAATTTTAGCTAAACTAAATAGTGTAGTGTGTAGTGGTATCTCGTCATAACTTTATTTGCATTATTTGATGCCTAATGATGTAGAACATTTCTTCTTATGCCTATTGGCCATTTGAATATCTCTTCTGCGAAATATTTGTTCAATTTTTTGCCAACTTTTTATTGGCTTATTTCTCTAATTAATGAGATGTAAAATTTAATTTACATATTTTCAAAATATTCTTTGTTAGATATCTCAATATAGTTTGTAAATATTCTTTATCAGTCTGCAGCTTCCCTCCTCATTTTCTAAATAGTGTATTTTAAAGAGGAGGATTTAATTTTCATAAAGTTTTAATTTGTTGGTTATCTTCTTCTATGGTGAGTGATTTTTGTTATCAAATAAATCTTGCCTGCCCAAAGATTATGAAGATTTTTATCTTCTATGCTTTCTTTTAGAAATAATGTGGTTTTATATTTTTAAATTTAGATTTAATCAATTTTGAGTTATTTTTTGTCTATAGTTTGAAGTAAAAATCGTGGTTCACTTTTTTTTATATTGTTATTCAGCTGCCCCCAGCCCAACTTGTTGAAAGGAGTATTCTTTTTCCATTAAATTATCTGAAACTGTCTCCAAAATCAGTATTCTTTTCTACTGATCTGTATTACTATGCTTGTGTCCCTACCACAATCTTTTAACTTCTATAGTTTTATAATAAGTCTTAAAATTAGGAAGTGTAAGTCCTCCTACATTGTTCTTTCTCAAAATTCTTTTGACTTTTCTACGGTCTTTTGCAAATCTAATCAAATTTTCTAATTGACTAGTTAATTTCTAAACAAAAAGAGTCTGCTGAAATTGTTATTGATATAGCAATTTGAGTAGAATTGACCTTTTAACATACTGTATTTTATGATCCATATACATCATATATTTCTTCCTTTATTTAAGTATTCTTTAATTTCTCCTAGCAGTATTCTGTTGTATTCAGTTTATGAGCCTTAGGTAATTTTTGTTAAACTTATCTTTAAGTGTTTCATAGTATTTCAATTATCTCTTCATAGGATATAGAAATACAATTGAATTTTGTACATCTGGTTACATTTTATTTAGTTGCTAAACTCATGAAGTAGTTCTAGTAACTTTTGGTAGATTATTGGACTTTTCTGCTCTCTGTGAAAAAAGACATTTTTACTTCTTTCTTTCCAATCTGTATGCTTTTTGTTTCTTTGTCTTGCCTTATTA
The DNA here is from genome assembly GCF_002776525.5 of Piliocolobus tephrosceles. Lineage (NCBI taxonomy): Eukaryota > Metazoa > Chordata > Mammalia > Primates > Cercopithecidae > Piliocolobus > Piliocolobus tephrosceles. Next base: position 120,806,567 of record NC_045440.1, on the reverse strand, counting down.
GACTGACTAGGACCACCAGTACAACGCTGAATAGTGGATTCCAATTATACTTATGTTAGATCACTTGCTATTGTCCCATGGTCAGTGAGGCTATGTTAAATGTATTCTGTCTTTCATATCTCTGTGCTTTAGTTTTAATAATTTCTTCTGTTGTGCTTTCAGTTTTCTGATCTTTTCTTCTGTGGTGTCCAGTCCCTTGTTGAGTGCACCTGGTTAGTTTTTCAATTTGGTGTTGTATTTTTCAACTCCAGAAATGTCATTTCATTCTTTTTTTATACTTTTCATTTTTCTCTTTCTTATGTTCATTTTTCTTTTACACCATTGAACATATTTAAAATAACATTTTTAAAATCCTTTCTATTCCATAATATTAGTCATTTCTTCGATTTTTTATTTTTTTGTTTGTTTTGAAACAGAGTGTTGCTCTGCTGGACAGGCTGGAGTGCAGTGGCACAATCTCTGCTAATCGTGACCTCCACCTCCCAGATTCAGGCAATTCTTGTGCCTCAGCCTCCTGAGTAGCTGGGACTACAGATGTGTACCACCATGCCCAGCTAATTTTTGTATTTTTAGTAGAGATGGGGTTTTGCCATGTTGGCCGGGCTGGTCTCGAACTCCTGGCCTCAAGTGATCCACCTGACTTGGCCTCCCAAAGTGCTGGGATTACAGGTGTGAGCCACCATGCCCAGCCATCTGTCATTTTTTAAGCTTTGTATTCACAAACTCTACCCCATTTTTGGATCTTGACTCTATCTCTTTACATGCCTGGAAATTTTAGATCACATGTTCAGTATTGTAACTGTTACCTGGGTGAGTATCTGGATTTTGTTTTCTTCCTAAAAACAGTGTCATATTTTTTTTCTTTTTTCTGAGAGTCAATTAGTTTGCATCTAGGCTGCCATCACCCTTCCAGTCTTGTTTTAAAGCTTTGTATAAGCTTGTATAGAGAAGTGTAAACTCTTCAACTGGTGCAACACTGTTTTGTGTGAATTCGAACTTTACTGGGCTATCACTATTGAATAAAAATCCTACATATTTAAGGGGTACAATGTGATGTTTTGACATGTGTATACATTGTGAAATGGTTACCACAATAAAGCTAATTAACATATCAATCACCTAACAGTTATTTGTGTGTGTGTGGTAAGAATACTTGAGATTTCCTCCCTTAGAGAATTTTAAGTATATTTTAACTTAATATGAATCCCAGTCACCATGTTATACATTAGATCTCCAGAACTTATTCAACTTGTAACTGACAGTTTGCACCCTTTGACTAACATGACCCCCTTACCCATACCCCCAACCCAAGCAACCACCATTCTACTCAGTTTCTGTGAGTTCAACTTTTCAAATTTCAACATATGTGAGATCATGCAAAGTTTGACTTTCAGTGTCTGTTTTATTTCACATAGTGTAATGTCTTCCAGGCTCTTTCCTATTTTCTTGAGACAGGGTCTTGCTGTCACTCAGGCTGGAGTGCAGCAGCATAATCATAACTTACCACAGCCTCACTCCTGGGCTCAAGCAATTCTCTCACCTCAGCCTCCCAAGTAGCTGGGACTACAGGTAGCTGGAACAACAGGTACGTGCCACCATGCCTGGCTAATTTTTAAATTTTTGGTAGATACAGGGGTTGCGCTATGTTGCCAAGGCTTGTCTCAAGCAATCCTCCTGCCTTGGCCTCCAAACTAATCACAACTAGAATGACAGGCATGAGCCACTACACCCAGCCATTTCTCCAGCTTCTTTCTTAAGGTTGAATAATAATCCATTGTGTGTGTCTGTATATATATACACAAACAATTATATTGTAAATAATGCTGTAATGAACATGGGAGTGCAAATACCTCAACATACTTATTTCACTTCCTTTAGATGTATATGCGCAAGTGAGATTGTTATATGGTAGTTCTATTTTTCATATGTTGGAATACTTTTATACTGTTTTGCATGGTGTCTGCACCATTTTACATTCCCACCAACAGTGTACAAGGGTTCTTATTTCTCTACAATCTCACCAACACTTGTCTTTTGCTTTTCTGATCAAGTCATCCTAGCAGGTGTGAAGTGATATCTCCCTGTGGTTTTGATTTGCATTTCCCTGTTGAATGGTTACGTGAACCTTTTCATATACCTGTTGGCATTTTCTTTGGAAAAATGTCTATTCAGATCCTTTGCCCATTTTTAAATCAGGTATTTGTTTTTCCACTTTTGAGTTGCATGACCTACTTGTTTATTTTTGCTTTTGTTACCTGAGCTTTTGGGGTCATATCCAAAAAATCATTGCCAAGAACAATATCAAGAAGGTCTTTTTCTCCATGCTTTCTTCTTTTATGAGTTTTATGGTTTTATGTCTTACATTTACATATTTAATCCATTCATAGTTGTTTTTTGTGTCTGGTGTAAGATAAGGGTCCAATTTCATTCTTTGACTATATGTGGCTATTCAGTTTTCCCACCACCATTTAATAAGAACTATCCATTTCCCATTTTGTATTCATGGCCTCTTTGCCAAGATATCCATGGGCTTATTTCTGGGCTCTCGATTCTGTTCCATGGGTTTATGCGTCTGTTTATATGTCAATACCATGCTATTTTAAGTTTTATAGTTTTCTAATAGAAATTGAAATCAGGAAGTATGGTGCTTTCAGCTCTCATCTTCTTGCCCAAGATTTCTTTTGTTATTCAGGGTCTTTGGTGGTACCATGCAAATTTTAGAATTTTTTTTCTATTTCTGTGAAAAATGCTACTGTAATTTTGATGGGGTTTACATTGAATCTAGAGATTGCTTTAAGTAGCATGAACATTTTAATAATAATTCTTTCAATCCATGAACAAGGAGTATTTTTTCACTGATTTGTGTCTTCTTTCATATATTTTGTCAATGTTTTATAGTTTTCAGTGTACAAATCTTTCATCTCCTTGGTTAATTTATTCTTACATATTTTTTTGATGCTATTGTAAATGACATTGTTTTCTTATTTTTTTTCAGATGGTTTGTTGTTAGTGTACAGAAATAAGACTGATTTTTGTATGTTGATTTTTTATCTGGAAACATCACTGAATTTGCTAGTTCTAACAGTACTTTTTTTGGTTGAGTCTTTAGGATTTTCTATATATAATATTATGCCATCTGCAAACACACAAGTTACCTTCTACTTTTTTTTTTTTTTTTTGAGACAAGTTCTTTCTTTGTTGCCCAGGCTGGAGTGCAGTGGTGCCATCTCAACTCGCTACAACCTCAGCCTCCCAGGTTCAAGTGATTCTCCTGCCTCAGCCTCCCAAGTAGCTGGGATTACAGGCATGCCACCCCTCCCAGCTAATTTTTGTATTTTTAGTAGAAATAGGGTTTTACCATGTTGGCCAAGCTGGTCACAAACTCCTAACCTCAAGCAATCCACCCAACTTGGCCACCCAAAGTGCTGGAATTACCAGCATAAGCCACCACACCCAGCCTACCTTCCACTTTTATTATTTGAATGTCTCTCTCTCTTTTTTTTTTTTTTCTAATTTTTCTGGCTAGGACTTCTAGTACTATGTTGAGCAGAAGTGATGAGATGGACATCCTTCACTTGCTCCTTATCTGAGAAGAAAAGGTTTCACCTTTTCATCATTGAGTATGATGTTAGCTGAGAGCTTGTCATATGTGACCTTTATTATATTCAGATATATTCCTTCTATATCTAATATCTTGATAGTTTTTATCATGAAAGTATGTTGAAAATATAAAATGCTTTTTCTTCATCTATGGAGAAGATTGTATCATATTTATTCTTCATTCTGTTAATGTGGCATATCATTTATTGATTTCCATGTGTTGAACCATTTTTGCATCCCAGGGATAAATCACACTTGATCATGGTACACAATACTTTTAACGTGGTATTGTTTCAATTGCTAGTATTTTGTTGAGAATTTTTGTACATATGTTTATCAGGGATATTGGCCTGTAATTTTCTCTTCTTGTAGTGTCCAAATCTGGCTTTGATATTAGGTTAATGCTATGCTTGTAAAATGAGTTTGGAAGTATTTTCTCCTCTTTGCTTTTTGAGAAGAGTTTCATAAGGATTGATGTTAATTCCTCTTTTAAATGTTTGATAGAATTCAGCAGTGAAGCTATTAGGTCCTATGCTTAGCTTTGTTCAGGTTTTTGATTCATACTTTAATCTCCTTACTCATTATTGGTACATTCAGATTTCCTAATTCTTCATGATTTAGTATTAGAAGGTTGTATGTTTATAGAAATTTGTTCATTTCTTCTAGTTTATCCAATTTGTTGACATATAATTGTTCATAATAGTCTCTTATGGTCCTTTGTATTTCTGTAGCACTAGTTGTAATATCTCCTTTTCATTTACAATGTTTGACTTTTTTCTTTTTTATTTAGTCTAGTTAAATATTTTAAAATTTTTATCTTTTCAAAATATCAACCAGTTTCAGTGATCTTTTCTATTGTTTTTCTACTTTTAGTTTTATTTATTCATTCTCTGGTCTTTGTTTTCCTTCTTTCTGCTAATTTTGTACTTCATTTGTCTGCCTTTCTCTAGTTCCTTACATGTAAAGTTAGCTTGTTTATTTGAGATTTTTCTTTTTTAATAATGTAGGCATTTATCACTATAAACTTAACTGCTTTTTCTTTATACCTTAAGTTTTGGTATGTTGGATTTGCATTTTTATTTTTCCCAAGATATTTTTGATTTCCCTTTTGATTTCTTCTTTAACCTTATAGTTATTCAGAAGTATGTCATTTTTGTGAATTTTACAGTTTTTCTCCTGTCATTCACATCTAGTTTCATACCACCTGTATTAGTCCGATCTCAGGCTGCTATTAAGAACTGCCTGAGACTGGGCAAATTATAAAGGTAAGAGGTTTAATTGACTCAGAGTTCTGCAGGGTTGGAAGGCCTCATGAGACTTACAGTCATGGCAGAAGGGGAAACAAACACGTCCGTCTTCACATGGCAGCAGGAAAGAGAACAATGAGAGCTGTGTGAAGGGTGAAACCCTTTATAAAACCATCAGATCTCATGAGAACTTACTCAGTATCATGAGAATAGCATGGGGAAAACAACTTCCATGATTCAATTACCTCCTGTCGGTTCCCTCCCAAAACATGTGGGGATTATGAGAACTACAATTCAAGATGAGATTTGGGTGGGGACACAGCCAAACCATATCACCACCACTGTTTTCTTATTAATCTTCTGTCTGGATGATGTATTCATTAAAACTGGGGCATTGAAATCCCCTTCTATTATTGTATTGCTATGTATTTCTCCTTTCAGATCTGTTGTTTGCTTTATGTATTTGGGTAAGGAATCATTGGTTAGGAATTCTTTTCTTCCAAGGTTAAATGAATGTATGTTTACAATTGTTTTATCATCCTGATAAACTGATCCCATAATTATTATATAATGACTTTTATTGTCTTTTGTTACAGTTTTTGACCTAAAGTCTATTTTCGCTGGTGTTAACACAGCTACTTATCCTCTCTTGGTTTACATTTGCATAGAAAATCTTTTTGTATTTCTTCATTTTCAGCCAATGTATGTCTTTAAAGTTGAATTGAGTCTCATGTAAACAACATATACTTGGAGCTTTTTTTTAAAAAAAAATCAATTTAACCACCCTATGTCTTTTGATTGGAGAATTTAACCCATTTACATTTAAAGTGATTATTGATAGGCAGGAACTTACTGACATTTTATTAATTGTTTTTTTGGCTGTTTTGTTGTTCCTTTGTTTCTCCTTCCCTTTCTGTCTTCTTTTGTAGATTTGATGATTTTTTGGAATGGCATGCTTTGTTTTCTTCCTCCTTATCTTTTGTGTATCTCCTATAGGATTTTGGCTTTAAACCATGAGGTTTACATAAAAGATCTTCTAACAGTCTATTTTAAGCTCATAATAACTTTAATTGCATATAAAAACTGTAAACTTTTGCTCCCCCAAATTCTCTGTTGTTGATTCACAGTTCGTATATTTTTACATTGTGGATCTTGTGAATCCATTAACAAGTTACTGTAACTATAGATTTTTAATAATTTTGTCTTTTAACCTTTCTACTAAAGTTAAAGGTGAGTCACTCACCACCATTACAGTAATAGGGTAAAGGGATACTTAACTTTACCAGCAAGTTTTATTATTTCATATGTTTTATATTACTAATTAGCATTCTTTCATTTCAGCTTAAAAAGCTCCCTTCATTATTTCTTATTTAAAAAGGTCTAGTGGTGATGAACTTCCTCAATTTTTATTTGTCTGAGAAATTCATTATTGCTCCTTCATTTCTGAAAGACAGCTTTACCAGATAAATTATTCTTATTGTTTTTTTGTCCCTTCAGCACTTTGAACATATTATCTTACCTTCTCCTAACCTGTAAGGTTTTGCTTAAAAAAAAAAAAAAAAAAATCTGTTGAAAATCTTATGAGGGTTTTGTTGTAAGCAATAAATCTCTCTTGCTACTTTCAAAAATTCTCTTTGATTTTTGACAATTTGATTATAATGTGTCTACTAAAGTCCTTTTTGGGTTGAAACTCTGGAAATTTTTGTACTTCATATATATGGATGTATATCTGTCTCCCCAGCTTTGAGATGTTTTCAGCCATTATTTCTTTAAACAAGTTTTCTATTTCTTTCTCCATTCTTCTTGTGGGATACTCCTAATTTTATATCATTTCTCTGAATGGTGTCTGTGGTTAGTGCTTGTAATTTTATGTTGCCTCAGCATCCATTTTAAAGTATGTGTAATTTTCTCACACCAGGAGCAGGGCTCAACCAGCCTTGCACAGTTTCTAATACTATACCCCATTCAGATGGTTTCTGTAGCCAGAGATAAATCTTAGAGGCATCTTTCTTGCCTCACAGGCTGATCTCCCTACTTTCCTGCTGCCTCCTTTAAACGGACCATTTAGAGGCATCTGTCTTGCTTCACAGGCTGATCTCCCTACTTTCCTGCTGCGTCCTTAAATGGACCATTCAGACATTTTCCAATGAACTTAAAGGGACCACTTCTTGGTTACAGCATGACCTCCTGGAAGTAGTGCCTGCTTGCTTTAACCCACAAATTATGGCATCCTAGGGGAAACGTGTTTCTATAACACCCTGGACTCAATAAATGCATTGACTCACGGGTCCCTTCTCTCTTTCTGCTTGTGCTCCATGGCTTCTGTGTATGTGTGGCCTTCAGGGGTGCTGTGTGTCCTCCAGGATCTATAAATACTAAAAACTCTTAAATTTTCACATTGTGGTTCTGTCATTGAAGTTGCTCCCACAGTCCAACCCAAATCCCTGATGGTGAGGCTGCCCCAAAGGGACCCATGCAGGTGGATCCCCTGCTGGTGCTCTTTTGTCTGAACCTCTCAGTTGCTGAGAAGAGTAGTTACCAGCTAAGCTGATAAAGCAGCTTCTCATATATCCTGTAGGCTTTCCTCATTCCTTTTTAATCTTTTTTTTCTCCTCTTACTGGATAATTTCAAGTGACCCATCTTTGAGTTCACAGACTCTTTGGTTTTGCTTGATCAAATCTGCTGTTGACACTCTACTGCATTTTTCATTTTTTTCGTTGCGTATTTCAGCTCCAGAATTTCTATTTTTATAAAAATGTTTATCCCTTTGTGCAACTTCTTCTTTTGTTCGAGTATTATTTGCCTGACTTCATTGAGTTGTCTATGTTCTCTTTTAGCTCACTGAGCTTCTTTAAGACGATTGTTTTGAATTCTTTATCAGGCAACTTATTGATGCCTATTTCTTTGGGATTGGTTACTAGAATAATTGTATTTTTTGTTGATGTCATGTTTAGTTGACTTTTCACGTTTTTAAAAAATCTTAAATTGCTGCATTTGGAGACACAATCAACTTCTCCAGTTCTTACTGAATAGCTTCAGGGGATAAACACCTTCACCTGTTAGCCTGGATAGGAATTCTGACTCTCTCTTAGATCTTTTCTCTGGATGCATGCACACTACACTTTGTGTTCCCTCTTGGGGAGCAATTGTAATTACACACCTTCTCTTGATGCTGGAAACCAAGCTGGATACTGGGAGCTCCCGTTTGTTTTTCCTAGGCTGGTGTCCTACAATCCTTGCTTGTGTGCTGTCTCCCAATCCTGCAGAGTTGGGCCAGCTGTCTGCATCTGCTCATGAGCCATCTGCAGAGTCTCATACTTGTCATTCACAGAGGCAAATGTGGGGTGGGGAGAGAGGGATTTGGCAAGGTGTGTCAAATGTCATGGGTGCTTTTGGTTCAGTTACAGTGGTCCATAGGCAAGGCATTCCAAGAGCTTCATGGATGGACTTCCTGATGAAATCCACAAATTAGTTAGTAGGATTCATGATCCCTTGTTTTCTGAGCTCTGGTTGCTTTGAGTACCCCCCTCACTTTGCTGATCCCAGCCCCTTTCAACCACTCGACTGTGCCAGTCACCAGTATCCTGGGTGGGATGAGAAAGACGTGGGTCTCGTGAGCAGCGTCCCACATGGCTGAGGGAGTCAGGTGCTCACTTACTACACTCTCACTTTTCCCTGTAGGAGAAATCACAGGCCCATGGTGTCTGTCTTGGCACTGAGCTTTGCCACCTTGTGGGAGGGCTGATATAGGTAAAGTAAAGCTACTCCTCTTACTTTCTCCAATATGTCAGATTTTTTGCTCCAGTGATGTGCTCAAACTTCCCTGCTGGATTCTTGTGCCCCCACAAAGGTACTCTCATCCATAGATGGTTGTCAGCATCCATGCTTCTACATGGAGATGATGACAGAAAACTCCTGTTTCACTATCTTTCTGGTGTCACTCCCTATAGCACTGTTCTCATTGTATGGTCATTATAACATCTCTGCTAAATGCCCTGGGTGTTCAATGAGGTCTCCCAACTCTTGGTAAAAACTCAAAATTTTTTTAACCTCGTATAAGCCAGATTTGTTGTTTTGCTTATAAGTCCCTAATAGTTCTTTCCATCTTTATTGTCTTCATTGAAAACCCTGAAACCCTGGTCTCATAGAGCTTCAACCTATGCACGTGCAGCTTAATATTTAGACAAATATCTACAGTTTTACAGAGCTATTTTCCTGTGTTACTTATTTCTGGTATGTTACCCTAAAACTTTCAGGTACCTCAGTTTTTCCAAACTTGATCTCTGTCATGTAAGTTCAGAGAGACTACCACTGCTTGAATTAACTCTCCCCACTCCAGAGTCCTTTATATGATTCAACTGGAAAGTTGGAAAGAATCTAGAGCTTACCGCTTTTGTTTTCCTTTATTGGGAACTACACTCCTTTGCTGTTCTTTATCTAGTGACTGAATTTCTTTCAAATAAATTTCGTCCAGTTTTCTAGCTATTGATGTGAAATGGGTATTAAAGTATCAAGTTTTCATTATGGTCAGAAAAAAAGAGTAATTGTTGAACAAAGAATCTGAAGGTCTCATTCCACGATCTTTCAAGAGTTTCCCTTAAGTTTATCCAAATTTTCTGTGGGGTATACTTATATTTTCTTGATTTTTTTCTTCGCCTATCTCCACTCCTAAGGTACATCTTGGTCTGAATTACTGTTATTTCTTTCATCCATTCTCCACAAAATCAGCAAGGCAATGTATTTTGTGTGACAGTATATTACTAAAAATTGGTAATATGTTGCCAGTTTAAGTAACATTACACCATATCAGATGACAAGTAGGGACATCAAATAGAAGACTTGACATCAACAGCCTTAAAGATACTGGACTATTCCTGGCAGGGAATTTTTTACTATACATCTGTCCTACAGAGGCCCGAGTGTGAGCCATCCTTTGGGATTCATTCATTCTCCTTTTCTTATCCCTTTTCCTATTTCCATTCTTTATCCAATTGCATAATCCCCAATCCCTCTTCCTTAAGCTATCAACTACAAATTAAGAATTCTTGGCAGAGTGCAGTGGCTCACGCCTGTAATCCCAGTACTTTGGGAGGCCGAGGTGGGCAGATCACCTGAGGTAAGGAGTTTAAGACCAGTCTGGCCAACATGACGAAACCCCATCTCTACTAAAAATGCAAAAATTAGCCAGGCATGGTGGTGGGTGCCTATAATCCCAGCTACTCAGGAGGCTGAGGCAGGAGAATCACTTGAACCTGGGAGGCAGAGGTCGCAGTGAGCCGAGATCACGCCACTGCACTCCAGCATAACTTGATTAAGCAGATCAACTTAGATTTTTCTCCTCAGTCTTATCCTTCTAGAATAGTGGTTTTTAAATTCTGGCTGCTCATTAGAATCACCAAAAGAAACTTTTATATAAATTCTACTTCCTGGGCCTCAACCCAACAAGATCAGAATTTCCTGGTGAAACTGGGAACCTCTATTTCTATTTTTTAAAATTCCCCACTAATTTTAATACGCACCCAGTTGGGAACCACTTCTGGAAATTTGGCCCATGGAGCTTGCTTTTCTCAGCTAGAAAGATCCTGTCAGGTATTTTCATTAACAAAATGAGCATTATGTTAACTTTCCAGCCTAGAGAGCACAAGAATTCAGAACAAGTTTTGATATTATGATTTTTTTCACCCTTCCTTTGTCTCAGATTATATATTTAAGCTTATCTTTGCAGTATTCTCAAAATGAGGGAGAGGGATTAGGAAAATTTCTTTCTTTCCAGAGCTAAGACTATTAAGTCATGATTTTCTTATCCTTATAATCTTCATATCTTTCAATGTTTGATGCACTTAAAAATTTAAACAGATTGAGTTTTAATAACTCAAATTCTGACAGTTTTTGGTCATACCTAGTCTGTAAAAGAAGTTGATGTTATTGTCTCAAGGTGAAATTTTCTGAAGTTGACTAATCCTTGGATATTTTAATGTAATTTATAAATTGACAAATAATAATTGTGCATATTAATGGCATTCGATGTGATGTTTTGATCTATGTATACAATGTAGAAAGATTTAATCACGTTAATTAACATCCATCACCTCACAACTTGTCATTTTTTTTTTTTGTGGTGAGAATGTTAAAAATCTATTAGCAATTTTAAATATACAACATACTATAATTAACAGTGGTCACTATGCAGTGCAATAGATCACTAAAACTTATTCTGTGATCTAATTGAAATTTCATAATCTTTGATCAACATCTTCCCTTCCTCAGTCCCTCCTCCTTCCTCCTAGCCTCTGGTAACCACCTTTCTATTCTCTGTTTATACAAGATCAAGTTTTTTAAGATTCCACATGTAAGTGAGATCATACGGAATTTTTCTTTTGGTTCATTTCACTTAGCATAGTATCCTCCATTTCTATCCATATCGACATGAGTGACAGAATTTCCTTCTTTTTTAAAGGCTATATAGTATTTCATTGTATATATACCACCTTTTCTTTATCCATTCACCTATTGATGGATACATTGGTTGATTCTGTATCTTGACTATTGTTAATAATGCTGCAATGAACATGGGAGTGCAGGTATCTCTTTAACATATCAATTTCATTTCCTTTGAATATATACTGAGAAGTGGGATCATTGGATCATATGATAGTTCTATTTTTAGGTTTTTGAGGAACCTTCAAATTATTTTCCAAAATAGTTCTGCTAATTTACATTTTTACATTCCCCCAATAAATTCTTGCAATCTCTCATTAGAGAGAAGTTCGGGGACCACTCATGCTTATGAGAGAAAGGAGACATTCCCTATGCCTTCATCCATGGCTTGCTTCAGCATTGCTTTCAGACTAGAGTGCTCCCCTTACAAAGAGGGTGTAAAAGTTCTGCTTGCTTAAATAGGAAAACATGTACTCCCTGTCCCCCCTCCCCCAGCTTGCTCTGGTGATAATTCCAACCCTGAAATCTCTTTAGGAAAAGAAGTTGAAGGCCTCTGCCTGCAAGCATAGAAGGGATAACACTCTTTGCACCCTCATCCTTGGCGTTCTCTTGAGATAAACTCCTACAATCTCTCATTAGAAGGAGGCTGGGGGATCTCTCCTTGCCTGAAAGGAAAGTGGGTGCTTTCTATGACTTCCTCCCTGGCTTGCTTTAGGGATATAACCAGACAGAAGTCTTCCGCTAGGAAGGTGTGAGACTTCTGCTTGCTCAAACAAGAGAGAAGGCACTCCCTGTGCCTTCTTCGCTGGCATACTGCAGCAATAAGTCCAAATCTGGAGACATTCCCTAGATGTTGTTTCCACATGCATTGTGTACCCTCAACTTTTACAGTCTTCACCTGAGGAAATGACTCTTAAATTACCTAACTCTAGGAGTTGATGGGGCTCTGTCCTCTTGAGTCTGCTAGACCACACAGAATAAAAAAGTGACATTTAACCTTGCAAACTTTCATCAGCTGTGTCCTCAGGTTTAAAGCGAGCAGTCTGAAACAGAGTACAGGCATATGCCTCACACCCTCTTCTTGGTGTACGGTAGAATGTTTGGGAGATAAACTCTGGCTCTCATCTTCTCGCCAAGGAAGGAAGTAACTGTAACACACATCTGTAACCCCAACCTCCCTAGCTATACCCCAAGGGACTGGCTTCTATCCCATCTCTCTTGAGGTAATAACATAACTCAATACTTTCTAATTTCTTGGGAGGCAGTAAGAACAAACGCAGGAGATTGGACAAGGACAAAGAATTTAGAGGCATCTAGAATCTTTGGCTGCGCTGATTTGAGAGAAACATCTTCTGTACAAGACCAGTCTGACAAGAGTGGGAGAGGTGTTTTTTTATCTTATGTGAAGAAGCCAACATAGAGTCAAAGAAAATAAAGAAATGGAAATATGTTCCAAATGAAAGAACAAGATAAATATGCAATAGAGATATGCAATTTACCTGACAGAAAATCCAATTTGATAGTCATAAATATATTTACTGAGGTAAGGAAAGCAATGTGTGAACAAACTGAGAATTTCAACAAAGAAATAGGAAATATATAAAAGTACCAAACATAAATCACTGAGCTGAATAATACAATAATTGAACTCAAAAATTCAATAGAGTGATTCGACAGCAGACTAGATTAAGCAGGAGAAAAATTTAGCTAATTTGAAAATAGTTCACAGAAATAATATAATCTGAGGAATAAAAAGTCAAAAGAATAAAAAAGTAAAGGCAACCTAAAGTACTTATGGTACACCATCAAATTTACACCAGAAGAGGAGAGAGAGAGAGAGGGGGAAAATGTATTCAAAGAAATAATGACAGACAACTTTTGAAGTCTGAAGAAAATAGAAATCTGGATCCAGGAAGTTCAATGGACACCTGATAAGGACACATTTAAACAGACTTATGCCAAAACACATTAAAATCAAATTGTCAAAAGTTAAAAACGAAAAGAGGATATTGAAAGTTGCATGGGAAAAGCAACTTGTTAGATACAAGTTACATACAGAATCATGTTACATACAAGTTACATGCAAAAATTAGAGTTTCTAACAGAAAATCTTCATGTCAGAGGGAATGGGATAAGATATTCATAAAGCTGAAAGAAAAAAAATTCTGCCAAGCAGGAATACAATACCTAACAGTCCTATGCTGTAAAAAACAAGGGGAGATAAAACATTTCTCAGACACACAGAAGTTGAGGGGAATCTATTACCACTATACTTGCCTTACAAGAAATACTAAAAGTAGTCCTTCAAGCTGAGGGACAAGGTCACTTAAAAGTAAGCATATAGCCAAACTGAAAACACTCCTATACTGTAGTGGTGATGTGAACATCAATTATATCTCTATAAAAATTAAAAGATACAATTATTAAAAACAACTATAGCTACAATAAGTTGTTAAGGGACACAAACTATAAAATATACAAAGTATGTCATCAAAAACAAATTGTGGGGAGGGCAGTGTAAAAGTGTATAATCTGTGCAAGTGATCAAGGTTAAATTGTTATCAGTTCAGACTAACCCTTGGTTTTATCCAGATTCATAGAGGGAGTATCCATGTCTCTGTTTTAATTACCTATATTTGCTATGGTCTGAACATGTCCCCAAAAATTTATATGTTGAAACATAATGTCCTAATTTATTTATTTATTTATTTTTATTATACTTTAAGTTCTAGGGTACATGTGCACAACGTGCAGGTTTATTACATATGTATACATGTGCCATGTTGGTGTGCTGCACCCGTTAACTCATTAACATTAGGAGATATACCTAATGTATCTAATGTAAATACCAATATACTTAATGTAAATGACGAGTTAATGGGTGCAGCACACCAACATGGCACACGTATACATATGTAACAAACCTGCACGTTGTGCACATGTACCCTAGAACTTAAAGTATATTAAAAATAAATAAATAAATAAATGAAGCCTAATGACCAATGTGATAGCATTAAGAGATAGGGCCTTTTTGAGGTAATTATATCATGAGGGTGCAACTCTCAAGGATGGGATTAGCACCATTTTAAGGGAGTTGAGGGAGTAGATGCATGGTCTTCCACTCTTCTGCCATGTGAGAACACAACGCTCATCCCCTTTTGTTCTTTCCATCCCTTTTGCCAAGTGATGACACGTAGGTGGCCCATCTACAAGAAACAGTCCTTCACCACATACTGAATTTCCTGGCACATTGATGTTGGACTTCTCAGCCTCCAGAACTGTGAGGACTAAATTTGTATTATTTATGAATTACTCAGTCTCCACCATTTTGTTACAGCAGCACAAGCAGACTAACACACATTTCTTGGCCACATTCTTGGGGTCTTTTTTTCTTTTTTGAGGGTGGGGTATGAAATTCATGGGGTATGAATTCTAAACCTTGACCCTTAACTTTCTTTATCTAGATGTCTTATTTTATTTCTTAGAGAAGAAACTGTCCAGGTATCTGTCTTGTCAAATTTTTGCACTATTTTAAAGGCTCCTTGGAGAAATGGTCAGTGTTGGCAACAGTAGATAAAACATTCCTAGGATTTATACCAAAGAATGCGCAATTTCTTCACTCCATTTCATCTGTGAGAAGAGACTACTTGGACCCTGGAATTAAGCCCTAGTACATTTACTATTTCATCATCAGAGATTAAGGGAGATGTTGTTGACTGTTGTTAATATTCATCTTAAATTGGGAGGCCTTTATTGTATCACTTGATAGTAATACTTAGCTTCAGGCTGGGCGCAGTGGCTCATGCCTGTAATCCCAGCACTTTTGGAGGTCAAGACCAGTGGATCACGAGATCAAGATATCAAGACCATCCTGGCCAACATGGTGAAACCCTGTCTCTACTAAAAATGTATACACACACACACACACACACACACACACACACACAAATTGGCTGGGTGTGGTGGTGCGTACCTGTAGTCCCAGCTACTCGGAGGACTGAGGCAGGAGAATCACTTGAACCCAGGAGGCAGAGGTTGCAGTGAGCTGAGATTGAGCCACTGCACTCCAGTCTGGCAACAGAGCAAGACCCTGTCTCAAAAAAACAAACAAACAACAACAACAAAAAAAACAAATACAGAAAACTGAACTGCAATGTAGTTAAATGACTTTGTTTATGGTCTTTTATTTGGATATTTGTAGGTCACTGAACCTTTTAGCTCTCAGGTAATATTCTTTCCACTATAAAATTGTGATATTTATTTAACAGATTACAAAAATCCTGACTATGACATAAGTGTTTTTAATTTTGGCAGTGCTTGTATGTGCACCCACATGCGCACAAGGACATGTATGTTTCCTTAGAACATTTTGCATGTATTTTCAGGAAGTTCTGGGGCCTTAACGCCCATTTTTGGATCCCTCATTAAGAACTTCTGTTGTAGGTATAGGCTCAGTGCAGGAACAATATCAAATATTTTAGCATTGACTTTCTTCAAATACTGGTAGAAATGTTTTTTTTTTTTTTTTTTTCCTTTTTTTCTTTTGTCCCCCCCCCCCCAATACTGTCACCTTAGGGTCCAGGCAAATTTTCCACCCAATAAGGCAAAAATATTTTTGCTTGCTGTCTTAACTTCAACCAATTTCTTAAAACTAATCCAGCCTAGAAAAATCAGCCAGCCAAATGCTGTCAAGACAATTCCTGGCTTAAATCAAATACCACATTGCAGACTTTTTTTTTTCACACCTTTGCTGGCTTTTTTGTAGTAATACTTTTATTCCCCCATTTCTTCCTGTATTATTATTATTTTTTAATACAAAGGCTTTCTAGTCTGTGTTCCTAAATACACTCCATGTTTATCAGGAAACTTTGCCCCAAGAACAGCAGCCAATGAGTCCCTCCACTGAAGACTAGAATAATTGTACAGCCTTAATAGATGTTGTTTGGAAGTGAATTTGAACATTTGTTATATTTCATGAAACATATTAGACACTATCAAAGTGCCAATCAAAGAGGCCGAATCTCACTGATAAATGAGATGCTGGCAAAGAGTACTTTGGGGATACTGAGGATGGAACAACTAACAAGATTCCCTCCTTAGCACCTCCAGAGTGAGACAAAGCAAAGTGGAAAATTTCCCTGACCTTAGCACTTCTGAGGTCCTATGAGTCTGCAGTGACAGATGGTTAGTGAATCAGGGAAGGCAGCAAGAATAGGGGTAGTAGCTCTATTAGTCAGTATTACAGGTGTCTAAGTCTTATATATAAAGCACACCTGTTCAAAAGAAAGTGGCTTCCCTGACCCCCTTTTTCTTCATAGTTATCCTCAGGCTAATAGTTGGCTCTTCCCATTTCATTCCCTATTTAAGGAAGCCTTTGATGTTCCTTTTCTAGCAAATGTCACCCTGGGAATGCACAACCTTGAGGGCGATTGCCTCCTTAAATTTTGACCCTAGTTACCTCATTTGCTTTACCTAGTCCTGACCCAGCCTAGAGTTAAAGGGCTAGAGAGGAAAAGAAAGGTGGACTTGCTGTCTGCTACCCTATAGCAAAGGTTTCCAAAGGACAGTTGTGTGTTCACTGAAGAGAGGACTGTCTCCCTTGTTTCTCCTACAATGCTTGGGCACTCCCACCACCAGAAGACCTGTAAAGACGCTGAGGTGGAAGACACCAGAAATTTGATTGATGCTGGTCTCACACTTGACCTTGGCTGTCATTGATTTGAAGCAGCATCTCCAGGACACTTCTCTCCCATGTGATATGAAGATTTAGGTTTGCAACAAGCACTGAAACATTTCTTCCTTCTATTTCCTTCTTGAGACCTTCTTCTCCTGTGAATCTCAATCCAGTGAGGGAAGGCATTGTTGCCCAGGCCACTATACCTGATCAATTTCCAGAGGAATATGCTGTCCTCATTCACGCAGAGGAGACGGAAACACTGCTGCTACCATTTCCCAAGGTGAATTACAGTTAAAGAAAGCAATGCTTAGCCCAGAGTTGGGAAAGCTTACTATAGATACTATCATCATAACTATAACTCATTACTCATGCCTTGTTTTGATTTTGCAAAGCACTTTATTTGTATACTCTCATCCTCAAAATAGAGCCTGATAAAAATTATATTTATCCCAATTGTACAAATGACAAAACTAAAGCAGAGAGAGTTAAAGCAGCTTGCCCGAGGACACAGAGTAAGCACTAGTGGAGGAAGACCCTGAACAAAGTGTTCCAAGCTAAAATTCGTTATCTTTCCACCACTGAGTACTGCCTCCTGCACCATCAGGAAAGAGCATTTCTAGCATAAACTTTCCAGGTGTCCTTTATCTCCCACAAATGGGAGATGTAAGTTGATTACAGCAACATTTGTAGGGTTATTTTGTGCCCGGTATAATGATAGGTGCTTTTGATGGTTAATTTTATACGTCATCTTGACTAAATGATGCCCACATGACTAGTAAGACATTATTTCTGGGTGTGTCTGTGAGGGTGTTGCTGGAAGAAATTAGCATTTCATCAGGAGACTAAGTAAAAAAGATCCACCCTCACCAAGGTGGGTGGGTATCATCCAATCTGTTAAAGACCCAAATAGAACAAAAATGCTGATGAAGGATAAATTCAGTTTCTCTGCTGGAGCTGAGACATTCATATTCTCCTTGACCTTGGACATTGGTGTTCCTGGTTTTTAGACTTTTGGACCCAAAGTGGGACTTATATTGGCACGTCGATTCTCAGGCCTTCAGACTGGCACTATATAATACCACTGGTTTTACTGGTTCTCCAGCTTGCAGGCAGCAGATTGTGGGACTTCTCAGCCTCCATCACCGCATGAGCCAACACCTATAATAATTCTCTTCTTATGTATATTTGTAAATATCTAGATGCTATTGGTTCTGTTTCTCTGGAGAACCCTAATACAGTGCTAAAGATAAACTGAAGAGTAAGATTATCTTCCTTGCTCTCAGGGAATTTTTAGAAGAACAAGTGGCTACTTCTTTTTAGGTTCCATGAATTTGTTTATATATGTAACATTTCATCCTGTGTGGGATTTTGCTGTTGATGCTGGACTCACCTTTGCCATCCAGCTTCGTGTGTCTTGAGTCCAGGGACCATCTCCTATAACCCTTATGCCCAGCATAGTGATGAAACAAGGCAGGTGCTCATAAATATGCATAAGTTGATTGATCAACTAAAGGACAACAACAATGACATGTGTTTGTGTATGTGACAGTAGGGAAGTCCTGCTTTGGGACTTTTAACATGCCGAGCAGTTTCTCTAACTCCATTTCCCTAATTCCCTAATGCAAATGAAGTCTTGCTTGGTTCCCACAGGAGATACTGAGGCACTTTCCACTGCAGATCTGTAGCTGAAAATGCAGCTTGTTCATGCAGATCTTGGGCAGATAACGGAAAGTGGCTTCCTCCTCTCTTGTTCTAGGGCATCCTCATAGTGCTCAGATTCTCCATTGTACCAGCTCCCTCTCTGCCATCAATTTCAGCTTCCATCTTATCTACTTACTCCGATTCCTCATGTTTTATACATCCTTTTCTGGCATTGAAGACTTACCAAGCACCTCTTGAAACCTTAACTAAAGAAGGCCCGCCCCAGGAGAACCATGTCACATCTTCAAAGAATTCTAACAAAGAAGACTGTGAGGGGTAGACAAGCCAGGCCATGGCAACTATTCTTCCCTTTGATCCTCTAAACTACATTGTAAGTGTGACTGCTCAGAATCTTTCCCTCGAGATCCCTCACTATTTTTGTAATGTTATGCCAGTTACTTCACAGCCTCAGATGTGTTTGTGTGTTTGGGGCTGTTTTGGGGAAGTAGGTGGCAGGCTGGAGGGACTTGGTGGGGGAAGATGGGGAGGAGGGACGTGTGAAGAAAGAGGCTAGACAGAGCGTGGCAAGCCCACCGCGACCCTCAAATCCTTTCTCCACTACCCCACAGGGGGTGAAAATATCAAAGAAAATTCTTCCGTTCCTACAGAGCCGGTGTCTGACAGCTTCTAGAACCTCTAACCTTTGTTTCAGGTATTATTGGCACATTCTTTAATTTGTCCTCAGGAAGGTGGGTAATTAAAGGTTATGAGATTTGGGCAATTATCCAGCCTCTTCCTTCCTAGTGGCAGACAGCAAATATTAAAACGCTGCTCCGTGTTTGCCTCTCTGCCATCAGCAGACTTGTTCCCTTTCACACGGATCGTATCCTTTCATGCCACACTTAATTGGGAATAAAAAAGGCCTTTCATGCTCTTGTTCACCTCTCCAGGATTTTTTTCACCTCCCTTTCTGTTTCCTGGGGGGAGGCGTGTGAACGAATTCAGCCTTATACCGTTTCAGCCCTTGCTCCCCCCTCAGTACCAGCTGGCGTTGTTCTACCATTTGGCCCTATAAATATTTTGCATTCAAGGAGCTGTATGTGCAAGCAAGCTTGTTCTAAGCTCTTTTGCTTTTGTTTCAAGAAAGTGAAAACCAGCCTCCGTGCTCAGCCTTAGCAGTTTATGCCTAATGAGTGGAGAAAACACACATTTAATCAGCTCTCATATGTCCTGCTGCACCTCCGCAGTGAGGCTCCCTTTTCCACGTTCTCTAGGGGACCACCTTTGCCACCTAATCACCTGCAAACTCATAAGCAATGATTTACTTTTGTTGCAGAGGGTGATTCCCCCTCACCCATTCCCAGTGGGTTCTCTCCAGTCGATCAGCAGATCAATGAGAGAAAATATCTGTTCTAATTAACTGGGTTAATTTTCCTTTATGAGTGGTCATTGTTTATTAAGCTGAATGTTGACAGGCACTTAGCATCTCTCTGCTCTTCTGAACTACTATACTAGGTAGGGATCTTTTGTCTCCAAGTTTTGCAGATGAGGAAATGGTAACTCAGAGGTCGAATAACTTACCCAGGATCACATAGTCAGTGGTTGAGCTGAAAGTCCAATGCAAATTTACTTGAATCCAAAGCATCTGCTCTGTCAACTGTATGATGACAGAGACAGGAGCAGCTGACATTTCCAATAATGACCCAAAGGAGAGATTTCTCCTTATTACGCATAGGGTTGAAATTTACTCTTCATGGCTCAGATGTGCAAGAACTGTAACTTTTCCTTTTAAATAACAGGTCTTATCTTGCTTTAAAATTCTCATTCCTGATGAGTGTGTGTGTGTGTCTGTTTGGAGACTGAGACATAGGAAAGATGTTTCATAAAAGTAACTTAGTCTCTCTCTTAGTTTAATATACTCTCTCAATATACACATATAACATATATGTATGTCTATGTGTATATGCGTACATAATGTAAATGTGTATACACACATACATACGTATATAAATTTAGTGGTGTGCTGGTCAATGTTTCACAATCAGCTTTCTGGGACAGGGAACTCCTAGTTTGCAGCACTTTTCAATTTCTATGATGTAAATATTCTCACTATGGTCAATTTCAAGTTACCAGCGTGATTATACTGAATGTGCAACTGGGAGGAGATCACGCAATTGACCTTCACTAGCAAAGCAAGCCAGCCCATCATGCCACTCTCCTTCTCAGGAGTGTAAGATTCAACAGACAGGTGGGCCAGTGGCTCTTTAGGGTCACCAACCTAGGGTGCCAGGAATCAAAAAGTCCCAAGTCCTTTTTGAGGCATCCTAGGTTGCCAGGAATCTCTCAGCAGATGGAGAGGGAGAGGGAGAAAATGTGTGCTGTCTAGGGTGAGTCTATAGCTATACAACATGCATTCGTTTCTATAATTTATTTTCCACACATGAAACATATAGAGAGATTATATATATTCGATCTAAGGTTGAACGCCCCTAACAGAACAGTTTCAGTCTTTCAGGGCTTCTCATTCCGCTTCCACCTTTTGAAGCCATCACCTGGGTATGCGTAAATCAGCAAAGAAGATCCGTGGGCTCCAGGGCTGGGATTGCCTCTAGCTCATCTGTGGCTCCGGTGAGAAGTCCCAAGTCCTTTTTTGATTCCTAGCATCTAGATTGGTGTCCCTAAGAAGCCACTGGCCCACCTGTCTGTTGGATGCTATGCTGACATCCATTGCTGGTAGCCAGGCATTCTGCCATCAGCTCCAGCTACAAGGCCCTTACCTGTGCAGCCTTATTTCCCTGGCCTTTTGGTCCATCAGTCCAGCTGATGTTCTTTTTACCCAGTGCTGCTGTGGGCTGTATCATTTGAGGCATGCTCAGGCTTTCCCTAAAACCTTGCTACTCTGGGTAAAGTCAGCGTGGCACCTTTCTGTGTTTTAAGTTGTTCTGAAATGCCTTTAAAATCCCCATGTTCGGGGAAGTGGAACACAAGCTACACACTATCCTCTATTCTTTGCTTGTTTCCTGACTGAGGCTTCGAGTCTTGAGGGTGGCAACTGTGTTTTCTTTATCTTTATAACTGAGCATCTAAGAACAGTGTCAGAGCACATAAGCTTTTGTCAAATGAATGTGCCAAACAATAAGAGAATGCTGGAGTGATTCCGAACAATGTCTCGCATATTGTAAGAATTTGGACAAAACCATCAATTCATAGTAAGATTAAAGAAAAAAAGGGAGAGTAACCATCTCAGAGTCAGCTCAATATAGAACAAGAGAAAAAAAAAATCCAATTTTTGACCTACTGTAGTGTGTGGTTCCCTTCAGGTGCCAGCCACCCACAAATTGCCTCCTGTGACCCTGCCTGGGACCTATTCTTTAATATCCGAGGTCCAGTACAGCAGACATAAGAAAAAGGAAATGCTTACTGCCTTGTTAGGGAATGGATTAGGAAATTTCATGCACTTTATCAGAACCAGCAGAGATAAGTAGGTTGCAGGATAGTCTTTCAACACTTTTAAAAACCCACCCAATAAGACCTCAGCACAGCTGAATAGAAAGCTGATCTTACCATAGCATACATTTGCATTATCGATCCACTGGTGAAAATACTTTTGCAGCAAATTAAACCAAATGCTTCCTCCAAATACACAAGGTTTCAAGTATCACTTTGTTTACATGTGTGCGTGTGTGTGTGTGAGTGTGCACGTTTAAGTAGTTTTGCACAACTTGGACTTAAGCTTAGGAAAAAAATCTCAGACTAAGTTTGAGAGAGCCTGTCTTTCTTCCCAGCTGTCGGTAGGGGGAGCTCACGCTTCATGCACAGCTGGAGCCTGTCTGCTTGCTGGAGACACAGACCAGATGAAGAAGGCTGAGGTGTGTACGGGGAGGAGGAGAGAAGACGCAGATTTGGGCGTGGGAGAGAGATTAAACAAAACTAAACAAAAACACATATTTCTTTCAAATGACATCACTTTGTCCAACTGTCTTTTGAAAGATAGAAAATGTGGGCTGTCTAGAGTAAGTTCATAACTATGCAACATGCATTCCTTTCTATCATTTGTTTTCCACACATGAGAAAGCATTTTTTTTTCTGGGGAAAGTGCGTTTTTTGCTGGAGTTACATGATTTTCTGAACTGTGTGTATGAAAAACAAGTTTTCTTGTGACATTTACCAGTGATGTTCGAAGTATTGGCCTGGTAACTTTAACCTCATGTGCTAAAGCGGGTAGGAGACAGCTAAGAAAGCAGCATGAGCATTGGCTTTGATGAAGACGCAGGCTTTGCCTGCGAGCAGTTTCAGGAGAGAGGAGTTAGACGGAGGCCTTCATCAGGCCCTGCCATGGGAAACGGAGCACAGCGTGTTACAATTGATGTTACTGGAAGAGTAGTCATGCACGTGCACATGTGTTCACGTGTGCATCTCTGCATCTCTGTGCACATGTGAGAATTGTATGTGTGTGCGTACTGAGTGTGTGTGCTCTGCATCAGTGATTGAGATCAGCTACAAATCCATAGCAGAAATTCTGCCAATCGCTTCAGCCCTGTAAGAAAAAACAAATAAGTAAAAACATCACAAGCATGGAGATATTTTTTAAGAGAAAAAGCTTTATTATTTTTTCATTATTTTTTATACAGTAAAACCGAATAAAAGCTTTTTAAAAATGGCTTGCAGTATTATTATTTTTTAAGTAGTGATAGTTTCTGTTGCCATGTATTAAAAGATCTATGCCTAAATATTGACTACAGTTTAGGATGAAGTTGCTCCTAACCGGGTATTTAATTTCACTTACATCTGTAGCTTCCTTTAAAAGCAGAGTTTGCTGACTTAATATATCTTTGGCCACACACACACACACACACACACACAAAGGATGGTGGTGAAAGGGGATGGGGATGTGAGGGAATGCTCCTTGTGTTTTTACCAAGGTTTGGTTTTCGCCTACTTTGTGTCGATGCTCCCTGGGGTCCTTGCTTGGTGCAGTATGGTAACCGTTGGAGAGTAGTGCCATCTTGTGGCCACTCTGGAAATTAAGTCTAGAAATGAACAGGTAGCAGACAAAACGGACAACATTTGAAGTGTGTGGTCTGGGATTTCCAAGTAGTTGGGCAGAATCAGTTGAGTTAGAATCCCCAAGTTTCTCTTATGCAGGGGTGGGGGGGGATCAGATCCCTCTCACTAATACCTCAGGCTAGCTTTTCACTTATGCAGATTCGTGTAAGTTTTTTGTTTGTTTAAAGACAGGGTCTCGCTTTGTTGCCCAGGCAAAAGTGCAGTGGCATGAAGGTAGCTCACTGTAGCCTCCAACTCCTGGCCTCAAGTGATCCTCCCACCTCAGCCTCCTAAGTAGTTGGGGCTACAGGTGAGTGCCACTATGCACGGCTAAGTTTCTTTTTTGTAGAGACAGGGTCTTTCTATGTTGTCCAGGCTTTTGTTGAATTCCTGGCCTCAATCCCCTTACCTTGTCATTAGGCTTTAAAAAGCCACCTTCCTTCCACTTAGTGTGAGTGAGCTTCAAATCCAGTCCTGACAGAGTTTCTGATAAAACGAGGAGATTCCTGGGAAATAGGGGAAGAAGAATCAACATATTTGAACTGGGATAGAGGCATGAAAGTAGACCAGGAAAACAGAGCACCTCATTTTTGCCTGGTTAATTTTCTAGAAACGAACCTAACAAGAAATCTTTGAAATGCTACATTCTCAGATGCTGTAGGAGGAGCTGTTGCTTCATGGTCAAATTTACTTGGCCTATTTATGAATTTTCTTCTTTTTTAAAATCAGAAAACAGAATTGTCAACTTTTTCTTTGTTAGATGCCCTGCAACTGAAAGATTTGTAAACCAATAATGTAGTTGTTCTTAACAGGTTGTATTTTCCAGATCTGTTTATCAAATTCAAAAACATTTATTGTCACAATGTACAGTAGCTTTTTGGGATGAGTTACTGTCCCATGGAAGCAAGTAGTATTTAGAAATCTTTGGAGAGAACGCTTTTTTTTTTGTGGAAGAGGTTAATAACATATTTTTCTGGTTCTCCATTTCTAGTGAATGATCTTGAAGCGATGTGTCTTATTTTTGAACAGTAAACAATATTTTTTAAATAATTGTAAGTAACATGAGATAAGTCAGAGCCTTTATCTTCATTTAACATATGTTCATATGGAAAATGGATGCGCATATGTCATCTTGGAGCAAGTGGCAGAGTGTCTAGGGTCACTCAGAATCAGATGAAATACATTCAGATCTCAGCTTAGCTACTTACTAGCTATATAAATATGGACAAATTATAAAATAATATGAATCATGGTTTGTAAAATTGGAGCAATATTACCAGCCACAGAGGGCTTTTTGATAATCTGGAGATAACATGGGTCAAACATTTAGCACCTCTTTATTATAAGAAGGAAACAGACAAATTTCTGGATCCAGATTCCAGACAAATATTGGTCACCATTCTGGTTCCTAATGCAACTTCAGTCCAGTCTGACCTTAGAGGAACCTCAGATATTTTTAATTCCTTGTGGAAATCATCACAGAAGACAAATGGCATTCACAGTTTGGCTAAGTTATAGAGAATACCTTTGTTTTAACTACAGAGGGTAGGAATTTGAGCCAACAAAATATCTCTACTACAAGGATATAGCAATGCCTGAGAAACCAGGGCAGCAGGAGTAAAATTTAATGGCACCTTTTTCCTTGGATTCCTTAAAGAGCAGATGTTTATTTTGTTAAAATTGGCTGGAGTGTCCTATAATTTTGACTTGAAAACAAATCTCTAATCACAGTCGAGTGTTTGTTTCTTCATTTTCCAAACTACCACTTCCCCATCCCCAGCTCTACTTCAATATATTCCCAGAAATTTTTAAGAAGTTAAATCCCAGATGAGCATGCATGTTAGAGAGATGCTTACAAGCAATTTATAATCTGCTCCAATAATCCTAGCAGCAGCCGAGGCAGCTGCCTGTCAGCCTGATGTGGTCTCAGTGTTTCAATAACCACGCACAATAGGGCCACACACGTTCAGCTAGTTTTATTTTCACTTCCCTTTGAAACTGGAATGGTACTGAACATCTGACAAATGAGAAGGGATTAAACTGACAGTGGGCTGATGTTAATTTCAAGCTTCAGAAATGACATTGTAACCAATAAAAATTTCTTTAATCTGTTAAAGATGAGAAATGCTTGGCTGTTTCTGATAAAAAGAAAAATGTTATAATATGTGTTACAATTTATGGAATCTGGGCTGTGTGTGTGTGTGTGCCTGTGCACCAATGTAAGCCTGTGCATATGCTGTGGGTAAGAATGGCAGGTGTGGATTAAATAGTTTTCAAAGATCTCTTGCAAGCTTTTTTATGAAGTCAGGAAGCAGAATATTAATATTTTCTCTGTTTCATGGATGGGGAAACTGAAGCTCAGAGAGTTTAAGGACTCGTCTCTGTTCTTAGAGATATTAGAAACAAGATGTGAAGAAATTAAGAGATGTCCAAGTTCAAAGGAGCCAGCTGTTAGTTCAGGCAAAATCTTATCTAGAGTTCATCATCGTTGTATGCTCTGGGTTCTGAATTAAACCTGAAATGCAGGTAGGTATTTCTGTTCACTCACAGGGTCTTAGTGACCTCCCATCGGTCTTGATCTCGGTTAACATTTGGCATTGGTAGGTAATGTTTGCTTCCCTTTAAAATTCTCCCACCAGAGAACCTTTGTACTAACACTTGTACTTCTTCTTCCTCTCTGTTTCTTTGCTTTATTTTTTCAGTACTTTATTTCCTTCTATTTCCTAAATGTGTGTATTTTCTAAAAATTTGAACCCAGTCAATTTCCCCTTTCTCTCTTGAGGAGAAATTTCATGGTCATTCTGGAGGCTAAGTGAAAAATGGGTCTTGTGATCATATAGCTAGGAAAATACTCTCTAGGACCTCTTTGTTGTGAAAACATTATCATACCCAGCAGCAAATCAAAGGCTGATGCAAATCCGTTTTTCTTTGTAAGACGAGCATTTTCAAAATTTATTAACCTATAAAACTGTGTTAGTTAAGGCAATACCATCTGTTATCACAAAGAACCCCAAATGTCAGTCACTTAACACAATAAAATTTCTTTCTCATGCAGCAACCTGATGAGGTACCCCCTAGTCTGGGAGATTTTCTGATCTACTCTCCTCCATGTGGTGACTCACAGACCCAGGCTCTTTTGGTCTTACTGCTCTGCCCTCCTGTAGGTCCTTGGTCTCTCCCTTCAGTGGGCAGATGATGAAAAAAAAAAAAAAAAAAAAAATGGAGGACAATGAGGAGTTTTTTAGAAAGCACATGGAAAGCACTTATCATGCCTACCCACATTCCATGGGTTATTTGGCCACACCTAACTGTAAGGAAGATTTGGAAATGTAGTAACTTAGGAGGAAACAAAAATTGGCTTGGATGAACATAGCAATCACTAACTTTAATGCTACATTCTTTCTCCAAGAAACAGAACAGACTTTCTATCAAGGTAAACATTTTAAGTCCCATCCATTCAATACACTCCATGACCAGGATCTATAGGTGATGTACAGTCATTCTACTATGCACAGATGTGGTTCCTTTTGGCCCAGCAACCTGTAAAACTAGAGATAAGTTACCCTATACACTTCTCCTCCAAAACACTCAAATATAAAATAATGAAGATTGTATAGGATAACTACAGTGTAAACTTTCCTGGCGCTCCTGGCTCCACCCTTTACAAATTTCTTCTTTATTCATACTTGAAGCTGGTGTTCCTGCCCATGCTAGTTTGGATCTACCATGGCAGTTTTAAAGCCTAGCAAATAATCACGAGATTATTAGACTTGGCTTGGGATTCTTCTGCAATAAAAGATTTCCAAAACTTGGCAGTTTCTAATCTAAATGTTTCCGTTTACTTTTATTTATCAATAATCACAGTCAAATCTTTTTTTTTCTAGATACAATTCTTAGTCCTGCCTTATTTCTCCTTTACTCCAATGCCTTTTTCTCTTTCCCATGCTTTCTTATTTTCTCTCATCTTAGTGGAAACTGCTTGTTAGCTACCCAAAACATGCGATTTGCTGAGGGAGTAACTCTTTTAACTGGTCTTTGTCTCAGAGGAAGTTATTAGCTGAGAATCATATTGAGCTTCTTATGCTTAAGACCTTTTTCAATTTGGAATCTTACTATCGGGAATCCAGAAACAGCCTTTCCAACTCTGTAAAACACTTGATCTCTTTATTTTCACTGTTCCCCTATAAATCTACTTTAAAATAGCTGATTATTTTTAATTAATAATTAATTTGTTTGCTTTGTATACCATGAAATTCATCCTTTTAAAGTGTACATTTCAGTGGTTTCTAGTATATTCACAGAGTTTTACAATGTAAAACCATATGACCATCTAATTCTGCAATATTTTACTTACCTCCAAATGAAACCTGATGCCCATTGGCTGTTAATCCTCAATCCTTCCCTTCCTACCACTCCCTAGAAATTACTAATGTACTTTCTGTCTTTAGGGATTTGCCTGTTTTGAACATTTCCTGTAAGTGGAATCATACAATATCTGCCCTTCTGTGTCTGGCTTCTTTCACTTAGCATAACATTTTCAAGGTTCATCTGTGTTGGAGCATTTATCAATACACAAGTGGTACACTTCTTTTGTTACTTTTATTCTTAAGCATTTTATCCTTTTTACATACATTAGAAATAGAATTGTTTTTTCTTTATTCATTCTACCAATCTCTACTTTTGGATTAGAGTATTTAATCAATTTACACTTAATGTATTACTGAAGTGATACGATTTATGTCTGTCATTTTGCTGTTTGTATTTTATATCTTATTTTTTCCCTCTATTCTTCCATTACGAACTTATGTTAGATAGTTTTCTTTTAATTTCATTGTTGTGTACTATTTAACTTAATTCCATTGTTGCACCATTTAATGCCAATGTTATTTCTTTTATTATGTATTTTGGGTTATTTTCTTAGTGATTTTCTTGAGGATTACAATTAATAATTTAGTTTATAACAATCTAATTTGGATTAATACCATCATGATTTCAACAGTATGCAAAATATTTCCTCCATTATAGCTCTGTCCCCCTTTCTGCCTTTGTGTTGTTAGTCACAAAAACTATATGTTTATGTATTGTGTAATTACTGCTTTTATGTAATTCTCTTTTAATTGAAACAAAAGAAAGAGTTAAAAACACACAAAAAAATACTATACTGTTTTTACATTTACCTATATAATTACTTTTTCCTCCGGCTTGCAGATGGCAGATTGTGGGACTTCTCAGTCTCCATAATCATGTGAATCAATTCCTATAATAAATATTCTCACAAATACATATATTATATTTTCTGCCTCTCTAGAGAATCCTAACACATTAAGTAATATTCTATTACACAGATATGTTACAGTTTGATTATGCATTCAAATGAATGGGATTCTCCCAGTTTTTTTCTATTACAAATGAATCTGCTGTGAACATTTTGTTTTGTTAACATTGATTGAAATTATCATTTTTTCTTTCTTAGTTTGTTAATATGGTGAAATACGTTGAATTGTTTTTCAGCTGTTGAACCAAACTTACATTAGAATATCTTTTTACTTCCTTTCAACCTATTTGTGTCACTTTCTTTAGAGTATGACTTAGAGGTAGCACATTGTTGGGTCTTGACTTTTTATGTATATGTACTTTCAGTATGACCATCTCCGCCCTATAATTGGCAGATTTAAATGATTTACGTTTAATGTGATTATTGATTAAATTTATAACATTTTGCTATTAGTTTTATATTTTTCTAATCTGTTTTTTGGTCCCTTTGTCCTCTTTTTGCTTTCTGTTAGAATAATTGAGTATATTTTATGGTCTTACCTTCTCTCCTTTCTTGGCTTACCAGGTGAACAGTTTTGTTCTTATAATGGTTGCTTTAGGGTTTATTAAATAAACTTTTCTGTCTTCCAGTAATATTATATAACTTTATAGTAAAAGAAACTTAAGACAGTTTGTTTCAATTTTCCCCTTTTAAATAGACTTTTGTGCAGTATTTGATATGCATTTTACTTTTACATTTTCTCTAACCCATGATTTTTTTTTTTACTTTTATTTTAGGTCCAGGGGGTAAATTGTGTGTCACTGAGACTTCGTGTGCAAATGATCCCATCACCAAGGTAGTGACCATAGTCCCAGTATGAAGCTTTCCAACCCATGTCCCTTTCTCACCCTCCCCTCTCAAGTAGTCTTCAGTTCTATTGTTCTTGTCTTTGCTTCCCTGTGTATTCAATATGTAACGCCCTGGCTGGGTGCCGTGGATCACGCCTGTAATCCCAGCACTGTGGGAGGCTGAGGCAGGTGGGTCACGTGAAGTCAGGAGTTCAGTATCAGCCAGGGGAACATGGAGAAGCCCCAGCTCTACTAAAAATACAAAAATTAGCTGGGTGTGGTGGCACGTGCCTGTAATCCCAGCAACTCAGAAGACTGAGGCAGGAGAATCACTTGAATCTGGGAGGCAGAGGTTGCAGTGAGTCAAGATCATGCCACTGCACTATAGCCTGGGTGACAGAGCAAGACTCTGTCTCAAATATATATACACACACACACACACACATATGTGTATATATATACACACACACGTATGTGTATATATACACATATGTATATATATATTTGAGACTATCTCAAATTATATATATTATGTGTATATATGTGTATATATATGTATATATGTATATATAGTGCCCAGTTATAAGTGAGAACATGCAGTATTTGGTTTTCTGGTCCCACATTACTGTACTTAGGATAATGGCCTCCAGCTAAATCTATGTTGTTGTAAAGGACATGATCTCATTTTAATGGCTGTGTAGTATTTTGTGGTGTATATGTTCCCCATTTTCTTTATCCAGACCATTATTGGGCATCTTGGTTGATTCCATGTCTTTGCTATTATGAATAGTGCTGTTTTCAACATATAAATGCAAGTGTCTTTTTAGTAGAATGATTTGTTTCTCTTTATAACCCACAACTTATTATTTTTATTTAAGTAGTAAATTATCATAAAATTAAAAAGAATGTTTTATCTTTACCTATGTTTTTAATATATGCTAGTTTTCTTCATCTTTGTGTAAATCCAGATTTTCATCTGTTATCACTCTTCTTCCCTTTAAGGAACTTCCTTTAACATTTCATATACTTGAGGTTTATTGATAATGAACCCTTTCTGCTTTCATATGTCTCGCAAAGTCTTTATTTCACCATTAGTTTTAAAAGGTATTTTCACTGGTGATATGGTTTGGCTGTATCCCTGCCCCCAAATCTCATCTTGAATTGTAACTCCCACAATTCCCACATGTCATGGGAGGAACCCATCTGATGGTTTTAAAAATGGAAGTTTCCCTGCACAAGCTCTCTTTGTCTGCCGCCATCCATGTAAGACATGACTTGCTCCTCCTTGCCTTCCACCACGATTGTGAGGGCTTCCCAGCCACATGGAATTGTAAGTCCATTAAACCTCTTTCTTTTTTATACTGCCCAGTCTTGGGTATGTCTTTATTAGCAGCATGGAAATGGACTAACACAACCGGAAATAGAGCTCTAAGTCAAAACTTTTGGAGGTCTTTAAAAATATTGCCCCACTACTGTCAGGTTTACATTTCTTTCCAACAAGAAGTCTATAGTCATTTTTTTCTGTTTTTTGTTTGTGTGTTTTGTTTTTCTGCTTCAAATGTCTGTATTCTGTCTGTTTTTAAGGCTCCCATTGATGATTGGTTTTAATAATTTTCTTAGGATGTACCTTGGAGTAGTTTTATTGTGCTCAGAGTGTATACTGGGTTTCCTGTATCTCTGGGTTTGTAGTTTTCATCCAGTTTAGAAGAAAAATTGGCATTTCTTCCAATACTTTTTGTGGTAATCATTCCCATGTCAGAGATTTCAATTACTTACATATTAGGCATCTTAAAGCTGTCCACAGTTCACATTGCTTTACTATATTTTTAAAGTCATTTTTGTCTATTTAATTTCGAGCAGTTTATTTTTTCTTTTATTTTAGGTTTGAGGGTACAAGTGAAGGTTTGTTACAGAGGTAAACACATGTCATGGATGTTTTTTGCACATGCTATTTCATCACCCATGTAGTAAGCCCAGTACATACTAGTAGCCCATTACCCATGTAGTAAGCCCAGTTATCTTCCTGCTCTTCTCCCTCCTACTACCGTCCCCACTCAAGTAGACCCCAGTGTCTGTTGTTTCCTTCTTTGTGTCCATGTGTTCTTATCATTTAGGTCCCACTTATAAGTGAAAACATGCGGTATTTGGTTTTCCATTCCTCAGTTAGTTTGCTATGGGTAAGAGCCTCCAGCTCCACCCATGTTCCCACAAAAGACATGATCTCATTCTTTTTTATGGCTGCATAGTATCCCATGGTGTATATCAACCACATTTTCTTTATCCAATCTGTCATTGATGGGCTTTTAGGTTGATTCCATGTCTTTACTATTGTGAGTAGTGCTGCAGTGAACATTCACATGCAGTTTTAATTGTGTATTTATTAACATTTTTCCTCCATTGTTTATCTGCTATTCATCTCATTCTTCATTTCAGACATTTTATTTTTCATCTCTAGAAGTTTATACTGGGGCTTTTTATACCTCCCATGTCTCTGTTTAATATCCTCATATTTATTCTACCTTTCTGATTATCTGCAATATAGTTATAAGAGATATTTCAATGTTGTCTGCTATTTTTAGCATGTTTCCACAATCTGTTTTACTGATTGATTTTTCTTCTCATGATGGATCATATTTTCCTGCTTCTTTGCCTGCTTGATAATTTTTATTGGCTGTCTGACATTGTACAAGTTACCTTGTTTGCTAGTTTTGTGTACCTTTAAATATTCTAGATCTTTGTTCTGGGGCACAATTAAGTTACTTGGAAATTGATTGATCCTTTCAAGGCTTGATTTTAAGGTGGTATCAGAGGACTTTAGTCAAAGGCTAATTCTGCCCCAGTGCTCAGGCGATACTTAGAGTACTCTGGCTGATGCTCCCTTGTATTACAATGTTCATTCAACTTTAGCAGGTAGGAGCATTAACTCTTCCCAGCTCTGTGGGAATCTCAGGGATTGTTCCTTTGAATCCTTGCTGTTGATTCCTTTTCTAGTCCTAGTTAGTTTCCTCACATATATGCACTGAGTAATATTCAATCAAAGTCTCCAAAGGCACTTTCTGCAAATCCCCAGAGCACTCTATCTGTGCAGGCCTCTCTTATCTGTGAAGCAATTTCATGCCTGGTTGTTGTCTCTATAAATCAAAGCCACCTTGGAATGTACAAGTTCTCAACTTTTTCTGGTCACCTCAGGGAGACTGCCAGGCACTATTTGGATTTCCCTTTCCTGCAAAACAATGTAAAAACTCTCTTCAGCTAGTAAATTGGAGATATATAAGCCTCCTCTTATCCGTTTCTGTTGTCTCATTCTCTTGCATAGCCTCTTTCCAAATGTCTGAAAACCATTATTTCATATATTTTGCTTGTTTGCTTAGTTTTTTTAAGGTAACAAGGTAAATCCTTTCCCTCATACTCGATCGTGGCCTAAAATAAAAGTTATGAAGTACTTTATGGACACTAATATTCTAAGGACCATAATATATTGAAAATGTCTCTCTAAGACTATCCCATAGAGAGGTAGTGCATCTGAGAATCCTGTCTTGTACCTAACACACACTTGCAAATTGAGGTAAATATTTGGGAGCCAGCTTATTCATTCGAATGTCTACTCTCTCTGAGAGGTTCTATTCTATTTGAACTCTCAATACATGCTGCAGTGGCTCATGCTTTTGTTCACATTTTGCAGCATGAAATCACCCTTGCTCAGCTTGAATCGGGCTGATTGCCAACCCATTGCTTGGACCACTGCCTGGCTTGATTTGGCTGTAAATATAACTAATATAATGGTTTCACACATGGTTATTTTGGCCATCGTAATATAAGCAGTTACAATCTGCTGCTGGCTAAGTATTTCGATTGCCACTATTCACCATAAAATGTCAGTGCGGTTGTGATTTATAGCGATGACCTTAGTAGGCATAATTGAATTTTTCTGGCATTGTGGAGCTGGAGCACATCTGCAAATCACAGCTGGCAATGTCTCTGGTTAATCTGGGCATAAATACAGCTGGGCCAGTGAATAAGCATTCAAAAAGAAAAAAAAAAATCCAAAACAAACAAAACAACTAGAACCAAGAACTGATATAGAAATTCCAGTTTATTAACTAATTTATTTACTCAACATCTTGAGTTAAGTAGTAGAATATGTGAGAAATCCAACGTAACACATATGCAAAATAGCATTTAGCCTATTATCTGTTGCATTCCATAAAAACAGATACATAAAATTCCAAAGGAAAATAGCTTTGAAATGTTAACTGATGTAAGTTTGCTGTTGTTTTTCTTGGAATTACCTGTTGCTCCTTGACTCTTTAGCCAATTCAGTTTCTAGTTAGGACTTTGCTAATTTAGTATTTTAAGGTAGTGATGATCCAGACAAAAGAGAGAAAAAAGGAAGTTTTTCCCAGGTTTTGAGTTTTAAAATCTAGGTCTTCCCGATGATAGGAAGGAAAATGGCAATGCTTCTCAGAACTGATACTAGAAAAAGTCTCTCAGAGTTAAAGAAATGGGGAAAGTCAGAGAGGAAACATTTTCAGTAGCTATTTGGGCTTCTACACAAGGGAAGATTGCATGTTGCTCAACCCAGAAGATAGAAGAAGGAATGACAAGGCCCAGAAAGCCTGGAGGATCTGTGCAAAAGGAATCCATGCCTACTTTCTTGTGAGAACCTGGAGAAGCAGTAAGAGTTTATCCACCAGTTCCTTCCAGCTAGATAGGTCCAAGACCAGTGCATTTTTATTGCACATTTTGAAGTCCTTCACCCAACAAGATGCAGATTCTTCAGAACAATTCTTACATGTCTGAGAGAAGCTCCAAACTTCCTCCAGTTGAGTCTAATCATGGGCTTCTAAAAGAAGATTAGCCACGAATGAATCAGACTTTAGATCCTCACTTACATAGACCAAGAGAGAGAACTGCAGAGATCAACAACAGGAACAACAGTGCCCTGGTTCTCCCTCCCAACACCTTCCACCTCCTCATCATGCAAAGTCTCCTAAAATTAAACCCAGTCCTTAAGGGAGGAGAAACCCTGAATTGACTGAGAGATTTTTCTGCTAACCGGCAGAATAGGGGATTTGTAATAAAACTGTTAAAAAATAAAAAGGTCTTGTCATAACAAGTTAAATTACTTTTCTTACACATCTAAGTTTGGAGTTTAAGATTTAAACCAACTATACAGTAGAAGTTTCTGGGATATTTTAGCTTGCCATTTTCTGGGCCTTATCTCTAATATCAGCATTGCAAAAGATATTCATTCAATAAGTCCTGAGCAGATATGCAGTTAGAACCCAGAGAAGGAATGTGAGATAACATCATCTGTGAGATACTGCAGCTGAAATTAATCCACGTCAAAACTCAGTGGCTAAAAACAGCCATTATTTATTATCACTCACGTATCTTCGTGTTGGGTGGGGTTTGGAAGCTCCGGGGTTGGCAGCTTTGCTTCATGTGTCTTTTATCCTCCTTCTTGGACCAGCAAGACAGCCTAGGTATATTTTTCTTATGGTGATGGGGCAGGTGCAAAGGGCAAGTAGAAACATAATGCCTCTTAAGTCCTGGTCTAAAAACGAGCCCATTGTCACTTCCACCCACATTTATTGGTCTAAGCATGTCATGTAGTCAGCCCAAAGCAAGGAGTGGGAAAGTGCACTCTGCTCAAGATGTGGTCACGGCAATGGTGTAGTTTCAGACAGGGGTGAATAGTTTGCCAATCATTTAACTGATCACAGGTGAGAGTAAAGAATTTTTTTAAGTGCCGCCTATTGGTGGCCACTTTGCTAAGTGCTTCACATACTACACATCTAGGTCTGTAAAATGGTATTATATAGTTTGCATTATTTTATCATTTGTTCCCTTAGCATATGAGGAAACAGAGGCTCAGAGAGGCCAAGTAACTTGCCCGCTATGCATAGAGACTGAGCTGAGATTCTAACCTCTATCTGTTAGACTCCAAAGCCTGTGATTTGGAGGAACCAGGCTGTCGACCCGGTGTCAGGTTTCCTGATGCTTAATCAAGCCCCCTTTTCCTGAATGACTTTGTTTCTAGATGATTAAATAGTTCCAAGGGGTCTCTTCTTTTTCCACTTTCAAGCACAGTCCTTCTTCCTTTCCTGTTGGACTTGCTAATTAATTCAATGACTTTTCCTGGATTCCTATTAGTAGGTAACACCATGATTGATACCATCTGGAAAACATTTATCCAAGTCTTCAGTGGAACGTTTCACAGAACAGGAGACGTAAAAGGAGACCCACAAGAGGTGCTGTGTTTGCATAAATGATAAATTACGAGCTCTTGGATTATCTGCCAGGAGCTCTCCCTCCAGGTTTGGGGGCAGCACCTTTCCTGCTGTGGTGCCAGCTGTATTATTTACCACATGTTTAGTAAAGCATGTGCCCTCTGAATGAAGTGAGGGTGTGGAAGCACTAAGCTTGCATAAACTAGCTTTCAATAGAATCTGTTTTCCTCCAGTTGTCTCAAGTGCCTTCTCCCTGGGTAGTCATGCTTCATACTTTTAGAAGCTCAGATCCCAACAGCTGGAGATAAAACTCCCAGTGTAATGGAAGAAAACATGTTGATAGTTTTAATTGGTCCCTAAAGTGAAACCCAAGGAATGATTTATTGGTTGATGGATTTGAGGCTTCGAACTTAACAGAGCTGGGAAGCATATGGGAAAGATAAACACACTAGAAATTTGTGGCTATTTGTTAGAAAGTTAATCTTAGTTCATTCAGTATATGATAATCGAAAAATCTCTTTAAATTTTATTTATTGTTAGTGAAGTTAGTGATGCATCTACTTACCTGCAGGCATGAACACCTGCATCTTGGACCATGCTGTGGTTTTCTACGAGTCTTGAATCCTCCAAGGGTCCTAAACCTATAGACCCAAATAGGCAAAATGTCTATTCCCAACCATACAACTTCATTATTCAAGTGGGGAATATCTGGTGAGGCCGAGGAGCTCTGTAAGTACTGAGAGGCTGGCCATCAAAGACACATGAGAACTTCCAATACTGTATACCCACATTCATCAACAATTGTTGCCATAACAGCACATAAAAATCAACTCCCAAATCTTCCTGGGTTATAACAGCAAATGTTTATGGTTTACTCATGAGTATGTACATCAATTTCCTGCTCACAGGACTGCAGGCCAGCTGGGCCCAACTCTGTCTGCTTCAGGTTAAAGGTCAGGTTCCTGTCAGCAGCTTGTACCTTTCCTGCCAGAACCCAAGATCAAGATGCAGAATCATGGTCATGTTCATCCCATGGCAAAATGCAGAAATACAATAGGGCTAGGGCTAGAGAAAACTAGCTGTGATTTTTTTTTCCTTCTTTCTTTCCTTTTTTTTTTTTTTTGAGGCAGAGTCTCACTCTATCACCCAGGCTGGAGTACAGTGGCGCGATCTCGGCTCACTGCAAGCTCCGCCTCCCAGGTTCATGCCATTCTCCTGCCTCAGCCTCCTCAGTAGCTGGGACTACAGGCATCCGCCACCATGCCTGGCTAATGTTTCTGTATTTTTTTTTTAGTAGAGATGGGGTTTCACTGTGTTAGCCAGGATGGTCTCAATCTCCCGACCTCGTGATCCACCCGCCTCGGCCTCCCAAAGTGCTGGGATTACAGGTGTCAGCCACCACGCCTGGCCTAGCTGTGATTTTTAAAGCCTCATCTAGTAATTGGCACATTACCACTTTTGTTCACATTCCTTTGGTCAAAACAAATCACATGTTCTCAAGTCATTGGACCAGGAAAATATACTCTACCTCATGGGGGAGAGAGAGAGAGCAAATATTTGCTAAAAAACAATCTAATAAAACACACCTTTATTTTTATTTTTATAGACTATGACCTTTATTTTTCTCTTCTATACAATTTAGGGCAACTGAGAGTGAAAATAGGAATATGCACATGAAGTAACTCATGGAGAGATAAATAGAATAAGGAAGTATAAACTGTTTTTGTAAACTGTAAAATGTCATGTAATATTACAAATAGGAAACCATTTATTAAGCACCCATTATGAACTGTGGAAGGAGAAATGTTGAGAATAAATTATTCATACAAGTCTTTCTGACTACAAAGCCTGCTAGTCTACACTGTATAATGAATTAAAAATATAGCTTTTAATAATAAAATCCTAGTGATAAGGGCCTTATAATTATCTCTTTAGATAGAAGTTAGGTATTGTGCAAGACATTTTTTGGCAGTGTTCAGGGTAGGTTGAAGGATTGGCTGAAGGACAGATAAGGGGAGAAATAAAGATGAAAAAATTTGAGTTCTACTCTCTAGAAGTATAAACCTATTAGTAGAAATAAAATGTGTTCATGAGGAACTATAACCCTTCCCTTCCTCTCTTCTTTCCTTCCTTTCATTTTTCTTTCCTCTCCATACTGTGATGGGGCACAGTATAATGGTTAAGAACACATACTCTGGAGCAAGACTTCAAGGATTTAAACTCTTGCTCTATCAGTTTTTAGGTGTATATTTCTAGTAAGTCATTTAACCTCCGTGTGCCTCAGTTTGTTCATTTGTAAAATGGAATAACATAATTTCAACAAAAATTGTTGCCCCTCCACATCCCTTTAGCATTTGCCTGTATGTCCTGAAGGCTGCTAACAATAAAACTCTTACGAATCACTGCTGAAGAGCTTTTATTTTCTTTCTTTTTTTCCTCTGGTCATAGAAGTATGGTCAGCCCACCCAGAGGACTCAGGAGGAGCACTCAACCAATAATAGGCACAGAGATAGTAGATAAATATCTCATCTTCCTCACCCCTAGTTTGATATAATGCTAAGGTTTATTCTGCCTCTATTTTATTGTTTCTCAATGAGATTAAGCTCCAGTTACATATTATGATAACTCACTTGACAACCTGTATTTTATTATCTTTTTTTCTCCCCTATCTCACCCACCACCTATCATGTTTCCTGGGATTGCTACTCAAATAAACTATTGGCACATTAATTCTTATGTTAGGACTGCTTCTGGAGAATCTAAACTAAAACAATAGTTGTATCTATGTTGTATGATTGTTATGAAGATTACACATGTTAACATATGCCTGATGCTCTTAGACCACTGTCTGACATTTAATTTGGTGTTATCTGTTATTACAACACTAGAATGAAAGTTCTAAGAGGGCAGAGCTTATTTTTTCTTTACATACTTTAAACTCAAATTTTTTATTCTGTTTTTGGTAAAACAGGCTCTTTATGATTTACAAAAATTTTTAGGAATTGCAAAAATGCTTTTTTCTTTTCATGTTTTTCCCTGTATTACCATGTTTATTCCTGTGTTCCTCCATTCAAGATTGGCTGCCACAAGGAGATAGAAAGCACAAGGACTTTTTAAAAAACTTGCATCTGTAGTGGAAACCTTAGCAGCAAACAGTAACTGCTCTAGGTCTGTCCACATGGATGCAGTTTTATTCACTTTTGAAATTTTAGCTTCCATAGCAGTGCCTAATCCATAGCAAGTACTCATAAATATTTGATATTTGATAATAGATTTAATTAAATATTTGATAATAAATTTAATTAAATACTTGAGGGTCTTCTCAAAAGTATAGGTGAAGCCTATACTTCACCAAAGTATAGGCTTTGGTGATATGAAAAAATATTGGAATATATACATGTCTTAGAGTAGCTTAAAATCTAGTCCTGAATAGTTACATAAGCAGAAAAATTACAAAAAAGATAAAAAGGTCTGTAACAGAGGTGATAGAGCAGGTGAGTAACAGGTAAGTAAGAGGAGGTATGATGAGAATGCAGAGGAAAAGATTAAATTTAGGTAGATACGAGGCAGGAAAAGAAAAGCTTCCTGAGGGAACATTTGCACTGGGCCTTGAATGATGGATAGAATTTTACATAAAAAGATAAAAGCTCATTTGCAGGTTTGGAGTTTTCTCTGTGCCATACATGTTATGTGACTTGCCTCAGAAATTTCTATTTAATGGGATCTAGTTGCAGCCTTTCTTGAGTAGTTGTCCGTAGTTAATTTTTCAACCCAAATGATCAGTGACCAGCAACTCTGTGGCATTAATGACAAAAAGAAATAGCAGGATAAAAGGATCCTATGAGCCTTGAAAGCAAAAATTGTCAATTTATTCCCAAAGGAGAAAACTGTGTAATAAAAATGAATCTAAGAACAATTGGAACAAAATTAAAGAAGGACAAAAAAAAAAAGAGCAATTAGGGTCATTGCACTGGTAAATGCAAAATAACTGTAGAGAACCATTAAAGACACCCCAGAACATTCAAACAGTGCTTCAGTAGCCCATGCTTCAAGGATCCCGGAAATATTCTATCAGTAGCACAGAGACCTATCCTTAAAATAACTACTTGAAACAGAATTTATATTGACCAAGGAAACTCTGTTGATCCCAGTTACAGTGAAGGTTCAAATACTTGTGAGAAAGGGAAAGTTCCAGAGGATATAGACAAAAGAAGGAGAAGGAAGAAGAGGAAGAGGAGGATGAGGAGGAAGAAAAATAAGAAAGAAGAAGAGGAAAGAGAAGGGAAAGGAGGAAAAGAAGAATAAGGAAGGAGAAGAAGGAGGAGGAGGAGAACGAGAAGAAGAAGAAGAAGAGGAGGAGAAGAAACCAACTGTAAAAGCAAAATACAAGTGAGGATAACAGTTTGGAGGGCAAAGTCCATAGATATCTAATGAAGAAAATAATAGAAACAGGGACCCCTGCAGAATCAGCTTAGCCCAGAGAGGCAAAGAAGGAGATAAACAAAAATGTCATAGTTTCAATACTTCCTAGTAGCCAGAGAGGAGGGATACCTTTAGATGTGAATCTGGGATTGCTTCCTTGGCCTACCTTCAACCTCGACAAAAGATCTGTCTTTTGATAGTCTCATTTAAGCAAAGAATTAAAACATATGAAAAGCTATTATAAGATTAAAACATACAACTCAATTATTATGGACAATAAAAATATTGAAAAACTCACATTTTTGTTTACAAAGAAGATGGAAATTGAAGCCACATATTTCACTTTCAGTAAAAAGAAGTAAAGAAAATGACCAAGGCAGTTAAAGAATAGCAGAAACAAACTATTTTAGAAATTGAGATAGTTGGACACTAGAAAGAGATGAAAAGCGAGCTGAAGGAAATAAAGCATGGACTAGAAAAACTCAGGATAAAAAGAATGAATTAGAAAGAATTCAAAGTCAAGTAGACATTATAGAAAGCTTAATGTGGGAAATACATGTTATGGGGGGGAAACTGAAAATAATGAAATGAAAATAAGGGGATAAATCATTCAAGGAAATCTGAAATATAGAATAGAAGCAACATATGTGTAACTAGAGTTTCCAAATGCGCAAAACATCAATGGGGCAGAGCCAGTGTTTACAACTATAGATTAAAAAGCTTTCCAGACTCAAATCTGAAATCTATGGTGGGAAAAGCACTGTATTGGAGAGACAGACTTTATAGCTTTTAGTCAAAGCAAATTAACTGTCTACTGGAAAAAAACACCAAATTCCTGAGAAGCTCATACCAGAATCCAAAATTGTTTCAAGATATTCCCTAAAAGGTACAATTTTCAACTGAAATTATCAGACAAACAAATGAGGAAGTATAACCCATACTTAAGAGAAAGTAAGTCTACAGAAACAGACTTTGAGAGAACCCTGGTTGGATTTTATAAAGATTAAAAGTAACGGTTGGCCGGGCGCGGTGGCTCAAGCCTGTAATCCCAGCACTTTGGGAGGCCCAGACGGGCGGATCACGAGGTCAGGAGATCGAGACCATCCTGGCTAACACGGTGAAACCCCGTCTCTACTAAAAAAAAAAAAAAAAAAAAAAAAAAAAAAAAACCAGCCGGGCGTGGTGGCGGGCGCCTGTAATCCCAGCTACTCCGGAGGCTGAGGCAGGAGAATGGCATAAACCCAGGAGGCGGAGCTTGCAGTGAGCCAAGATCCGGCCACTGCACTCCAGCCCGGGCGACAGAGCAAGACTCCGTCTCAAAAAAAAAAAGAAAGAAAGAAAGAAAAGTAACAGTTTAAAATATCTTCAAATAATTAAAAGAAAGCATAATCAAATTATTTTTAAAAGTAATGATTGAACAAGTAGAAAATTTCAACAGATAATAGAAACCCCCCCCCCCAGAATCAAATGATAATTCTAAATCTGAAAAACAAATGAAATAAAAAATTTCCTAGGTAGGCTAAAGAGTGGTTGGAAGACGGCAGAAAAAAATACAGTGAATCTGAAGATAGATTGATAGAAATTATCCAATCTGAAGAACTGAGAGAAAAAAAGCACTAAAAAGAAAATCTATAGCTTTAAATATTAAATCATATCAAATCCGTAGCTTTGGTATCCATAGCTTTAAATATCAAAGTCAGTAAAAAATTAGTTAAGTCTGCAACAAAGAAAAGCAGAAAATACAATTTTAAACAAGCAGAAAGAAGGAAACTTTTAAAAATGAAAGCGCAAGTTTATAACAAAACAAAAATACCATAGATTTAATAATAAAAACACAAAGCTGATTTTTTTGAAAATCAAGAAAATAGACAATCGACTTGCATTTGCTAATCTAATTAGAGAGGGGGTTAGAGAGAGGGAGACAGGCGCGCGCACACACACACACACACACACACACATTCATTAGTATAACACTCCTTACTTCTATGTCTTATAGAGAGGAGTGACTTGTCTGATGCTTGAATTTGTAGAAAGAACTCGCCGAATGCCACTAGAGATGGCTAAACTATAATCATTACTCTGAAATTTAATAACCAAAGGAAGAAAATGAAACAGTTATCTTACCTTTCTGGTTTGATCTGTGTTTCAGAAGTCATCACATAGTTTTCACGGAAACTGTGAAAGGAAAGTTCTTCTATACAGAGTAGTTCTCACTAAAAAATACAAAGATATAGACTTGAAAGTCATCATTTTACAAGCCCAATGAAATAACAGAATCAGACAGTAGTGATCAATGATTTCATAAGTGGCTTACAAAATTGTGCTATGCCCCTGTGCAGCAGCATAAGCATCACCCAGGAATTTGTTAGACATGAAACTACTTGGTTCCCAACCCAAACCAATTAAATCAGAAATTTTGGGGTGGGGGCCCGGCAGTCTCTGTTACAACAAACTCTCCTGGTGATTTTAATAAAAATCAAAAGCTAAGAACTGTTTTATGTCATACTGGCTCACATTATTTCATTCTGCAGAAAAATCAAGGATGATTAAGGCTGATTCAAGGACATCAAAGTTTTCTAGGACATCCTTGTTTTTATTGCTTTCTGATTTTGGCCAGGGTGGAGGTTTGGAGGTGATAGAAACATTTTTGTATTTTGGAAGCTCAATAATGCTGTCATGTTTCTTCTTCCCTTGGTTCTGACATTTCAGTTAAGACTGTGTCTCAAAAACAATCGCAGAAAAGTCAGAAAGATCTTGTCTATCCAACTTTACTACCTGGACTATTAAATAGTAATTTTGGTTTCTGAAGCCTCCCTGAGGAACTGGGACAAGTTAATCAAATTTTCTAGACTCCTTTGATTTTCCTACAGTCATACAGACCTGGCTCCTGTCATTTTGAATTTCTAAGCCTTTATTTTTTTTTTTTTTTTGAGACGGAGTCTGGCTCTGTCGCCCAGGCTGGAGTGCGGTGGCCGGATCTCAGCTCACTGCAAGCTCCGCCTCCCAGGTTTACGCCATTCTCCTGCCTCAGCCTCCCGAGTAGCTGGGACTACAGGCGCCCGCCTCGTCGCCCGGCTAGTTTTTTGTATTCTTTAGTAGAGACGGGGTTTCACCGTATTCGCCAGGGTGGTCTCGATCTCCTGACCTTGTGATCCGCCCGTCTCGGCCTCCCAAAGTGCTAGGATTACAGGCTTGAGCCACCGCGCCCGGCCAGCCTTTATTTTTATAGAGAAAATTGGATAATACTCTCATGTGCTTTAAAGCAGTTTGCAATCCTCTTAGAAAAATGACCTATATGTAATAGAAATGTTGCACCAACAATCCTTGCATTGCTTTGAGCTTTTCATGTGACCATTATAGTGTGTATGGGTATTCTTGATTTGTATACTCTCCTGGAGGGCTGTGTCTGAATTCTGTGGAATTCCCTTTGTAGCAAGCTAAATGCTGCATGTCATTAGGTATTAAATTAATGTATTTCAGTGATCA
Organism: Piliocolobus tephrosceles; assembly: GCF_002776525.5. Lineage (NCBI taxonomy): Eukaryota > Metazoa > Chordata > Mammalia > Primates > Cercopithecidae > Piliocolobus > Piliocolobus tephrosceles. The sequence continues at coordinate 120,762,674 of NC_045440.1, read as the reverse complement.
AGCTGCTCTGAAGAAAATATTTCTCTTTAGAAATATTTGTGTCAGTATTCCATCCTGAGTCCTTTTTTACCCAAAGTCCTTGAGATAGCAAAGTCCTTAAAATGCTTTCAACCAGAGTCTTTTAGCTCATAGAAGGTAAATTGGGATCAGGGTATCATAATACCACTTCTCACCTCTCCGCACATGTGTGACAGGGATTCTTGTGCACTACCTCAATATTTCCCCCAAGTAATTCTGAGAGTCCCTAAGTGGTGTTTCACCTGTGAGTGACAAACCTTGTCCTCTTGGATGCCACGTGGGCTCTGCCATTTATTCACCTTCTAGGAATACTCCAACCCCCGTGTTGAACGTCCTGGTAAAGTCAATCCCAAAGCAGCAGCTCAGTAGAAATGATACCTGTTTAGGATAATGATGGAAGATGCCGAAAAGCTGCTGCTAAACATCGCCCTGTGCGCTCATGCTGTCAGAGGAGCAGTGTTGAAGAGGGTGATAAGGAAGGCATTTCCTGTCACTGCCCAGTGCCTCGTACTTGCACCACATTATGACCACTTTATTGACAGCTTTTTGTAGTTTTTAACCGACCTCCTGTAGCCCACTTGTCCTCAGAAGCAGGCATGTGACTGAGCTGGCAAATTATCAGAGTGTGACATTTGATACCCATGATGACCTCCCTTCCATTCTGGCCCCTTGCTGTAGAGCCTAATCCATGTGCTTAGCTCTCACGCTGTGGGATGAAATTCTCACACCCACTTCACCGGGTCTTCAGACATGCCCAGATGTGCCTGCATGTTAGAATAAATATGGCTTGAAGGCAATTATTTCTATCTCTGCTTTAAACAAAGTTGGAGGGTAATGTGGCGAGCATAAATTATGGAATAATATCAGATTTGACTCCTTAGGGGCCATCTGAGCTAAAAAGTGCACTTTAAATGCAAGGGAAGGGAGTAACACAAAGTCCCACAATCTCTAGAAACATGTCTTCATTTACTTCATTCAACAAGTATTCATTAAATACTTACAATGTTCTAGACCAGGGATTGCAAATAGGTTCCATCTTGTGTACCAGCTCTGATCAATTGGTGGTTACTGCCTGTAGCCGTCTGAGTCTACATGTGGGCTCAGCAGGAAAGTGTCATGAGTGATGAGCAATGCCAGCTATAGAGGAAGGATTAAGTAGTAGTGGCAGCAAACACAGCAGGTATTTGCTATCTGTGTTCCAGTCTCTAGAGATACAGCAGTAAATAAGATGCATGCGTATCTTTAAGTAGTTAAATTCCCTGGCAACAAGAATTCACAGGATTTGATTTAATTTAATTTAATTTAATTTAATTTAATTTAATTTTGAGGCTCAGATTCCCTTTCCAAAAAATGTCCTTCAGTCATTCAAGCCAACTCTGCCGATCTTGGCGTGTACTTGTATTTTTCTCCTACCTATTTCATGTTTGCATCTGGATCTGCAGCATCGGCAGCCGGCCACAGCCTCACTCCTTGTTGTTAATGTGCAAGACTAATTCATCTCCTGCCTTAAGGAATTGGAAATGACATTACAAAGAAAAACTGCCCCCTGACTCAGAAAACTCTGTCCTGGACCAATTTCAAAAAGTTCAGCTTCCTACAGAATGATGCAATTTGACATCCCAATTAAAGTAACCAGAGAGAAGAGTCAAAGAGGGAATGAAAGGAAGAGACTCACCTTTCAAGCTGAAAAGAAAAACCATTTAGTTGACTTGCATGGGGATGAAAGAGACCTCAGCCTCAGAAGCGAATTACCTACAGCATTAATTCAGGATGTGAGAGACAAAAGATGTACCTTTGTAAAAATGCCCCAAGATAGTCAATTGAGGCTGATTAGTAAAACCAAAGCTGGAGGGCAGGGTGTGCAGGGAGTTGTGATTCATGGTGTCTTTTCTAGTTTCCTAAAGAATCACCAGCATGTGAGTTCTATAAAAGTCGATTAATAATTTGAAGCCAGATGCATTCTTTATTGAACCTGGCCTTTCCTTATTAAATATAGTGATTAAGACCAGAAATAAGGAAATAATACTTAGCATGATCCATCAAGATTCCTATATATTTTACTGCTAATGAAGCAAAAATTTTTTTTATTCAATAGATATTGAGATAATCAAATATAAAGCCAAACCGTCCCTTCAATTTCCTGACACAATTAATGGATGAATACAGTGTTCGTTTAAAAGCAAGAATTTCCTTCACCTCCACAATCAAAGTAATTAAAGCATCTGGTTGCTTTCCTTTTGGATCCTAATAAGTGGGGGAAAATCATCGAGTTCTACAGATAGCAAAGTTTCATATCATTCTTGGACTGCTTTATAAAGAAAAAAATAGCCTTTGCTAATGAATATCTGTTATCCGTGTTATGTTATCCTATTATTTATCCAATGGAAACTTACCATTTTGTTTTTCTAACTCCTCTTGCTTTTTTTTTCCTGGGACAGTACCTGCTGTCTTCTGAGAATTGTTCTTTCTTCCCCCAAATTCCAACTTCATGGTTTTCAGTATAAATGCCAATAATTGAACATGTTCTTGCTCCTTGTTTCTCTCCACTACAGATCAAGGGGTGGGCACTAGAATCAGGATGGGTCAGAGTTCCTTCCCTGATATTTTAACACTTGGGAGCATAGGGAGCCTCTCGCTGCCTTTCCTTACTGGCTGAAGTCCTTGGCAGGCATGTTTTCCACCATGCAGCAAGGCAAAGCATGGGTAGCTAATGTATAGAAAGACAGAGTGGAGGACAAAGTCCTGAAATGAGAGACAGAAGATTCTAACTGAATCCTATTTCTTGCAGAAGTTTAGCAGTATCCATTCCTGTGGCTTGGATCCTCAATTCTTGTATGAGAATGCTCTAATACTCTCCCTGTTTATTCCTCATTTTGATTAAGCTAACTGAAATTGAATTTTGGTAACAAAGAGCCAAACTATTGGAGTGCCTACAAAGTGTGCTAACAATTCACTTGGCAGTAATGCTAAGCAGTTGGGACTATTTCATCTAGCCAGTCGATGGACATTGATAGGAAGACTTTGAGGAATAGTGGGTATTTGGGAAGATTCTGAAGGATAGTTAGGAACAGGCAGGGATGCTGAGGCAAGTTATGCCATTAATAAGAGAACATCATGGCAATTTGCATTCAAATGATCAAAGCCCAGGCCCTGTTCATTTCAGAATCAGAGAGGATACCCTAGTGCAGGATTTACACAGCTAGGAAGTCAGACAATTAGTCTTTTGCCTCCTATCTCTCCCCAACTACTTGCTCTCCATGCCTACCTTTAAATTTGGCATCACTTGTCAGCTTTGATATCCACATCCTTCCATAGCATCCCCTTTGGTCAAACCTTCATTACCCTTCCCTGACTTTCAGCCTGCCAGGCAAATTCCCTCCCAGTTTTCATGTGCATGGTGTTCATCCACAGCCAACTGAACTTTGTCCTAGGCCTGACCAATATAGTAGCCACTAGCCACATAAGTCTATTTGAATTTATACTTTTGAAGTGAAAAGTTTAAAAATTTTAATATAGAGCTACTCAGCCAGATTTCAAGTACTTGATAGTCACATGTGTCTAGTAGCTACTGTATTGGACATTTCCATCCTGGTAGAAAATTCTATTAGACATCCCTGTCCTACAATGTAGCCCTTGCCTGACCAGACTACCATTGGTTGCCCTCTTGGCAGCTACTAAGAGAAAACGCATAAACAGAATAATAAAATATAACAGCCAGAAGTGTCCTTATTTTCTCCCAGGGATGCAAAACACGTTACAAGTGCTTCCATGTCTCTCATGTGCCATGCCCTTGGCAGACATCACTAGTTAATCACAGCACTATTTCCCACTGAACCAAGACAGCTTTTACAATCTTTCTGAATGCTATGCTCCTAGAAACCTCTATCAGAAATGACCAGGGTGGATATTTGACATAAATCATTTAGAACCTGATTCAAGTACGATCCCCTCATTTAGCTTAAGAGGAAATCAAAGTCCAGTGAAAAAAATGAATGATAGAACCTGGACTAGAATTTAGGCCTTCTGATTAAAAGCAGTATAGCATGTTCGTAGGCAAGAAAGCTCTAGAATTGAACTGCTGGGGTTCGGACCCCAGGTCCACCTTTTAATTTCTGTGTGATCTTGCACTTACTGTTTTTAAGCCCCAGTGTCCTCATTCTGAACTGGGAATTTCAGTAACAGTACCTTCCTCATATGGTTGCTGTGGGAAGTTAATGTGATAATTAGCGTAAAGTGCCCAGCATATAACAAGTGCAGAATGAATGATAGTTATTATCACCTCTGTGGCATTTAGGGCTCCAGTTAGTATTTCCATCATATAAATGAGAAAGCAAAAAATCTAAGAGGTGAGACCGATGCCAGGTTCACATAGCTAGTTTAGTTCATCACAGAGAAGCAGCTCTCACCTAAGTCAAATCCAACACGCTAACCACTATAACATGTTCTCTAAGCAAATCTTGCTTCTGTAGATTCTCTAAAATGATTTTTCACCCTTCCAGTGCAGGGCACTGAAAAATTCATGTATTTGTGTTCTTACATAGCCCTTTGACACAGCCGACAAAGATCCTGACAGATAAATTGGTGTGGGCCTGTCTTTCTGGGACCTTCTTGCCTGAGTAAGCTTTCTCACAATCTGTCCATCAGCTAGTTAGAAACCAGCATATAGGTCTAGGTCACGCTCTACTTTTTCCACTGCTTCCTAGGTCTTGAAAATTGTGACTTTATTGTGGAAGCAATAATATTGCTGTTATTTGATAGATTTTGACATATAAAAACTGCATTTTAACTTAATAATTGTTATCTTCATTTTGCAAATAAGAAAAACAGACTCAGAGAGCATCAGTAATTTGCCCAAGGATAAACAGCTAATTGGTACTGGAATTGGTATTATTCAAATCTAAATCAGTCTGACTAGGTTAACCACTGTTAACTAGGTGTGACCTGGGAGGCTGGGCACCTAACGCAGATGACAAGGATGTCATGGGGGAGGGATGGAGTGGCCAGTCTCACCAGAGGAATCCTGCTGACTCTTTGATAGACCACTCTCATCGCTGCAAAAGCCTTCAGACATCATGCCTGACAGCCTGCTAGTTGAGAATGTCATTTTAATAAAACTGTATTTCAAGCCACTTGTCAATTACTTGCTATTGCAGAATTAACCAAGGAGCCTAAAGCTTTGCATCTAGGAAGGTTTTTTTTTTTTTTTTTTTTTTGTTGAGACAGAGTCTCGCTTTTTCACCAGGCTGGAGTACAGTGGCGAGATCTCGGCTCACTGCAAGCTCCGCCTCCTGGGTTCAGGCCATTCTCCTGCCTCAGCCTCCCAAGTTGCTGGGACTACAGGCGCCCGCCACCATGCCCAGCTAATTTTTTGTATTTTTAGTAGAGACTGGGTTTCACCATGTTAGCCAGGATGATCTCTATCTCCTGACCTCATGATCCGCCCGCCTCGGTCTCCCAAAGTGCTGGGATTACAGGCGTGAGCCACCGCGCCCAGCCGGAAGTTTGTTATTTAGGTAACGTTTTTATTATTTTTCTATTTCCCTAAAAATCTTAACCCAATCTTTATATTCTTACCGAATTTCCTTCTGTCATTCTTGCTTAGTGGCAAGCAGTACAGATCTTTAGTAGTAAGCTGTTTAAGGACTATTACCCCCTAAAATCAATGGTTGATTTATATTTTTGTATACATTTATAATTTTATAAAAATGAAACTTTCTCCAAGAAGATATTTTGTGAACATGAATTTTTTTAAACCTAAGTATCATCAATCGTCTTTTTTGTCCACAAAGATAAAGCAGATAATTTGTCTAACAATTGTATGTCTTTGTTTTGTATACTAAATGTAGTTTCATTCTCAGCTAGTAGCTAACCTAAAGGTAGTTCTTTATGACAAGGCTGTGTCACCATGATAAAAACAGCTGATGAAAATTTTTTTAATGTGTAAGTTAATTGATTGTACTTACATAACATCAAATACTTAGATTAACTGATTTTTCTTCCTTCAGAAATCTGTCTATTTTTTAACCCAACTGGAAAATCGAGTTAAAAAATAGACAGGGTCTCACCCCTTACACATTACATGTTTATCTAAATAAACAGCAAACATATCTTGGCATAGAATGCAGGAGTAAACAGGAATCTTGTGAAATTCCTAAGTGGGGTTTGTAAATGTTAGTTGTTCCAAGTTTCAGCTGACGGTCACATTACAATATCAGAAGCTGTGATTATATATATTTGGAGCATTTAGAAAGAGGAAAAAAAAGTTTAAAACACATGCAAGACCTCTCAATATTTTATCATGGCCCCTATCACTTCCTGTGGCTATTGGTTATTTTTTTGAGGCTTGTAAGTTTAATATGTATATTTTAAGTATATAATATGTATATATTAAGTATATATGTTAAGTATATTATATACATATTAAACTTACATTATAAGTTAATGTGTTATATATATATATATATATATATATATATGCATAAGAATATATTTTCTGCCTGAGAAATTCTGTTCCTGTAAAACTGTTGGTGAAGGCTATTGTTTCTCTGGGGCCAGGCTGACTACTTCTCTGTTTTCAGAATTATTTCAAGACTGGTTTTCTCAGCCATAGAGTATGTGCAGAAGAGGTGGATATCTTCTGCATGTTGATGTGCTCCTGTGCAGCTGGATGGGTCCCAGTTCATGGCCCCAGGCCAACAGAGACTATTAATGTTTGAATGAATTACCTCAGGAGTACCATGAAAAAAGCAGTAAGAGGACCAGCTTCCCTCAGGGACTCTGAAATAGGAACATTTTCATCCATTGTCAGTCCTGCTCCCTGAAATGTTTTTCTTGTTAAATCTCAGCTGTGTCATCTTTGGCTTTTTTGGCACTTCTATGCTGAGAGTAGCAGAGACATTCTTAGCTTTTTTTTTTTTCCTTCAGTTTTGCAATTCTCTAGTTCACTGTTGGGTAAGAATGATTTCTAAGCAGTTCACAACACATTTAGAATCATTTAGGAGAAGAGGGGGCAAAAAGACACATTCAATCCATGATAAACTGAAACCATTTCCTATTTCCTAGTGAAATAAAAAACAGTTTTCAAATCTGATTACCAGTTTGACACCGTGATTCAAGGCTTGGACTTTCTATTGCATTCCACACCGGTTAAGATAATCACTTCTCAACAGTCGCAAAGGAACCCAAATGCTATTGTGGTTCTCTAGGTGGATTTTGATTGCACTTGGGCACTATTTTAGGGCACTCTTTTAAGTCTGGCTTTTTGGTTTGGTTCTGCCTTTGCTGGGTTTTCAGCACATGAAATCCACCTCTGCTGAAGGCATTGTGGAGAGAGTGGGGGAACCACTAGATGGCAGGAGTGCACTACCTAAAATGGGAACCGCGATTAAGCAGCAAGCTTTGGCATTTCTCTGAACACTTGGCGGTGAGGGGGTGGGGGAGAAGGTAGCTGACTATTGATTGGCCCAGTGACCCTTGTCTCCTCCTCCTCTCTTCCAACTCTAATTGCAGTCCTGGATGCTGTTCTCCTGCAGCTTCTCAAGCACTCTGCCAGGATGGGTGGCTTTGAAAACTATCCTATTGGACTCCAGGGTGGGTCTGCAAGATGACAGAGCAGCTCTAGTTTAAGGTGGCTGAAAGGTTTTGTTTTGTTTGTTTGTTTGTTTTGTTTTTCCCCAGCACCGTAGTACTGGCAATTGTTTGAAGAACGTCCTAAATATGCCTGGGTTTGGGAGTCTTGGCTTCTGTTGGGAACAATACAAGAGATCAAGGCTACTTGTAATAAATAAATCCTGTTCTCTGCCACGATTGTATTTGCTCATTCCCTTAAGTGTATATCTTTATATACACTTCCCTTCCCTTAAGTGTATATCTTTGTTTTTGTTTTTGTTTTTGTTTTATGGAGTCTCATTCTGTCGCCCAGGCTGGAGTGCAAGTGGCACAATCTCGGCTCATTGCAACCTCCACCTCCAGGGTTCAAGCGATTCTCCTGCCTCAGCCTCCCAAGTATCTGGGATTACAGGCACACACCACTGCACTTGGCTAAATTTTTGTATGTTTAGTAGAGATGGGTTTTCACCATGTTGGCCAGGATGGTCTCCATCTCCTGACCTCGTGATCCACCTGCCTCAGCCTCCCAAAGTGTTGGGATTACAGGCATGAGCCACCACGCCTGGCCTTCAGTGTATATCTTAATACAATTGCCTTGTTACTAGTTCCTACCATGAAATAGGTTCTAGGGATACAACCATAAATGAGACATAGGCTCTGAAAGAAGCTTACAATTGAGGTGTGAGAGACACGGCAGATAGGCAATTAAGACAGGTGATCATTGCTACAATTAGGATACAGGACTCTTTAGCATCACAGATAAACTTTCTCATGGGGTTGAAGACCACAAGGACACCTCAAGGACAACTAAGAGTGAGCCAGGCAAATAGTCAGGAAAGGAAAATTCTAACCAAGAGTCCAACCTAGAGATGAGAAGAATATAACCCAACTAAAATGAGCGAGAGTGCTGTCACTTGAGGACTTAAGAAGTTGTCTAGCTGAAATACAGACAGTGATGACCATGGAGGAGCAGCGAAGGAGAGCAAGTACCAGATAAGGGTCTTGCATTAGCCTAAATTTACCGTATCCATGGGGAGCCAAGAAAGCCGATATGCAATATCCTGGTCACATTTGCTCTTTAGACATGTCATTCTGGTGGCAATTAGAGAACAGATTAGAGGGAGGCAAGAGGGGAGCAAGTTAAGCCACAACTAAAGAGTGGCCGGGGATAGACAGAAGCTGGTCAATGGAAAAGGGTTATTAGGCAAATAGAGAGGATACCTAGAGATTTAATTATATATGTGGGGTAAGAGAGCAATACAGGAAGTCCTCACGTGAGGGCATTGATAGGTTCTTGGAAACTGCAACTTCAAGTGACACAATGTACAGCAGGTCCTCTAATAACATACTTTTGTTCAACATAGTTTGTTAAAATGTTGATGAGGAAAAGGAATTGTTCCGTTATGTGTTGTCACTTCAAGTCACAGTTTCCAGGAATCTAGTGATGGCATTAAGTGAGGACTAACAGTATTCTCAAGACTAACCTCTTGGCCTTCACCTGGGGAAACTGCAGCCTTTATTTTGCCATTAACTGAGTGTAATACTAGGCAAAAAGTTAATACTAAACCCTGATAACATGCAATATACTTTGTTAGAATGTAAATAACATGAAACTATGGTTATTTAATGAATATTCATTAATTCAATTCATTCATTCAAACAACATTCATGGATCATCTACTTTTCATAAGGCAATATGCCAGGTCTGCATACAACAACAGGATGCCAAAAAGTTACTGTTTTCCAATCTTCAGGGGGCTTAAAGAACATTTTTTTTTCTTCTTAATAGATGATTTCTGTTGCTTGTTTTTTTGCTTCTATTATATATTTTGAATTTTGACTACATATATTATTTTTAAAAGTCATTTTTATATAAGCCTCTTCACTTCATCTAGAGAAAAATTAGCTTGGGGTCAGGTCAGCAACCATAACATTGATACCTCCACAAAAAGCTGTTTGAAAATATTTGTTGAATAAAATGCAATACAACTATAATTTTTATGATTTCCAAAGCTACTTTTGACACATAGTTTAGGGCTGTCTTACCATTGATACTATGAAAATTTAAAAAAAGAGAGAGAAAGAAAAAATAATTAGGTTGAGTTTCATCTAAAATGCTCTCCTTCTGGAGACATTCTCATAATATTGCAAGCAAGCAGAGCTGAAAAATAGGAGAGTGATTAGGTTCTATAATGTGAGAATTGGATATATTATTGATAGTATCCCTAATAGCTAGGAAACCTTACATTAAATATGTATACAGCAATGACCCATTGTTTGTATGTCCTTAGTAAACATTTGCTGAGGTCCTTTGTGGTGGCAGTACACTAGGCACTGCTGATAACAGAGTTAACAAAATAGGCACAGTCCCTCTTCTCATGATGCTTAAGATCTAGTGAGGACAACAGATCTTAGACAAGAAAATACACACATACTATATTCCCATAATGACTATGAACCTGTGTTAACCCACCAAGAGGTTTTTTGCTCATGATCACACATTTCTGGAGGAAATATGTAATAATGCTTGTGAGACAGGGAAAAACAAACATGAGGATGTGAATCCATTGCCTCGATCATCATTACAGAGCTAGAATTCAGCCATTCATGGTCAAATAAAATAAGTACCTAATGAGAAGAGATAGGTTGTCTCCAGGTCGTTAGAAAAAGCCTCTGCACCAGAGGTGGCAAATGTACTAGGCTTCATCTCATTTATCAATTCGAATTGATTTGAAGTGGCTGCCTGGAGTCCATGCTGAGCAGGACTTAGTGGGAAAGAGGGATTGTTTTTCAAATGAACAATTGCTTAGGAAGAGAGGGGGTGACACATAGCATGCATTTGTTAACCTTTCACTATACCATGGCGTAATCAATAATATTGACATATTTAAATAAGACATGAAAAAGTTGAGATGAATGTCTGGAAACACAAGGATCAGAGAAGCAACCTAGGTTAGGGACCACCGCATTCCTGAATCTGGTAGGCCCTGACATTCAGGTCTGTAGGCAGGTGAATGCGGTTGAGGGGCAGGCATATTTGATCAGGCTTCATTGTGGCATCAGGACCCTTGAGCATCTGTTTTTCTTTGCTCAAATTCTATGCTCAATGGGGCCTTTTAATTCAGTGACTAAGTTCACCAAGACCAGGAAAGAAGACAGCCAGTAAGAAGTTTGGGGTCACTGGAAACAGCTAAAATCCAGTTTCTGAAACTGTAAGCCGGAGGATTCGGTCCCTGGTTATGTAATTCATTCCAAGATCACGCCCTCCGAGAGTTTCTTATTGGTCAGTCTGACCTGGCCATAAACATTGCCTCAAAGTGCTTTTTTTTTTTTTCCCTTTGGCTTTGATGAACCCACACGAAGTTTTATCAGTTAGCCAAATAAGCTAATTTGTAAAATATATAACCAATGCAGAAGACTGATCACAAAAGCAAATTATTCAAGAAATTCAAAGTCTGTTTGGACCAATACAAACTTTAAAAGTAAACAAATGTGACAATCAAAACATATACAAATTCAATTTTGATGATTTTTTTTTTGGCAAAAAAGTACTATTCATTTTCGCTTCTCACTGGCTTCTTCCGCTGATCTGCTTGCAAGTTCTGTAGAAGTCTGCTTTTGAATGTATTTAAATGCAAATTCTAAGTTTACCCACACACTTCTGTTAATGATGTGAGAGTTCTAATGTATTTTACTTCTCAGTTAAAACATGAAGCAAAATGCAAATTTGAAGAACATTGAAGGAGTTTTCTTTCTGCCTTTTAAAATGCCTGGAACAAGTGCCATCCTTCAAGTTGAAATACACACCAAAAAAAAAAAAAAAAAAATGCCTAATAACATTTGCTACTTGGCCTTGGCAGTTGGCATTGTATTTTTTGCAAATGAATATCTCAGGATTGAGTCACAGAAACTCTGTGCCACATAAAAGTGCATGTGAAGTAACTTTCTCCAAGAAAAAGAAGGGCTTGAAAACACTGTAGGCTCAATAAAACACTTTTCTGATGGCTCAGCAGTCTGAGAAGTTCATTTGGAAGTGGGGCTAAAATGGAAAAGAATGGGAAGGGGACAGCGGTGGGGAGCAGAGGGCAGAAGACAGGTAGAAGGAGAGAAGGAAAAGTCATAATCAACCAGAACCTCGGGCAAGACAGGGTGGTGACTGGGTTAAGCATTATGGAATATTTGATAGATTGTCTTCACTGTGGGCATCAGGCTAAGGCAATGATTCAAGGGGGTTTGGTTTTCAAAGCACAAGCCACATAAAGCATATTACAACCCCTGTAAGAAATTTATAAATGGCCACAAATTTCTCCCATCCCCATACTCAAGCAATGAGATTTTGTCACTTTTCCTATCCCAAGGTGTAGTCAGACAAAGCCCCTCTCACATGGACTCTGCCAAACATATAACATGTTTCAGCAAATGGGACCTCTGCACCGGTGACACAGAAGCTTGAAAAGCATGTGTGTGCAAAAGGGCTGGCTCTCTGGGAACACTACTTGAGACCTGTTCTAGTCTATTGAAAGATATGAGGGGCTGAATTGGTTCCGTGTTGCTACTGTAACAAATTATCATGAACTCAGTGACTTAAAATGCCACATACTTACTTTCCCATAGTTCTCAAGGTCAGAAGCCTAAAATGGGTCAGTGTATTAGGCTGTTCTTGCAGTGCTGTGAAGAAATACCCGAGACTGGGTAATTTATAAAGAAAAGAGGTTTAATTGTCTCATGGTTCTGCAGGCTTTCCAGGAAGCATGCTGTTGACATCTGCTCAGCTTCTAAAGAGACCTCAGGAAGCTTACAATCGTAGTGGAAGGCAAACGGGGAGTAGGTGCATCACATAGTGGAAGGAGGAGGGAGGGAGTGAGAGTTGAGGTGGGAGGTGCTGTTTACTTTAAATGGCTAGATCTGGCAAGAAGTCACTATTGTGAAGTCAGCACCAAGCCATGAGGGATCTGTCCTTGTGATCCAGACACTCCCACTAGGTTCTGTCTTCAGCACTGGGGATTACAATTCAACATGAAATTTGGGTGGGGACAAATATCCAATCTATATCAGTCAGCAAGACAGCATTCCTTCTGGAGACTTTAGGGGAGAATTCACCTCGATGCCCTTTCCAGCTTCTACCCACCACTGGGATTCTTTCTGGTGGTCTCTTCCTCACATGTCTCCAACCATGCTTTTTGTTATCACATCTCCTCTGACCCAGACTCTTCTGCCTCCTTCTCAAAAGGTTCTTTGTGATTAGATTGGGCCCACCTCGAAAATTCAGGATAATCTCCCCATTTCAAGATCCTTAACTTACTCCCCATCTGCAACGTTTCATTCATCATGTGACATCACATATTCGTATTCACAAATTTTGAAGATAAGAGCATGCACATTTTTTGGGAACCATTTTTCTGTCTACCACTGAGGTCAAATACAGGAGAAACAAGGAGCTTAATTCCGGAGCCCGCGCGGACATACCAGATAGGTGAATGAGGCCAGCCTGACTTTTCAACCCCAGTCCAGAATGGAGCCATGCCAGAGAACCCACATGGGATCAGCAAAAGAAAAAGCCATACTCTAAAATTACAAACACTAACACAAAATTCATTTGTAACTTCTTTTGGATTTGGGCCATATAATCCACAAACTCTAATTTAAATAATTTATTTGTACAATAATTTCAGTCAACCTTTTAGAAAGCTGAAATTTTATATCTTTATTGGCAACAGTAAAATTTTGAAGAAGAGAAATAGCTTTACAACTTCTTCAAATTGTCCCTCTCCTCGTGGTATGAGAATTCATACCTTTCTTACATTATAAACACACATTATATTTTCCAGCTTATCTATAAATATTACCTCCTTTCTGAAAAGGTTAAGAAATAAGAGATGGAAAGGATTTTCAATTCAATATCCTAGTGATTCTCTAGTAAATATTCGGTTGCTTCTCTGAATCTCTATGTCTCTTTTCTTGAAATAATTTTGAATGCTAAGAGGTACTTGTGGCCCTTATCAGTGTCATTGGAAATTGTTCCAATTTCTTATTTTCTAAAATCATGGATGCTTAAAAATAGTGCTATTCATCCCGACTATTGGAATCACAGAACAGTCTATACCACAGTCTCTGTGATGTCTATATATTAGTAAGATATTTATGGACTACTCTAAATTAAATCATCATCTATCATTTGAAATTTGTGAAGCACTAATCTCGGCATTGGGTTCTGTGGAATGCCATACACATCAAGTTTAAAAGACAGTCACAACTCTCTAAGAAGTTCAATAAAATTTAATTCCACATGCTCATTGGGGGAACAATAAAAGATCTCTTTGGTCCTTCATTAACTCAAATATTAAATACTTGATTTGCAACTCAAGATCCTGACTTTGAAGATTATTATTTTGCCTTCTAGGTCATCTTCCTGCAACTTTATCTTGAGTATCAATTTCATTGTCTTGGAAACTGGGCAAATCTGAGATTGAAAACTCTTAGTTACATTTTTCTATTGTAGGGTGTTAGGGAGATAAACAAAGAGAGGAATATGGATTCTATTTTCCAAAGTTTCTTTGATGAGTGAGTGACTGATCAATTCTTCTATTCTTATGTCATATCATCTAGCTTACCTGAGATTTCTCCCTCTGTGGCCATGTGGCAGTTTTAAAACATGTCTATGAATTATTTGAAACTCTGCACACTGAGAGGTGAGTTCTGTCTCCTCCCTTGTACTAATATCTAAGCTCGCCTTAGTAACTTTCGTGTAAAGAGTGGAATGCAGCTGCATAACTTCAGAGACTAAGTCTGGAAAGGCCTGGCAGCTTCTGCTTGGATTTCTGAGGACACTCGCTCTGGGGAAAGCCAGACACCATGTGAGAGCCCCTGAGACCACTATGCTGCACAGGCCCTGTGTAGGCACTCCAGTCAGCAAATCCAGCTTAGCTTCCAGCATGTAGAATCCAGCACCAACTGCCACCATGTGAGTGAGCCCTTCTGGATATCCTACCTGCTACAGCCTTCAGATGACTGCATTGCCAGTCCATATTTGACTGCAACTGCATGACAGACTCTTAGTACCATCTATTCAGATAAACCCTTCTCTAATTCTTGATTGGCAAAATGGTGAGCAAAATGGAATGATAGGTATCTTCTATCACTACATTGTGGAGCAATAGTAACTAGAATAGGCTCAAAACAAAAAGCTTCAGTAGGTGTCTAGCTGCATTTAAATCAATTTCCCAATCAAACAGGGCCTTGTGAAAAAACTTAATTCTTGTTCCAGGTTCAGGAACCTGTTCTGCGAAAGAGGTATCTTGTTGAGAAGAGGCACTGAACCTGGGTAGTAGGAAGCTAGGATTGTAGACTAAGAATTGTGACTACTTGCCGTGTGAATTTGATCAGAACATTTTCTCTCTAGGACCTAATCTCATCTGTAAAATAGAAAGTTTGGGATAAATAATATATATGATTTCTTCTCTACTTTAAAATTTTGTAACTCTAACAATTTTTAAGAACCGTTGAGGTGGACAAATCAATTTAATGAGTTGGTATGGAATATCTCCTAGAAAAAAGCATCCCATTTCTAAGTGTGATGGTTCACTTATAAATTTGTAAGAAATTCTGTGCAAAAATATTAAAGAGCTTCATTCCAGGATTGGAAAATGATGAAAAGTTATCTTACTTATTTTTATTGAACTGAAAACTGTGAACTTTTAAAAGATGATAACGATTAGAAGAAGCTTTCCTAATTCCACTGTCATTAACTCAAAGGTGTTATATGTTATTTGCAATTACTTCAGTGTGACATTTACTTAAATTATTCATCATAAGAAACAGTCATTTATTTTCTTATTCATAAAGTATTTGAGCCCTCCATTTTCTGGATTATTTCTGTTTTCTTCTGAATGTGATCAGTCTTGTTAAGGATTGAGACAACTGAATGTGTGAATAGCGATTCACCCTCACTCTCTGGGGGTATAGGAAAAAGGAGCCTTTTGATTTTTTTAAATTGGATGTTTCTGTAATATTTATAACTACAGGTTATAACAAGTAGGCTTTTGGGGGCAATAACATAATAAAGAATTAATAGCTTTCAGATAAACGGGAATTAAAGATAGTTTTTCACAACTTCGGTCATTCCTATAACTGCATGCCATTTCACATTTCATAGTGGTTATTATTTTTTTTTCATCTTACTTTATTGTTTCCTAACTTTATCTTACAGTCTGTGTGGACTACTCAAAGTTTGGTTTAAAATTACTGTTTGATTTAAAGATGTATTTTGTGAGAAGGAAAATAGTGTATTGAGATGTTCCCAAAAGGCTAAGGAAACACAGAAGAGGACGTAACTAAATCTGAATCAGGGCCAGGCGTGGTGGCTCATGCCTATAATCCCTGCACTTTGGGAGGCCGAGGCAGGTAGATCACCTGAGAGGAGTTCAAGACTAGCCTGGCCAACATGGTGAAACCCCGTCTCTACTAAAAATACAAAAATTAGCTGGGCATGGTGCTGAGCACCTGTAATCCCAGTGACTCGGGAGGCTGAGGCAGGAGAATTGCTTGAACCCAAGAGGCAGAGGTTGCAGTGACCTGAGATTATGCCACTGCACTAGAGCCTGAGCAACAGAGCAAGACTCCATCTCAAATAAATAAATAAATAAATAAATAAATAAATAAATAAATAAATAAATAAATAAATCTGAATCAAGTAAGACTTCTGAGGGGAGGCAACATTTGAGTTGGGCTAGTAAGTGGCAGAGGGAGGATTTTAATCCTTCAGTTCGTCCCCCCAAATCTAGGTCTCAGCTCTGGACTTCCCAGCTTTCCCAGTTTCCACTCCCAAGTCTACTGTCTGGGCCAATGGGCAGATCAGACCTCATTTGTTTCCTCGGCCTTTCTGACCATGGCAAGTAGGATCATACTAATACTTATATTTTAACACTGACACCAAAATTAATGCCCAATACTCACTGAGCACTTACTAGGTGCTTTTATTAACAGGGAGATCACATAACTGGTTGTCAAAACAGAGATGCCTTTTTAAAAAACAACTTGATGGGGTATACTGACATACAATAAACTATATATGTTTAGTATATGCAATTTGATAATGGTTAATGTATGTATTCACCAATGAAGCCACCACCACAATCAAGATAACGAACATCTCTGTCACTCCTGAAAGTTTCCTCTTGCCTCTTCATAATCTGTCCCTACTACCTACCAGGCAACCACTGATCTGCCTTCTGTCACTACAGATTAGCTTGTGTTTTCTAGAAGTTTATGCAGATGGAATTGTGCAGTGTTTACTCTTTTTTTTGTCAAGTTTTATTCACTCCATGTTCTTGCATGCACCAATAGTTCATTCCTTTCCATTGCTGGTTATTATTCCATTGTGTGATGTACAACAGTTCATTCATCTGCTTGATGACAGGCACTTCAGTTGTTTTCAGTTTTTGAATATTACCCAATAAAGCTGCTACGAACATTCGTATCTAAACAGAATGATGGCTTGGATTTTGACAGGCAGAAAAGGCTGAATTCTTTTTAGCACCAGGAATCCATTTCCATCTCACTCTGGGTCTTAGCATTCACCATTCTTTATGTTTGGAACCCTCTCCTTTGAACGCCTCATCTGTGCTCCCATTTTCACTGTCAACTGAAAATCTCCATCTCACTCTTCCTGTCTCAGCACAGAACTTGCTTCCTTCCAGAATCACTTCTCTGACCATCAGTGGGTCAGGTACCCCCACGTACGTCCTAGCACAGCATCCTGCACTTTGCCCATGATAGGATTTATCACCGTGTATTGTAATTGCTTCTTTAATGTGTGCCTCTCTCAGGATCTCATTGAGAGCAGGACCATCTTGTATTTATCATGGTATCCACAGAATTTACATTGACTGGAGAAATATGTTCTAAGTGGTTGAATAAATGAGTGAATGAATGAAAAGTAAAGAGTAGGATAAGCACAAAAGGGAATTGAGAATATTCTATAATTAAGTTATGGGGATGGCTGCACAACTCTATGCATATATTGAAAATCAATGGATTCTACAAACTAAATGAGTAAATTGTATGGAATGTGGACTATATCTCAGTAAAGCTGTTTATAAAAAGAAAATTGAGAAATAGTAAGTCATCCAGATGGAAGAACATATTACATAAGGCTAGAAAGAATCTTTAACATTTCAGCATCAACTCTAAATGTGCTGAAAGATTGAATGATCAAAATTCAACTTACCATCCAAAGTCTTTATCCCAATATTGTCTTCTTACTAGATGCATTTACTTACTTTATTTATTCATTTTTGTTACCAGTTTTCAAAGCATGTTAAGATTCGTTTTCTAAATGCTTTTTTTCCCCACTTTCCTGCTGTGAGCAGCAATCTAATCTAGACTGGGTAGCGTAATAATGTAGAAGAAAAGAGGAGCTCATTCCATACTTGGAACCATCACTCTACAGGAGACATGATGCAAATCCGAACTTCTGTTGCCTGCATCAATGAAGGATCAGTGAGGATTTGGATTTGCCAGGGTGTTAATATGGAGAGGAGCATTTTTGTGGACTTATTGAAGGACAGATTATAACTCAGTTATAAGAGTTACAGTCTGGGTGTAGTGGCTCATGCCTGTAATCCCAACACTTTGGGAGGCCCAGGCAGGTAGATCACCTGAGGTCAGGAATTTGAGACCAGCCTGGCCAATGTAGTGAAACCCCATCTCTACTAAAGATACAAAAATTAGCTGGGTGTGGTAGTGCATGTCTGAAATCCCAGCCACTCGGGAGACTGAGGCATGAGAATCACATGAACCAGGGAGGTTGCAGTGAGCCGAGATTGCACCATTGCACTTCAGCCTGGATGACAGAACAAGACTCCATCTCAAAAAAAAAAAAAAAAAAAAAAATACAGTCCACAAAAAAAGCAGAAAGGTATTAATCATCAAAATAATCATGGAAGAAGGCCATGTCCTATGGTGTGAAACTACACAGTGAAGGTGGGTGGCAGCAGGAATATGGGACTAGAGAGGCAAGCTGGTGTAAAATTCTTTTGGTGTAAAATTTCTTTGACCTGAAAGAGGTTTGGATTTTATCCTGTGAATAAGGGACAGCCAACATTGGTTTAAATTAGGTTTTTAAGAAGGAATGAATGACTACAGGGTCATTATGAGGATAAATGCAGTAACAGCTAGGATAGCATTTTGAACCCCTGGGAAGAGAATGCAGAATAAATCAAAATTTCTTTTACTTATCTAATTTGACCATAGCCTAAATTAGCCTCTCATTTGAATTCAGACTTCCTACACTCATCTCCTTTCTGTCTCTCGCCTTCTCTAAAAGTCTCTGGTTCCAAGCATAGCTTTGAATGTGTCATCGTAAGTGCTCTCAGGACATCTTATTTTGTGTGTTTAGGATCAAGAAGAGATGTGTGCTCTTGGCTCCTCTCCTTCTGGGAGCTATCTTCTATCACCACAGAAATTCCACCTCAAATTGAATGTTATTCAAAGCAATCTGTCTTGAAGGGAGCCATGTTTTAACCACCCCAATTTTTATCTGTTGGTTTGATTTTCATCCATAACTACATCTTGATTTCAACACTTTATTAGATATATATTTCATCCTTATCAGTAGGTTTTTTGTGTGTATGACAATGCATATGTATGCATTATGTGTGTGTTTAGTGTGCATGGGTAGGTGAGGGATTGTATTCCTTTATTTCTACCACAGAACTAATTATAGCAACCTTAATGGCTTAAAGCAACACCCATTTATTAGCTGGGAGTTCTATAGGTCAAAAATCGGAACAGGCTCAGCTTACAACACACAGGACTGAAATCAAAGTGTCAAATGGGCCAGGTTCTTATTGGGAGGGTCTGGGGAAAAATTCACTTCCAAACTCACATTGTTGACAGAATTCAGTATAAGGATATTCTTTTACATAACTGCAGTGCAGTTATCAAAATATGAAAATTCAGAATTAATAAAACACCATTACATCATCCACTATAATATTCAAGTTTGATCATTTCTGCCAACAGACCTATTACAGCTATTTTCTTCCCCAGCCAAGGATCCTATCCAGAATCACGTTGCCTTTATTTGTCGTGCTCCTTTAGTCTTCTTTAGTCTGTAGTAGTTCTTTAGCTTTTCTTTATCTTTCTTGACACTGACACCTTTTTTAAGATCATAGACCAGTTATTTCCAGAATGTTCCTTAATTTTGATTTTTATTTCCTGATTAAATTTAAGTATTTTTCTCAGGAATGCTAGAGACACAATGTTGTGTCCTCCTCCACGGTGCATCACATCAGGAGGCCTATGATGTTGATTTGTTACAATATTGGTGATATTTGCTTCCATCATTTGGTTACTGTGTTGTCTTCCAGTTTTCTCCACCGCAAAATGTCTATGTTCCCCTTTGTAAGTAATTTATGGGGAATTACTATTATATGTAAATATATGTTCCTCATCAAACTAATTTTAGCATCCAGGGTTGATATTTTAAACTCCATAATTTTCTCCACATTAAAGCATCTTATAGCACCCTACTATAAGGAAGACCTGGTTTATATATTTATTTATGTCAATATGAACTCATAGATTCTTATTTTACTAAATATAATCATTTATGTATTTACTTATAGTAAAGTTCAATTTGACCCAGATGTGGCCACTGGGGGACCTTTCAACTTGTTCTCCTGCCCTGTTGATATGTCCTCATCATCTCTGAGTACTTTCTAATTTTTTGGTACAGGAAAATGTTGCAGGCTTACCTTGTATTTAAACCCTAAAAACAACTTTTTCTCCAAAGAGGCCTATTGGGTTTTTAAAATGTTATTATTATTTTTTAAATTTTTTGTGGCTACATAGTAGGTATATATATTTATGGAGTACATGAGCTGTTTTGATACAGGCAAGCAATGTGAAATAAGTACATTGTGGAGAATGGGGGGTATCATCCCCTCAAGCATTTATCCTTTGTGTTACAGACAATCCAATTACACTGTTTAAGTTATTTTAAAATATACAACTAAGCTACTATTGACTATAGTCACCCTATTGGTTTTCAGAGAAGAATGTGATTTAGAAACTAGTCATAGCTGTGCTTATTGCTTCTGGTGTCACTTTTGTGGCCTTTGTGTTGAAGGAGCTTTATTCAATCAATATTGAATCGTATTTTTCAATAGACACAATTTTTTAGGACAACTTTAGATTACAAGATTACAGAAAAGTTGAGCAGATAGTTAATTTGGACTTCCTTAGCTTTACTTGATGTTCTTTTCCTGGGTTCCATCTAGAATACCATGTTACATGTAGTTGTTACAGCTCTTTAGGCTCCTTTTCACTGCAATAGTTTCTCAGACTTTCCTTGTTTTTATGACCTTGACAGTTTTGAAGAGTATAGGATATTTTACTATTGACCTTTTTTTTTTTTTTTTTTTTTTGAGAGACGGAGTCTCCCTCTGTTGCCCAGGCTGGAGTGCAGTGGCACTATCTTGGCTCACTGCAAGCTCTGCCTCCTGGGTTCAAGTGATTCTCCTGCCTCAGCCTCCTGAGTAGCTGGGATTACAGGTGCGCACCACCACACCAAGCTAATTTTTGTAGTTTTAGTAGAGATGGGGTTTCACCATGTTGGTCAGGCTGGTCTCAAACTCCTGACCCCGTGATCCACCCACCTTGGCCTCCCAAAGTGCTGGGATTACAGGCGTGAACCACTGCGCCTGGCCAATGTTACTCTTACGGTTATACTGGGATTGTGTGTTTTTTGGAAGAAGACCACAGAAGTAAAGGCCAACTTAAGCACATCATATTAGGAATATATATTATCAACAGGATTTACTACTGTTGAAATTGATCTGGGTCACTTTGCCAGTGTGTTTATCAGGTTTCTCCACTGTAAAGTCACTCTCTCCCATCCCCACCTTTTTATACTGTACTCTTTATAGGGAGATCACTACTGGAAGCCCACACTGTGCTTCCCTCCTTAAGAGCCAAGTATTTCCATAAATTATTTGGAATTCTTCTGCCTGGGAGCTTTGTCTCTTCTCTCTCATTTACTTATTCATTTATTCATATCAATATGACCTCATGAATATTTATGTTATACTTTGAGTTATAATCCAACACTACTTAATTTATTTTGTTGCTAAAAGTAATGGTTTTTGCTTTGGACATTGAGAACTCTTTCAGTTGGCTCCTCTGTCCCTTTGACATTCCCCTATCAA
The DNA here is from genome assembly GCF_002776525.5 of Piliocolobus tephrosceles. NCBI lineage: Eukaryota > Metazoa > Chordata > Mammalia > Primates > Cercopithecidae > Piliocolobus > Piliocolobus tephrosceles. The sequence continues at coordinate 120,740,841 of NC_045440.1, read as the reverse complement.
TTTCATTTGGGTTGATTGGTTTTTGAGCACGTCCTTAGTTTCTGGCACTGTAAGATGCTTCAGGCTTGTGTTGTATATTTCCTTCCCCAGTAAGCTTGCTTTTCACAGTAGTATTTGTTAGTACTTCCAAAACTATATTCTATGTAGGTTTGAGAAAATGAGTGATATATTGTGGAGAATGGTACCCAGGTTTTTCGCTCTGAGAAAGAAGTTAGAAATATGGAAAGGAGGAAGAATGGAAGGTACCTTGTGGGTTTGTATAAAAATTTAATATTGCTAAATAAACTCGTGGTTGCAAATTTAAGGATGTCTCTGGTGATACTCCTTGTTTCAAAGTCTGTTTTGCCTAATATTAAAAATGGTTACTCCAACTTTCTAATACTTACTGCTTTCTTGGTATATCTTTTCCTATCATTTTATTTTCAGACTCTTTTCACATAAAAAGCGAATTTCTTATAGAGGATAACCATTGGATTTTGTGTTTTCACTGGAAAATCTCTGCCTTTTAATGGAAGTAATTAGTCCATTTACATTTTATACAATTATTTAATCTCAATGCAGTCTTTATCTACTCGACTCCCACTATTCCTTTGCAGTGCTTGCTTCTCAGATATCCTGCCTTACAAATTCCAGTCACATCAGAAATTTGTAATTACAACTTCTGCCTTCTTACCTTAGTGAGACCCCAATTCTGCTTAAGCTTCTTCTTCCTGGTCTGCAGCAGAGAAGTCTGAGTGATCATGATATTATTATGGCCCCTATATTCTGTGTTTTTCTTCTTTCAAAGATTTCAGTACCGTGCTGTCTGTTGTTCAATGCTTTAAAAAGTTGCCTCACATATTTTATCTATTTTTATTGATTGTTTATTTTCTTTTTTAAATTTATAATTATTTTTAGTGGGAGATCAAGTCTAGTAAAGTTACTCTACCATGCTTAGATACACAGATACCCAAGCAATTCACTTTTTCAACTAAATACAACAATAAAAATACCATTGCCATACAATAAAGTCAAGTGTTCTGGTTACCTTAATACATAGGTCATTTTTGCAGATAAATCTCAAATAACTTTTCACTGATAAATTACCTGAATATTTTCAAATAAGACCTTTAACCCTTTTAGCTAGCTATAATTTTGGCCAAAAGCAGGAAAAAAAAAAAGGAAAGATATGTGGTGTAAGTGACAGGATATGGATATTGTCCAAGAACACAGAACTTATATAAGTGTGGTACTTGGCTCTCCACAAGTTCTTTTACATACTTTTCCATCAGGACTCCTGTTGGTACAAAAGACAGAAACCTAGCTCTAAGTGAATTAAGAATGACTGGCTTATATAAACAACATCTCTGGTATCTGGCTTCAGTTATGTGGTGGGGAATCCATCTCTCTTCATTTTTCAGCTCTCCTTACCCCTGCATTGGCCTTGGTCGACAATTTGACATTAGCAGCTCTTGGCATATATTCTGCCAGGTTAGCAAGCACAGCAAAAAGATAGTTCCTCCATCAGTCAGTAAATAAATATTGAAAGCCTGATACTTAGGGAATATGGGATATATACAATGATGAACTAGATAACTAATGTGCCTGTCCCCAAACAGCTTACACTCTGGTTAAATGAGAGACCCAATAAAGATGTGAACAAGTAAAATAATTTGGGACCCTGAAATTAATATGAAAAAGATAATACAGGAGAATGCAGTAAAGACTATATGATGGATGCTTTTTTTGGTCATCCAGGACGGCCTATCTGTGTAGGAGACATTTGGCTTAAGACAAAAATGATTATGGAGAAAAGGCAGCAAGAGAATGATCCAAGAAAAAAATATTGCAAATGGAAAGAATGACAAGTGCATGGCTCCTGAGATGGGAACCAACATAGCCTATTTGAGGTATAGAGTGAAGTGAATATGAAGATATAACAAATGAGAGAAATCATGTAGGTAGAAATTAGATTATAATAGCTTTATGGACCATGGTAAGGAGTTTGGATTTAATCCTTGTTATAGTGAAAGTTATTGGAAGTTAGCCAAGTGATATGATGTTACCCTTTTTTAAAATGATCATCCTGAAGGCTAATCGAGAGGAATTCCCAACAATAAACCAGGGCTGAAAGTTCTTAGTCTGGCTTGGGTGATGTGCCATTCTTAAATTAGTCACTATGCAGTGCTTTAATTGACCCATCTTAGGTTATCCTATTTCTGAGGCCAGATGGTGAATTTGACCCCATCTGAACTACATGGACTGAAACTAGGATGAGGGTGATGTTCTCACATTGAGGTGGTATTTCCAGAAGAAGATTAAATGGATGCTGGGAAGATACAAACAACAAAAACACATCTGCTCATTATTCGGGTTGAGCAAAGAGTGATTACTATTATTGTAAAAGTGTTGGAGCCCTGTTGTATTCTGGAAGTTATTGTTCTTACAGTCAACAGAATTTATCTTGCCAACTTGAGAGATAGCATCTAAACAGTAAGCCCAAGTCTGGACTCTGAACAAGATTCAGAGTTTCTTATCCACAAACATTTACTGAGTACGGATCTGCACATTTGGGTTCTAAATGATCTTCAAATACAGAAAATCGTATGAAATAAGATGAAGATATGTTTTCTATTATTTTAATTTTATGAATTATAGCCAAAAGTCATAAAAGAGATTACATTTGGAAAAAGAAAATCTTGTTTGTTATTGTGTTCTAACTGGGTGAGTAGAGGTTAAAATACTTGCATTTCTATAGCACAAATATTCCTTATTGGAAATTCAAATGTGTTGTAGTCTTTAAGGATGTACTTCTTGAGCAACTTTGAGGAACTCAAATATAGTAAATCACTAGTATTCCTTGATATTCATCTGAGAATTCTGAGGGAAATAAACTGTGAAATAGTTGCACTGCCAGTAAGGATGTAATAAATTCTCTCTATAAGTAGCAACTCTCCTGAAGGTTGGAGGAAAAATTGCTAATGCCACACCCAGGGGAAAAACAGAGTAAATGAAAGCAGATTCCAAAAATTACAGATCACCAAATCTCATCACATCATCTCAATTCCAGGAAAAGTGACTGAGGGTTTAATTAAGTTTGGATTCCTGAATAAGTTAACGAGAAAGAGTTTTACTCACAGAATTTCCGCATAAACAAATAAGACACACAAACAAATAAGACACACAAACAAATAGCATTTGAAGTTGTATAATAAAACCTATTTTAAGGAAAAACTGGTCTACCTAGCTGGGAACTTTTATAAAATTCATAAAAAATGTCTGGTTTCTTTTATGGCATCTCTGCTGCTGTGACTAAGGTCGGAGTATGAATAATTCAAAACACTTCTTTTTTCTTAATAAACAAAGTGTTTGATGTTTGGAAGGACAGTGATTTTGGTGTCCCACCTGATAAAGTCTCTTGTCTATTATTAGATTGCATCATCTACTGGTCAAAACAGGTAGTCATCATTCTTATCCACAAGCATTTATTGAGTGCTTATCTGCAAAAAGGACTGTGTTAGATGTGGAGGCATGAAGAAGCATGTGCCCTATCTGTAAAAAACCTGGTTAGAACATCATGGCATTCGTAATTCAGAGAGGAGAGAGAGTGTGGGTTTGGTGGCCATGCTTGTATCATTAAGGATGGTACATTATTTGAAGAAATAAGTAGCTGTCCAATCCATGTACAGAAGAGGAGTATGTGACTGGGGCCATGCCATTTTTGCTTTGTCTTCAGTTTCTACACGTTCCTCCTGGGTTAGTTCTTTTATTGCTACAATTTCAAATCCCCTTTTATGTGTTAATGATGGCATGCTTTATGTTTCTAGTCCATCCTCTCTCTACAGAAGATTCACATGCTGTTTCCTACTGCATATCTCTAACATGAGAACTTTAACTTCAATGTGTCCAAAACTCAATGCATTTTTTTCCCTATACTTGCTTTTCCTTTCATATTCCATGTGTTGGTTAAGGGCACCACCAGTCGCTACCAGTTTAAGCCTGAATCTCAGAATCATTATGGACTCTATTCTCCTTATACTTCCTTTACCCCATTGGCTTCCAAATTCTGACAATTTGACTTCCACTTGTTTCCTACTATATCCCCCTTTGCATTTGGTAATTACCTGTATTGAAGCACTAGTCACATGGTGTTATATGTGTGGATTTGCACATGTGTATGTGAACTCTAGGTAGAGCCTACGGTTTCTCAGTCTTTGATCCCATTCCCAGTGCCTAATGCTATACTTGGACCATGGGAGTTGCACATGAAATGCTTGTTGAAGGAATTGTGTGTTAGACATCTATTATTTATTCAATCAGTTATTTAGTAATTCACCCAACTTACATTTCTGGAGGACTTGCTATGTGATGAGAATTGTGCCTTCTTGACATTGCGGACATAAGGATGATGGAGACATCATCTGTGCTCTCTGGTAGCTCATAGAGGACAAGAAAGAACAGACACACAAACAAATAAGATTGAAAAATTAAAGTCAGATGAACCCAGTAATCTTAACATTTGTCTTTTCCTGTCTCAGCATGTGCATATATGTGTGTGTCATCTTATTTGATAGTGATGTTGCATATTTTGCAACGATTCTCTCTCTCTGTCTCTCATGTTATTTCAATGTGGCATCGGTTAAAATGTGTTAAAATCTCAGGTTGAATTGTCACTAAAAAAGGACTTTGAAGAATAAAATCATTTTCTCTTAAAAGGGCATGTTCCTGTGAATATGAATCCTGGCTGTGAAAATGAAAACACCATGGGATCTTATAATTAAAGCAAATCTTGATAAAAATAAAAATTCATCTCACAACTACCCACACTTGAGCATAAATCAAGATGCAGTGAATTTAGGGACTGTAGCCAAGAAGTTAGTGATAAAAATCTCAGAATATTGATTATTCTAGGTACACTGAAAATTGACTTAAGAAATTAATTAAATACCCTAGGAAGAGGAAAAAACATTAGCAAACTTTAGTCTTTCCCAGAAATCATCTTATCTCAATCACTGTCTTTCAAGAAGAGGCTCTTTCAGGTAAGTGCTAAGCTTTACCCTGTGTTTCCCTTGTTGTTTGACCACCTCCAGATCCACTTTGAAGACTTTTTTTTTAAGGTCAAGTAAGTTCTAGTAGCCCTTTTGAAGTATAAAAACAGAAGAATATTCTTCAGGTTGAACCAGCTTGCAGGTTATTATACTGCCACTAAAAAATCGAAAAGGTTCGTGATGAGTTTCCAAAATGGAATTAGTCTGCACAGTGACAAAACCCAAATGTTCTCTGTGTTCAGAATGGGAGAAATGCTATTCCATTTTTTTTTTCACAGGCAGGTTACAGCACAAAGTAGGCAAGCTACATTGGATCAGCAGTTAGTACAATATCTCATTTTAGCACAACATTAAAGTGCTTGAAACCTCCCTACTCCAAATCCTGCCACACTCAATCTTAGTAAACGCTGCCTTTTGCTTCATCCTAAAGTTGCAGCCATTGAGTTTGATGTCCCTTAACTGTCCTGCCAAAATGCATCTATATCCACTTCTGCCCTCTAATCCATTTCTTTCATTTTAGAGGCTCTGGGAAGGGACCACCACATTGGGACTTGTTTGCTGCTTATAAGAGAGTCTAGGGAAAAAAAAAATGGCTTAAACAAGATAGAGAGTTCTTTTCCTACATATCACTAAGATTAGGAAGAGATATTCTACTTAGGTAGAGCTGGTGCAGAAGCTCTGTAGTGACAACAGTGGCCCAGGTGTCTTTGATTCTTCTGTTTCTCCTTACTTAACACTTAACTTTCATCCAAAGACTTGCCTCATGGTATTAAATAAAAATGGGACTGTAACTCTAGCCATCGTGTCCACATGCCTGGAGGTAGGGAGGAGGAAAGGAGAAAAAAAGTCCAAAAGATATCTTCCCACTTAGTCATCTTTTAAAGGAGATTTCCTGGACCCAACAATTTCTGCTTATATCTCACTGGTCAGCATTCTGTTGCATGGCCAGCCCTATCTGCAAGGAAAGACAAGACAGAAATCCTTTAAAACTTGGCATATCACCACCTTTAAAAAAAAGGATTCTGTCAAAAAGATAAAAGGTAACAATGAATTTGAGTAGGCAACTCATAGTCACTGCCATAATATCTTAAACCATTTCTTCTGTCCTCAAATGCTCCCTTTGTTGAAATGCTAAAAAGACAACAATGAGAAAAAAGAACTGAAGCTTTGGAATGCGACAAAGGTGAACTCGGACAAATACTGAGTTTGTGACTAATTAGCTCTTGGATCCTGCTCAGGTTATTTAAAATGCCCAAGCCTTAGTCTCTTCATGTATAAAACAGAGATGAAAACACCCATTGTGAACAACCTGTTTGGGAACATTGATCTAAAGAACTGGAACATAATCATTTGTAGATATATAAAAACCGTAAAATGCTTTGATTCTTATTGAAACAACATGTCCATGCTTTCTTTTTGCCCCTGCAGAAAACTTTGTTTCCCACCTGTCAAGTAAATATGAATGTGTCCAGGTTTCATTATTGGCTCACTGATCTCTTTATTCTGTGTTTCTCATCCATTATCTTGGTTTCAGTTAGCACCCAAATGATGATGCCTCTGAGCTCATACTTCAGACTCAGATTTCAGACTCACTCCTGGGGTTCTTCAGCTTCAGACTCACCCCTGAGTATCTCCAAAGTATCTGTAGTGAGTTGAATAGTGAACCCCCAAAATGCTGCAGGACTTTTCCTGGTCACTTTTCCAGCTGGGGATCTCCGTGGCTGGCGACGTCCCCACCCAGGCCATGCTTGGCCCCAGGCCTGCCACAGGAGGCACCCTGTCAACTAGGCCCACTGTGCTGTGCATGGCTTGCACACCAGCCTGGATCCTGCACTTATCACAGGATCCTCGCTCAGCCCCTTGGCTGGGTCAGGCATGCCCCAGCCCACCTGTGTTATAGCTCATACCCACATTCAGTGGTTCCTGAGACCTTGTCTCATGTTCAAGAATAATGGGATTATGCTCACAATTGAAGGGTGAGGAAGGTGGAGAAGAATTTTACTGAGCGACAGAGCAGCTCTCAGTGGAGAGGGGATGCAAGGGTGATTCCTCCACTCAAAGTCCGGTGGTCTCTTTCCCCAGTATGGCTGGGTCCAGGACTTTTGTGGGCTCAGAATGGGAGAGTGCATGCTGATTGGTTTGTGAGTATGCAAAAAAGCTAAAATGAAGACACCACTCAAAAGTGAGCACAACAATGTGAAAAAAACAATTAGGGAAGCGTAGGTATATGTAAAATAGGTAAAGGCTGAGGATCAATCAGAAGAAAGCACGCCAAACAGGAGAGGTATTCTCAATCTGGTCTGTGGATTTGACTTGTAGCTTGGCTTTCAGGCTTTGAACTGTCTTTTGCTTGAAGGTGGAGTTTCACCGGGGACCTGTTCCTACCTATCTGGGCATTTGACTGCCTCCTGCTGCTATGAAAATGATATGCCCCCCAGAAACTCAGAACGTGACTTTATGTGGAATAAGGGTCCTTGTAGGTGGAATTGAGGTAATGTTCTTGAGAGGAGATCATCCTGGATTAGAGTGTGACCTAAATTCAATGACAGGTATCCTTACAGGAGAGAAAAAAAAGAAGACACACAGACATAGGGGAGAAGACCATGTGAAGACAGGCACAGATTGGAAAGTTGCGTCTCCAAGCCAAGGAACACTAAGAATTGCTGGCAGCCAGCAAAAGGTAGAAGAGAGATATGGAACGAAGTCTCCCTCATGTCTTCGAGAAAAATACAACCCTGTTGACACCTTCACTTTGGACTTCTGGCCTTCAGAAACTTTGTGGGAATAAAATTCGATCATTTTAAACCACCAAGTTTGTAGTAATTTGTTATGGCAGCCCTAAATATTAACTAATCCAATATCTCAAACTGAACTAGTCATTTGATTCTATGAATGCCTTTCTCTCCCCACACTTTCTAACTTATTTTGTGACACCACTATCACATAGACAAAACAGCTTGTTATCCTTGACTTCACCCCCACCATTGGCTCCAACCAATTGCCAAACTTTATATCTGATTATTTCTCCCATCTAGCCTTCTTCTCCAAAGTCATTTGCTACTTCTCTGGGTTCAAGCTATTGTTATCTTTTCTGGACTTGTACAAGAACTTCTCAATGTGCCTCCTTACTCCTCATATTATCCCACTCAAATACAGCATCTACACATTTGTCAGAGAGATCTAGCCCAAATGTAAAACCAACCATGAGCCTGACTTGTTTAAAACTCTGTGATGGGGCTTTGTTCTCTTCTGGATGAAGCCCAAGATCGTGCCACGGTCACCCTGCACAGTCCAACTTACCTATGTCCCTTTGTACATGCCATCCCTGCTCCTGGCGTATTCTCCTGTTCAGGAGGATGTACCAACCTTGCCATCTAATGTCATTTACTATACATTATGACTTACCTTGTGCATCACTTTGTCTAAGAAGTCTAACTGATCCCTCTCCCAGGTAGGCACATTCCTCTGAGCACTGATAGCACCCTAGATGTTTTCCTTGATCTGCATGCTTTGCATGAGGTATTAAATTTAAACAAATTCATTATTGTGATAAATAAAATAAACAGTTTAACTGTCCTGCTAGTTTGAGCTCCTTGAAGATGGGAAACCTTCTCCTTTACCTTCTTATCTCCATAAACCTGCACAATGCTTGGTGGATGCTGGTGCCTGGTAGGTCCTCAAGAAATGACTGTTGAAGTACTGAAGAGCTTAAATATTTCCTCTATTAAACTATTAATTCTCTGTCTCCATCCTTGGCACTCCCATTCAATTAGTAACATTGATGTCATCTCAAATCTTTTTCCTTACTGTCCATTGCAGTCAATTCATCCCAAGTCCCTAATTTCTTCTTTAATCAGAGAAGGTCTCTACAGAGACCTGAAGGACAATAGTTTAATGTACAGTCTCCAGAGTCAGAGAGTCTTGATCAAATCCTGGCCTTGCCACTTCCTAAGTCTGTGACCATGACCAAATTATTTAAACTCCCCAGGCTTCTTCCATGCATCTGTAAAGTGGGGATGATCATAGTACCTACCTCACACAATCACTACCATTTACTGGTCACTAAGAAAAAGGGATGTGATAAAGGTAGGGGAGTATAGTAGATGAATTGAGAATTATACTGCTCTTTTCCTGACTTCAGTTTTCCATATAACTTTAGTAACTCTGTGACATAGATGTAGTCTTTGAGGTATATGTTAGTTTATTAATTATTGCTTTCCAGTGGTGTAATAATCTTTTGCCCATTCCTCCATGTGATCTGCAAGCTTGTCCAGGCCAGAACCACTTATATTTTTCCAGAATAATTTTATGAGACTCTTAGTTATTCTACTTCTTCTTACTATGTTTCATTCTTACCCTTAACATTTGCATGCCCTGTTTTTATAAGATGTATTAGATTCCTGTTCTAAGGTGTCATTTTGGTCAGAATACCCCTTCTTAAAAAAAAGTGTCTAAAAAGCTTCTAGTTTTCCATCAAATTAAAGTAAAATGCTTCCTCCTAGGCCTCAAGGTTCTTATCAAATTGTTTTTCCCACGACACTGCTCTGACTTCCTGATCCTCTCAGTTACTGTGCACTTCATACAATATCCCTGATAATTGCCTCAGAGCCACTATACATTTTTAGTCAAGATAATGTTTTGGAAAAATATGAATGCCCTTATCTCCTTTGAACTTTTAGGTTCATGGTCTTCCCTCTAGTGAGGTTAAGGCATCCATCCACCAAGAGAAAATAAAATTTTACCCTAAGAAATAATTGAGAAGGAACAAGGTAATGTTGAACTTCTGACATTCAAGATAGAAATTATCAGTAGGAAAAGAGCTTGCGGTCAGGTTTTCTGAGCAGGAAAAAATTTTCAAAATTCTCCTAGTTTCTATCTATTAGTAAAAAGATCAAAACTCAGAGGACAAATGGAGTGAGTTCTATGATAACTAGCCCATGTGGTTTGTTGCCCTGGCTGGAAAGAATATACAACAGTGAAAGAGGGAAAAGCCCATTTTTTGTAGCTTTAGTGGCTCGTGAAAAGTGAATGGCACATGGAGCTAAAGCAATCAGTTAAGTCTGTATAATTCAGACACGGGTTGTAAGAAAGATATCTGATAAATTGAGGGATATGCTGCCCTGGTTCCTGGCTTCTATTCTGTGAATAACATCAACAACTATGTCACATAGAGTTTTGAGGTTTTGTATTTTATGTCTTTTCAATTTCATTTTCTCTTTCTTGTAAAGCTGTAAGATCCTCCAGGGCAAAATAAAAAACAAAAAACAAAAAAACAAACTTCCCATACCCCATGGTTTGGCTTCTGAATTATCAGTACCAAAGAATGGGGAATATATTTCCAATAACCATGGGAATCATCATTGAACTACTGGGTAGAGATTGCAAGATGAAAATACATCAATAAAACTTGAGAAAGAAAGATGTAAGATCCTTATTTATGCCTTCAGGCTAACAAATATTCATTGCCTTTCAAAGATTTATGGCCAAGATGGGTATGTGAGGAAAGTCCACATTTAGTCTCCTATAGGTTGGTTTAAATCTTTCTGCAAAGCAATTTCATATGTTGCATCTAAGAGCCCTAAGATTAACTGAGAATCAGAACAACTATTTATGCTAAGAGTTATTGAAATGGTTATGTGGACTGTGGCCAGATAGATTTAGTAATAAATAATTTATGAAAAGGCAGAAGGGGTAAACATAGTTTGAATAAATTGATTAATCTTTTATTATCAGAGTTTTGAACTATATGCCAGAAAGCATGCTTGCACTAGGCTCCCAGAAATAAATGATATTCTGTACCTTTACATAGCTAATGCTTATGGAACACTATTCTAAATATATCAATGAAAATTTATTAATTCTCACCACAACTTCAGGATATATGAACTATTATTCGCCCTTTCCAGATGTTCAAGGTTGCACAGTTAGTAATCACTGAAGCTGGCACGTGAATCAAAGCAACCTGGCTTTGGAGTTTGTATTCTTTACTAATGTGGTTTACGGTCTGTAATGTGGTCATTTGGATATGCACAGGGTTGGCACCAGAGAAATCTGGGAAAATACCAGAAGAAAATTTAAAAGAATATTTATCTATCTTGAGATGGGGAAGGTCTTTCTAAGCATGAACCAAACCCAGAAGCCATAAAAGAAAAGATTGACATATTTGGCTATATGACAAACAAGAACCTTGACGTAGTCAAAGAAGCCACACATGAAGTTAAAATGTAAATGCCTACTTGGGGAAAAAGATTTGCCACCTACCCATAAAGAAGGTAATGATGTTTAAAGAAATCCTATAAATCAATGGGAAAAGAACAAGCCAAAGAGGTAAGAAATAAATCAGGAGAAGGCAAATCAAAGAAGACAAAACACAATGGCCACACACCCATACAAAACGATGCTTAATAGCGCTAACTTAATATCACTAATAATCAGAGCAAATGAAAGCTTTGAGATACTTTCAGCTTTTTAATTTGCAAACATTCAAAAGTTTGATAGCAGAATTACGTTAGGATGTGAATACACGTCCTTGTTTGACTCAGAGATAGGAAAGCCTCAATCGGATTCTCAGGAATTAAACTGTGCAAAGATTTGGAAATTCCAGTAATAATTATTGAAAGAGCCATATTAATTTTTCTCTATCTGTTGAAATTAAGTGATAGTTTTTCATTGATAAACCCATAACTAAATAAGAAAGCTACAACAAAACACAAAAATCTAACATACTTATAATGGTTATTCCATACTCTCCTGGGAAACTACAGCTTTTTGCTATTCATTAGATACTTCCTCTCATGATTATGGATGCCTTCATGGAGACAACATTTGTAACCACAGGCTATTTTTTTGCTTTATTTTTACACATAAGACCTGCTATTCCAAAGACCAGAATCAATCAGGAGTTTCTGAAAATCTGAAGTGTGACACATATGTAGAATTAACACCTGTTCCTATTATTGTAGATAATCAAATCTCTGGAGTTTTTTGAAGGCATATGCTTGGTACTTTAGGTAGGGGCCTTATAACAATTTTCTTAAGGAAGCAGGGAGAATCAGGGAAGAGAAAGTTAGGCACTTCAGAAAACTTTGAAAAGTGCTCCAAACGGATAAGTAATCACCATGTGATAAACGCTGCATTTCACAGACCATCTCTTTAACAAGATTCACTCTCTGCTGACTCACTCGGATATATCAAGTGGTAGAACTTCAAAAATAAAAAATGAAGAGAATTAAGGCATGATCCCATTATCCTCCTGAGAGAACTGCTGACTTCACTGACATCAATATTCGAAAGACCTATGTAAATTTCTAAATTGGGTAGCTAGAATTCTGTTTTATTTTTCTCCTACAAGTATTTCACTGAGACCCTGTCTGGATAACTTCCATCTTCTATCATTTTCTGGATGAGAACCCTCAAGAAGGATGGAACAGAATTCTCTGCTGGCTTTTATCCAGTTTGGCTGTCTGCAGAGCTTAAGAAAAATAACCCTTTGGAAGGCACATTAACTCTTTCAGGGCACACAGATATCATGAGGCAATCAAAACAATGGAAAAAGCCTCCAGTGTAGAGCTGAAATGATGGTGAGGGGTCACAGATGGGTATTTAGCTCAGCCCTGCTCCTGAGTTGCTGAGTCACCATGAGAATTTGATTAACCACTCTAAAGTCTCAAGTGTTTTCATCGGTAAGATGAACAGGTCATACTCTAGGTCCTTTGAGATTTATTTATACCTGAGATTCTGAAGTCTATAATAAGATGGGGCCCAACAAAATATTCTGATACCTCAAAATATGAATTCTATAGCTAATTAGATGACACCATTTAAATTGTGTTTTTATACAGCATCAGTAACTTCTATTAAGCTATTGAAACCATCAAATTTTATCCAAATCATTTGCTCTGTTGCAATTTTATTTATTTATTTTATCATTGACATTATTTCTATTTATTTTAAGTTTGAAATTCAACAATTTGGTATGCCCCCCTCCCCAAAACAAACCTAGCTTTTTATATGGGGCAAGATAGGGTTGGTTATGCTGCAGAAACAAATTCGCTCAATAAAGTCATAGCTTATTCAAAATCTGGGAGTCCTTTACTGGGCCATTTTTTTCCCATAGTGATTCAGTCATCCTGGCTGCTCCCATCCTGTGGCTGTTTGATCTAAATCGGGTACTCCACAATTGCTGCAGCAAAGCAAGAGAAATCTACAATAATCAGTCACTGGCTCCTAAATATCTCGGCCAGAAGTCACACACATCATTGTGGTTACAGCTCATTGACCAAAACTGATCATACTGTGCTGCCCTACTGCAAAGGGCTAAGAAATGTGAAGCTAGAGCAGGCATAATAGATAGTCAATGGTAGTCAGTGAGTCAATATACCTCTTCCACACCTATACTTTTCTTTTATTTCTTTTTTTTAAGCTACCATAACCTTAAGATGACGATCCATTAATCTATCCATTCATCCATTGTCTGATATTTATTAAACACTCATTATCTGCAAGGTGTTTAGCAGATTATTTAGGTAACATAAAGATGAATAGGACCCATTTTCTTCACATTGACAAGAAAGGAAGAAATCTTCCATAAGCTGCACAAAGGTTGTCTCATTTAATCTTTCCATTAATGCTACTAAGTGCATTGATATTTTCTCCATCTTTACAGCTAAGAAAACTGAGACTCAAAAAAATTAAATAATTTTCTCAAGATGGGTGGGGAGTATGTGGCCAATCTGTAATTCCTACCCTGGTCTGCATGAATCCTGTGGCTTTGTTTTTTTCCAGCATAACCCTTGTCTGGTCAGTCTCCAGTTAGGTGACAAGAAAGACTGGCTTGACTTGCAGGTCAGATGAACAGATGGCTTTGTGGGTCTATGATACAGGCACACATGAAAATGGGAGCTAATAAATTGTAGTCATTAAGAGGGGGGACCTCTGGAGTCAAAATGTCTAGAGTTTTAAGCTTACCAGCTTTATTTACTTGGATAAGTTACTTAACTTCTCTGTGTTTCGGTTTCTTCATCTATAAAATAGAGCATTGAGATAATTAAATGGAAAATTAGTTCTATATGAAGTGCTGGACACATAGTGGGTGCTCAAAAAAAGTCATCATCAGCATCACAATCATCATCATTTTAATTATCGTCATCGTTGTAATTCAAACTCTTGCCTAAGGGGCAAGGCAAAGGGTTTTCTTTTTATGCACAGGGCATTGTTAATTTATTTCAGGTCTTTCGGTTTAAGTAAAAGGACTCTATTGGTCTTTAAAACATTTTAAAAATAAATCAGAATCCATTTTCTACTGTCTTGTCTACTTTATACTGGCCTTTACTGATTTTTAAATTACTTTTGAATGTACTCAAATCTTTATTCGTTTTAATGGGTAAACAAGAAACAATACAAGAAGACACATGGAAAGCTTGAATCACAAGCAAGAACAGCGAGGGGTCTTTTTATTCCAGAAGCTTCATAACATCTCTGACTTCCTTAAAATGGTCAGGGATATACCCTCCTCCACCTCATCCTCACACACATCATGGAAATAAAATAGAACCTGCCAGAAAGGAGCACACTCCTCTCTCTACTCCATAACTTACAATGCCACCTGCATCTATTCCAGTATCCTCTGCCTGCTCTTGTGTACCTCTAGATGAAATGTCTTCACTCTCATAAAGGTCAGCACCTCCACTTGTGCTCTAGGTCCCATCCCCTGTGGACTTTGCAGGGAATATGCATCTGAAACTTTACACCTTTCTCTCTGCAGTCTCAGTATATTTCTATCTCCTGGATCATTTCCATCAGTATAGAAGCCTGTTGTAACATCACCTGTATTTGCTTTTAGGTGTCCGCCTGAGGGTTACACATTTTATTGTCAGTTTCCTTTGAATCCTCTAAGTGTTGGTTTTCCAAATGCTAGATGGTACAATCTCTAACTTTTGATCCCCCAGCCTTTTCAAAAGTTTTCAAAGCCTCTAATTCCCTGTATTAAATCCCTTTCTGCTTGAAATGTCTGGAATGATTTCTACTTCCCTGTCCAAACCCTAACACATATGTCAAATTTTATGCCTTATACCTTTCTTTCATCTCATCTTTCTTCTTGTAATGTTATGTTTGTTCCCTGATGTTTTAGATAACAGACTGCTTCCTTTTGTCATTGCCATCACATTACCTTATTTTAATTTGGGGTACTATTTACAACTCTATTTGTTTTCTTTTTTATTTATTCAGTAGAATATAAGTGATCTTGTTCATCTGTGTATTCCCAGTGCTAGTACAGAGTTTGGTACCCAGCAGGCATCCAATAAATATTTGTGGAATAAATAAATTAAAACTTACCATCATGTAAGATTTTTTTTTGCATACCAGAGGATAACAGTGATTGAAATTTTAAGTCCCTCTGATGAATTTTCAGAGAAATCTATTAAGGATAAAAGGATGTTTTCAGTACTGTGAAAGATAGAAACTTGAATTGGAGTCCTGCCTTTGAGGAGCGAGTAAGGGAAATAAGAAATATGATGTATTAATATATATACCTGTACTATGAAACAGAAAGTGGCATTGTTATGCACATATTAAATCTATTAAAGTTCAAAAAGAGTTATACTACTTCCATTTGCAAAGATTAGTGAAGTTTTTCAGAAGCAGTTAACACTTGAATTGGGCCTTAAAGGATAATTAAGACTTAAGCTTATTGAATGTGTAGGAAGGGCGTTCTAGAAATATAAGAAAGTGTTATCAATGGCTCAAAGTAAGGGTAAAACAAATTCAGTGTGTAGGGAATTGGAAGTAGTCTTGCTTGGTTGGAAATCAGGATGTGAAAAGCAAAGAAGCGAGAGATGGACTATATTCAGAAAATAAAAACATTGCACATAAATCCCCAAACAGAGGAATCCATTGGTTTTCACTCAAAAACTACTTACTCATATACACATGCAGATTTTAAAGTTATTTAATATGGGCGTTAAGTTTGCAGTTACGAAATAGCTCATTTATGCTAACAGCCTTGAGGCTCTAAGAATTCTGTTTATTACATTAGAAGCCACACCATGTTCTACATTCTAAATGCTCTGTTTCACATTCTGCGTTGTGCATCTGCACTCACTCTGAATGTGAAGCGGCTGATGCGAATGCCTTTGTTCATAATGAGCTTTTAGTATCTCTGCTGCTCTCTGAGGATGAAATCAGTGTACATGCTGCTGCTTAAGTCATGTCAGTAATCTTCTGGGAGAAAGCAGAAGATGATTAAACCTACTCCAAATTATCATAAGCCTGTTCAAAGGCATTCTCCTCTTAACTTCTGTTTTACTCTAAAACAACCCAGCAACTGAATTTGAAATTGTCTCAGGGTAAAGTTAAAAGAAGATATAAATCTTCCTTGATGTTCTTTAACATCTAATAATAAAGTGATTGTTATTGTATTAGTTTATTAGTTTCCTAGACGCTCTCTTACCACCAGCAAGAATACTTGAAAAGTGCATTTTTCTGTCTTGTCTTATTAAACAAATTGGCTTCGAAAGTTATATTACAGTGTTGCTCAGTTAATAGAGTTTCCAAGCCAGCTATTATTGTTTGTTTAGTCAGGACAGGGTGATATATTTCGTTTTCTGTAAGTTCTAATGTCACTGAATGAGAGTAATTATGTGCGTATAAACACACTTCATAGAAAAAGATGCACAGGTTTTAAATCACCAAAAATCAAGTATTCACTTAAAAAATTTTAAGTACAATATTACTGGGAATAATAAAGCCTATAAAAGTATACAGGTTCTACCCTTTCTCTAGTTCAGAAAACAGGACAGCCAATTAGATATTCAAATTATGTACATTTTCTCATTTAAAGATGCATAGAGTAATACGTCCCTTTGGAGAAAGAAGAGAGGATCAAGACAAATTGGTTATTTGTGCACGTAATGCTGAGTTTCCTAAGTCCAGGGAAGAGTTCCAGGGAGTCACCAATATCAAAGAACTGAAGTTCCCTCCTTGAAAGGAATGCAATGTAATTTATGAACTCAAAATGACCTTTCAGAAACATTCCATTATCACTCTCCTTCTTATGGTTTTGTATAGATACACTACATCTTTGATCATCTCCACTGTTCAAAAATTCTATTCTAGAATTTTTGATTCTCACAAGACCCCTGTAATATTAGACAAATTGAGCTCTGTGAAAGGGAAACTATTAAAGTCATTTATTACAGTCAAGGACTGTTTCTAATAAGGTTTAAATCCTAGCAGGAAGAACCAACAAGAACCTCTAAAGTCGAGGCCACTGTTTGGGCCACTTTTAAAAAAAATAATTTGAATTAGCTGCTAGCAACTAATATTATACTCAACCGGCCCACTTGTCTCATTAATGTCTGTCTGGTCCCTGCAGTGATTTCAGATTTCAATCCCTATAATAATACTTCCTCATTTTGTTATTGAAGAACTAGATTCTCAAAGAAT
This sequence comes from Piliocolobus tephrosceles, assembly GCF_002776525.5. Taxonomy (NCBI): domain Eukaryota; kingdom Metazoa; phylum Chordata; class Mammalia; order Primates; family Cercopithecidae; genus Piliocolobus; species Piliocolobus tephrosceles. The sequence goes on along the minus strand of NC_045440.1, from coordinate 120,723,370 downwards.
TCAGATGTTTTATTTCAAGTCTCACAGCTGATAAACAAGAAATTTATTGGGATGGGAAAAATTTAATATGCTTATTTCATCGTATTAATCCCCAAATTCATGTATGTCTCTACCATTTGACTCATACAACTGTGAGTTTGAATGTCTTTTTTTTTTTTTTTTTTTTTTGAATGTCTGTAAATTAGTAATAGTGTTGGAGTTAGGGGTAAAAAGTGACAGCTTTCCAGTAATTGTAATTTGACATTTCTTCCTCCCAAAGAAAAATACGAAAGTTAACTCTTTTCTAATTTACCACAATTCAAATTTAAAAACTGAACATTAGAGAAACATAATTAGAGATATACAAAATACCTAGACCATGGGGAAAACACAGAAGGAGATAAGTGAGCACAGGAAGAGATAAATAACACAGAGTAAATAACTTCTTAATTCAATTATTTTGGCATTTAGGGAAACTGGGACATGACTTGGCTTAGAAATGGAAAGCAACATTTTTAAAATTTCTACCAACTGCCAGGCAGCGTGCATTAGTTATCTTATTCACACAACAATCTCTCAAGAAAAGCATTTTCTCATCATTCTTACAGAAAAGGAATCTGAGGTTTCTGAGAGGTTACAAAACACTCCAAGTACATCCAACCAGCAAGTGGCCAGGTGGGAATTGCAGTGAAGTATGATTCCAAAGTGTGTTTTATTTCTAGGACACAATTTGTTTCTTTTCTTAGACACAAGCTTTGTGCAATTTAAAAGTGTAAATATGTTTGTGAAAGAAATATTTCAAATGATAAACAGGATAAGTAAAATTTTAAAATATCAAGAAAATTTGTTCTATATTATCATTCAGTCAATCTACTTTTAAACAATTCTTTTCTATGCATGAAAGCAAATTTCCTTAGGATTTTCATTAGGCACAATTTCTTTAATCTGAGTCACTTCTGTGTTGGAGAGTAACAAAAGAGCATTTTTTGGTGTGAATATCCCCTAATTCAAGCTCTTCTGGAACAAGAAGTTGGCTTTATTCAAGTCTATACAAATTTATGACTTATCTTCTCCCTGAAATAGTGAAATATTGAAGTGATAATATCATATATGTATATATACATATGTTTAATATGTATATGATATAGATGTGTATATATTGCATATATAAATTTCCCAAAGCATCTCCAAGTCACTCACAAAAACAAGTAAATGTGACCAATTTCGTTATAGACAATATGTTTCCCTTCCAGGACTGCTGAAAATCTTTTCTTTGAAAGCCCTTTGACTGAGAGCTAAATCTCTCCAGACAGGCTGAGAGGATTAGAGTGTATTCCTTTGGGTAGCAGCCTAGCAGGGTCAAAGGGAGATAAAGGGATTTTCAAACACGGTTCTGATGAAGAAGGCAGCCAAAATGAATGGTTGAGGGACGTGTAGCACCCAACCTAGGATACTTTCAACCCCATCAAACCCCAGAGTGACTGTTTCTGCAGGGAGCTCTTTGCTTTCTCAGAGCCTACTGAAATAAATTCTGTACCCTTTCAGAATAGATTTGAATAGCGAATTACCCTGCTTGAAGATGGAAAAAGAGTAGGGAAGCTTTTCTTTTCCCATGAGGCAGCATCCCTATTTATAAACGGTAATGAAATTGACACAGGTGAACTGATTATGCTAAGTACACTGGGTACACAGAATCTCTGAACACCATTTCCTTTGCCTGCTCTTTGAGGGTTTATACAGAAAGTTGTGAGGCTGGGGCTCAGGAGCTCAAGTCCCAATCAGTGAATAATTTATTAACCTTTAATAAGTTGCTGATCTCTTTGTACCTCAGCCTAAAATATGAAGTAATAGCTTTCTTAGTAAATTGTTTGAGATCTCTTGTTGAAAGGATAAATATGTAGTAATTATGAAGCCTTTTAAGCAACATTTCCAACAAGGGATTTCAATCTAAACCTCAATTAACAACAACTGTTTATTTTTATCAAGTTGGAAATGAACCATTTTGAAATAATGAGGACTGAAGCATATATTGAGTGATATTTTTCAATAAATATTGAGATGGAATAATCTAAAACAGAATATTTTACAAGAGAAACAGTATTTCATTTATCGGGCCTCTACTATAGGCTAGATGTTAGAGTTAAAAGTGAGTAAGACATCAATCCATATCTTAGAAAGCTCATGGTCTAGGAAGGGTAACTGAACTTTCATACTGTTTCCCATAATGGCTATACTAATTTCCTTGTACACTACATTCTCCCCAACAGTTGTTATCTTTTGTCTTATTGATAATAGCCATTCTAACAGATGTAAGATGATCTCTCATTGTGATTTTAATTTGCATTTCTCTTGTAATTAGTGATGTCAAGCATTTTTCCATATATGTGTTGGCCATTTGTATGTTTTTTTTTAAAAATGTCAAATTCAAGATCCTAGAAATATTTATTTAGTTCAGCCTTTTCATGGTTTAGAGAAGGCACATGAGAACTGAGAAATCAAGGGACTTAACAAAAATTATGGAAACTCGTAACTCCTAACTTCAGTCATTTAAACCAAGTCAACTAGTCAAACCTAGGAAAGATGTGTGTCTGTGTGTGTGTGTGTGTATATATTTATATATAATATATATACAGTATACATGGTGAAACAGAATATGTTGCAGATCACAAATGTTTAAATATAAAAATATAGAATTATAGTATGTAAAGTTTGTATATCTATATCAAGTATATATAACCTATATTTACTATTAAATAATGTCTCATATATTATATATAATAATGCTTTTATGTGCCTAATATACATCCTATTATAGATTCTATATAAAGGTTAAAATAAATAAATATGCAAAACTTATTCTTTGACAACCCAGAGACAAAAAATCATTATACAATACTCTGGATTCCATACTTTTTATCCATTGGCCTAAGATAAGGTATAACTTCTTCTTATTTAAATCATATACTTTGTTCCAATCCCACCATAAATGACAGCTCTTCCAGATAACTTTGCTCAAGGACCCTCAAATCACTCCTGGCTGTTAATAGCTGATATGGTTTGGCTCTGTGTTTTCACCCAAATCTTATCCAGAATTATAATCCCCATGTGAGGAGGGATGGACCTGGTGAGAGGTGATTAGCTCATGGAGGCAGTTTTCCCCTTGCTGTTTTTGTGATAGATTTCTCATTAGTTTAAAAGTGTGGCACTTCCCCCACCCTCTCTCTCCTGCCACTTTGTGAAGAAGGTGCTTGCTTCCCCTTCACCTTCCACCATGTTTGTAAGTTTCCTGAGGCCTCCCCAGCAATGCAGAACTGTGAGTCAATTAAACTTCTTTCTTTTATAAATTACCCAGTCTCAGGTAGTTCTTTATAGCAGTGTGAAAACAGACTAATACAGTAAATTGGTACCAAGGTAGTGGGGCATTGCTATAAAGATACCTGAGAATGTGAAAGCAACTTTGGAACTGGATAACCAGCAGAAATTGGAATGGTTTGGAAGGCTTAGACGAAGACAGGAAGATGAGGAAAGTTTGGAACTTCCTAGAGACTTATTGAATGGCTTTGACAAACATGCTGATGGTGATATGGACAATTAAGTCCAGGCTGAGGTAGTCTCAGGTGGAGATAAGGAACTTGTTGGGAACAGGAATAAAGGTGACTCTTGCTATGCTTTAGCAAAGAGACTGGTGGCATTTTTCCTCTGCCCTAGAGATCTGTGGAACTTTGAACTTGAGTGAGATTATTTAGGGTATCTGGCAGAAGAAATGCCTAGGCAGCAAAGTGTTCAAGATTTGACTGGGCTTTCTCTAAAAGCATGCAGTCATATGAGTTCACAAAAAGATTTCTGAAATTGGAACTTATGTTTAAAAGGGAAGCACTGCACAAAACTCTGGAAAATTTGCAGACAGATCATGTGGTAGAAAAGAAAACCCCATTTTGGGGGGACAAATTCAAGCGGGCTGGAGAAGTTTGCATAAGTAAAGAGAAGCTAAATGTTAATAGCCAAGACAATAGGGAAAATGTCTCCAAGGCATTTCAGTGATCTTCATGGCCCATCACAGGCCCAGAGGCCTAGGCGGAAAAAATGGTTTCATGAGCTGGGCCCAGGGCCCCAGTTTTTTGTGCAGTCTCAGGACATGGTGTCCTGTGACCCAGCTGCTCCAGCTTTAGTTGTGGCTAAAAGGGGCCAAGGTACAGCTCAGGCCATGGCTTCAGAGGGTACAAGCTCTAAGCCTTGGTGGCTTCCACATGATATTGGGATATGGGTGTACAGAAGACAAGAGCTGAGCTTTGGGAGCCTCTGCCTAGCATTCAGAGGGTATATGAAAATGCCTGGATGTCCAGGCAGACGTCTGCTTCAGGGGAGGATCCCTCATGGAGAACCACTACTAGGGCAAGGTAGAGGGGAAATATGGGTTTGGAGCCCCCATACAGAGTCCCCATTGGGGTACTGCCTAGTGAAGCTGTGAGAAGAGGTCCACTGTCCTCCAGACCACAGAATGGTAGATCCACTGACAGCTTGCACTATGCACCTGGAAAAGCCTCAAGCACTCAACACCAGCCTGTGAAAGCAGGTGCTAGAGCTGAACCCTGCAGATCCACAGGACCAGAGTTTCCCAAGGCCTTGGGAGCCCACCCCTTGCATCACCATGCCCTGAATGTGAGATCTGGAGTCAAGGAAGGTTATTTTGGAGCTTTAAAACTTACTGAGTGCCTTGCCAGATTTCAGACTTGAATGAAATCCCTTCAAATGTGGTCCCTTTGTTTTGGCCAATTCCTCCCACTTGGAATGGGAATATTTACTCAATGCCTGTACCCCCACTCTATCTTGGAAGTAGCTAACTTGCTTCTGATTTTACAGGCTCATAGGAAGAAAGGACTTTCCTTGACCCAGGTGAGACTTTGGACATGGACTTTTGGATTAAATCTGCAATGAGTTAAGACGTTGGGGGACTGTTGGGAAGGCATAATTGTGTCTTGAAATGTGAGAAAGACATGAGATTTGGGAGAGGCCAGGGCAGAATACTATGGTTTGGCTCTGTGTCCCCACCCAAATCTCATCTTGAATTGTAATTCTCATAATCCCTATGTGTGGAGAGAGGGACCTGGTGGGAGGTGATTGGATTGTGGAGTCAATTTCCCCCTTGCTGTTCTTGTAATAAAATTCTCACAAGATCTGATGGTTTAAAAGTGTGGCACTTATCCTCCCCCTTTCCTTCTGCCTTGTGAAGAAGGTACTTGCTTCTCCTTCACCTTCTGCCATGATTGTAAGTTTCCTGAGGCCTCCTCAGCCATGCAGAACTGTGAGTCAATTAAGCCTCTTTTCTTTATAAATTACTTAGTCTCAAAAGTTATTTATAGTAGTGTGAAAACAGACTAATACAATAGCTTTCTTTTATCCTGCACCACCAGATAGTGAACTCCTAAAGAGCCTCTTATTTGAGAAGCAGACCCTCAGGTCATTGAGAACAGGACCTTAGAATCAGGACATCAGAAGCCAAGGCCCAATCTGCCATTTTCTGAATATAAGGTTGGAGTAATTGCTCTAACCTCTCTAAACTTGCTCATTTCCTCGTGTAGAAAATGATGATAATAATTGTACCCATTGCATTGTCTTTTCAGGATTCAAGTCTATATAGGCACATGGCACTCAGTATGTGTAGGCCTTTAGCTCTTTTTTGTGGCTCTTGAACATTGAGTGCTGAATAAATGTGTGTTATGCCAAATCAAATCTTATGTTTTCCTTCAAATCTTTTATATTTCTTTTCCTTGTATTTCAGCTTGATTCCTTTAATTTTGTCACCCAGATACTGACACATTGATCATGAAGGCTATTTTAAATTATTTATTCACCTTTGGGTCCTCCAAGAAAACAAACAGCCAGCTACATCAAATTTTGCCCAACAGCATTCTCTCTTTGTCAACACAGAGCAAAAAAGGCAGCTATAGAAGTTTGTAAAAGCATTTTTTTTCTGGTGACTCATCAGCAAAGGAGAGAGAAGCAAACATCAGACAGAAAAGTGAGCAATCAAAATAAGTAAGAAACAAACTATGGAGTTTCTGAGTGTTCCTCAGGGTAAAAAGTCATCAAGTGAAATAATGATGTTGCCTTTGTCTGCAAGAATCAGCCAAAATAGAAACTTTTCTTGGAAATTTCCAGATAGTAATTGAAGAAAATGGTTATGAGAGGTTTTCACACAAATTAACTACCTAGCTGCCCCAACTCCTCTCCTGAATAGAGGCTTACTTCCTTATCATCAGTTATTTTTCACCTCTCTGGGTTATTATAAGGTTAACTTATTAGATTCAACTCTACCCCACCATCTCAGTGTCTTCATCTGAAAGAATTACTGCATGATCAAATGAGCATGACTACTAGCTATGCCTTCAAAGACATCCCAAATTCACCTCACTACTCCATCACCTCTGACCTGAATTGCAAGAGCCTCCTAACTGTCTCTTTCTACTCTTGCCTTCTGTAATTGATTTTCCACTCCATGGCCAGAGTAATATTTAAAATACACAGCTAAATTGTAAAGACAGTAAATTTCATGTGCATATTTTATCTCAATTTTTTTAAAGTATAAAATAAAATAAAATGTACAAGTAGGCTTTCCATTATCTTTAGAATAAAATGCAAACTCCTTACCATGGTCTCCAAAACCCTGAACATGTTTAGGTTTCTGACTTTCTGTTTGACCTCATCTCCTGTTACTTTTCTACTCACTTGTTTTGAGTCATTTCTCAAATGCACCAAATAGGAGCCAAGTAAAAGCTTTTGGTCTCTTTGTCCTCTTTGCTTGGAAGAGTCTATTTCCAGATGTTTGCATGACTCATGCCTTTGATAATTCAGATGGCCGTTCAGAGAGGCTTTTCCAAACACCCTCATTAAATGCCCCTCCCTACAACTTATTTTGCCTTACTTGAATTTATTGTCTCATTATCACTTATGTTCTGGAATTAATGAGCTACACATTGCTATTTTCTGTGTCCCTGCACTTGCACACAAGCTTTGCGAAACTTTATCACCACAGCCTAAAGCAGTGCATGGCATATGGTAGGTGCTCAATAAACAGTTTTTTAAAAATTAGGAATATAAAAAATATTTGTAAAGTTCTTAGAGTGTTGATCACATGTACACATGCAGAGAGTTAATTATTTAAAAGTTAGGCAATTTGAAATGTAATGTGAGATCAGAAAAAAAAAATGTGTAATGAGATACTACTAGGCTAGGATGACCTCCACTATCAGGCTAGGAAAAGTATCAGGATGCCAGTAGGTAGAGGAGAGAGTCCATTGAAGATTTCTCCATTTATATTAATTCCTATATGAACTGATTCCACTAAGGCTATAAAAAATTCTACCAGATATATGCCTTTATATTCGTAGATGTTGACCAACCTTGGTGCATGGATTAAATTTAGTAACACAGTCTGCTTATGTACATCTAGGATGCAGCATGCAATTGAGTATAGCTTCTGCCCTGGAATTGACTGCAATGCTGCTATTAGGAAACCAGACACTCAGCCTGTCTTCAAGGCCAAAGAAAGTTCATTCCAGGCACCAAGACCTTCTTGTTTTCTGTAGACACTTCAGAGATTTAACATTGAAGGCATTCTGGGACAATGCTCAAAGCCTCAGAAAATAGATTTATATCATCCAAGAAGAAAGAGTACATTTTTTCCGGTTGTGAGCTTGTGAACTGTACTTCCTGTATTGCCACCATATTTTCTTTCTTTTTTTTTTTTTTTTTTTTTGAGATGGAGTCTCACTCTGTCGCCCGGGCTGGAGTGCAGTGGCCGGATCTCAGCTCACTGCAAGCTCCGCCTCCCCCCACCCGGGCCCGGGTTCACGCCATTCTCCTGCCTCAGCCTCCCGAGTAGCTGGGACTACAGGCGCCTGCCACCTCGCCCGGCTAGTTTTTTTTTTGTATTTTTTAGTAGAGACGGGGTTTCACAGTGTTAGCCAGGATGGTCTCGATCTCCTGACCTCGTGATCCGCCCATCTCGGCCTCCCAAAGTGCTGGGATTACAGGCTTGAGCCACCGTGCCCGGCCACCACCATATTTTCAAGCTTCTAATCCCTGACATGCAGACAGAGGCTATTATTTTAATTTGCATTTCTGGATGACAGTGCTGACCTAGATTTCCTTGTAGCCCATAGTCTGTGTGAAGAAGTGATTTTGGTGGCTTCTCCCTCAGCCCCTGTATATAATCAGTTATATCTCAGACTGAGACAGAGAAAAAGAAAAGACAGGAAAAAAAATTGGCCTGGCCTTCTGCTAACTCCAGAAACCAAATGTATTTGTTTCTTTGAAAAAAGTGACTCCCAAGTCCTTGGCAGAGTGCTCAAAGCAGCTTTATGTAAGCGCTGGAAGTTGTCTTTAGTCCAAGGCCCAAGGACTGCAGTTCAGTGCTTGCAAGATCAAACACAGGTGCAGCTGAGATGCTGTGCAGTTCAGCAAGTCACCCTGGGGATAGACCCAGGTGGAAGACTGTGGGGGAAAAGCTTTTCATATTTTAAAAGATATTAAAGTACCACTGCCTGGAGATGTGAAGTATTTAAGGGAACTCTTGAAAAATTCCTTTTCACTACATCAAATGGTAGGAATAATATTCAAAACAAGCACCATTCTTTTTCATGCTGCTGATAAAGACATACCCAAGACTGGGCAATTTACAAAAGAAAGATTGTTAATTGGACTTACAGTTCCATGTGTCTGGGGAAGCCTCATAATCATGGCAGAAGGCAAGGAGGAGCAAATCATATCTTACATGGATGGCAGCAGGCAAAGAGAGAATGAGGAAGATGCAAAAGTGGAAACCCCTGATAAAACCATCATATCTCATGAAACTTATTCACTACCATGAGAACAGTATGGGGGAACCACCCCCATGATTCAGTTATCTCCCACCAGGTCCCTCCCACAACACTTGGGAATTATGGGAGTACAATTCAAGATGAGATTTGGGTGAGGTCACAGCCAACCCATATCACATTCCTTCAGAGACGTTCTGTTTTTACCTCCATCACCTCCCCTAACTCTAAGGTAAAAATAAACCCAACTAAAATTTGAGATACTACAACTTCGTAAGGAGAGCTAGAAATGTTAGTCCAGCCACATATTTGTTCACTAAGTATTTAAGTGCCTCTATGTGCCTGAATGTGGTGGGAAGCAAAACTTGAATTTCTCTCAGGGTTTACTACAGTCTTGTTTCAAAATAGAGTGCATGCCTTTGCTTCTTTTACTAGTTGTGGAGAATGATTTGAAGAGGTATACCAGGAATCCTCTCCTGGCGTGTGAAATCTAGGCATTATGGAGCCTAGAGGAATGGCATCGTATTCCCGTTTCTCCCTGCTTCTGTGATCACTTCTCTGGACCAGCGCCATCCTAGGCACTCACAGATGTTAAATTTAATGACCTACTTCAGGAATGTTTGCTCCAGTCCACTTCCACAGCCCTAGACGTACTTCACAACATGGCAAAAAGAACATGGGTTTTGACATTAGACAGAGCCAGTTTCCAATCTTAGCAGGCCTTCAGAGGCCACTACTTATGTGCTATGTGACTTCAAATAATTTGGATTTGAGTCAATGCTCCTCTATCTCCAGTGTATAAATTCTGGGTGCATGTGAATCTTATTCTCATCTGTATACTGAAATTATTTTTTCAAAGAAACATTTATTGAGTCCTATCTCTATGCAGTCCTTGAAAATATAAAGCTAAGTAAGACATATTTGGCCTTGAGAGAGCTGGATGAAGTTCTAAATGCAGGTGTCATGTGGTTAGTGGAATCAACACTGATAGGAAGTTACAATTTATAGTGTGATGTGCAGGAAAGAATCACTAATTCTTCCATTAGATGAGATGGTAAGAGAGGCTGAGGTTGGGGAGAGGTGAGCACAGGATTGATTATGTGGGAGTTTATTAGGTGGACAAAGTGCAGAAGGACATTCAAGGCAGAAAGAATAACATGCTCCAAGATGTTGAAGGTTGAGCAGCCTGACATATTTGAAAAATAGCAAATATTTGAGATTGGATATAGTGTTTGTCTTCATTTTCTGTTTCTCAGGATTTCACTCCAGTCACTGCATTTATAATCACACACCTACAGGTTTGTTGTTGTTAATTTACTTATTTATTCAATAAATGTTTTTGAGTATCAACTATGTGTTAGGCAACATAGCAAGTCTGATCCTATTAGTATAGTCAAATCTCATAATTGTACTCATAAGAGGTAAATGAATAATAGCAGCTAAATATTCCAAAGTTTTAAATAATGTTTCTGCTATGCAATTTTATTGTGGAGGTCACGATCATTCTAGCAAATTCTAATGCACAATCATGCTAACACAATAAACATATTTTGAAACAGACCTGTGCCCATTTATGCATTGATCAAAGACTGGACTTAACAGGGACCTTCTCTAGAGGATTTTACAGGAGATCAACAAATTATCAAGTATTAAGTATCAAGCATTTGTATAAAAGATAGAATGCTCAAGGATAGCAAAAATATCTTACTCTTAAAAGTCCCTTCCAAAGTGATTATTTCTAATCAGATCGTGGCATTTTTTCAAACAAGGCCCTACACCAAATATGTCTGCTTTCCAGTCTCCCAACGTGATGAGGAATCCCGGAAAACAAGGACATAAGAGATTGTTCTTAGCTTTTGCTTAACAGAAATGAATGGCTAAGGTATAACCCTCTCATGTGTGCAGCTTTGAGACATTAAAGACTCCTCTGGTTGTGTCAGCCTGACACTGTGGAAGGGACAGCTAATGATAAGTTATGTGTGCTCTAGAGAGACAGGAATGGCTGTCACCATGGCAATGGTTATCATGGTCAGACTTTGTTCTTATTTACAATGGTTAGCCACCCTTCCCATGGCTCCTCCCTTCTGTGCTGCCCACTTTAACCCTATATGCAAGATATACACACATTTCCTGAGGCAAATATTGGCAGAACCAGATCACTAGCTGGCTGTTTATGCCTTAAGAGAATCTGTATAAACAGCTCCTCTAGAGGTGTATGTTTCTTTGTAGCTAGCCAATAATTTAGAGTAGAAGATCCCTGCCTTTTAGACCCCAGGGACTACAAAGGAAGTGAGTTGACCTGAGGAGTTATTTAACAAACATTGAGTAGAACTAGGATGTAGTCATAGGCCTCAGCTATGGCCCAGTGTCCAGTGACCAATTCTGTCCCTGTAAGCTAAGTAGCCCCTGCTCACCTGTCTTGTACCCAATGTCATATGATAAGTTATAAAGAAGGGAGACTCAAAAACAAGGCCCATGTGACCCCACAAGACCAGCCACTCTCTTTAGCACATGAAGCCTTGGTAGAGTCATTAAGGACAATCCAAATATACTCATTTTCCACTTAATTTATTCATTTAATTATTCGTCTTTTATTTCTTTTCAGTTACTATGTGTTAAACAGTGTGTGAATTCCTGAGGATGCAATGATGACTTCTCCACATTCAGACTTTAGTATGAAAGGAAGGTATATAAACAGGCATCTGTAATACAAGAAGAATCAGTGCTATAATTTATTTCAACAAACATAAAATTGACATTTACTATATGCCAAACATTATGCTAGACACTGTGGATAAGCTCAGAGTTTAGTAGCAAATATATTATAAAAGAAAGACATGCTATTATAGTAGAACATTGGAGGTACACCAACAAAAGTATATGAAGTGTAAAATAGTCTCCGTGAGTAATTAGTACCTTTATTTAGAGACAATCAGAGAAAACCTGCTGAGAAGGCGACATCGCAGTCAGTTTTAGCTTAGAGATTCACGACCTGAACTATTGGGAGAAGGCTATTTCAGCATATGAAAGACACAGATTCAAGAAATGGTTGCACTTTTTTTACTCCTCCAGTAAAAGTGGTGGGAAACAGCAAACCTTGCTCTCACAGTACAAAATATCTAGAATTTTCTTCCTGTAGATGCAGAAGAAAAAGAGGGCTAAAAGATGGAGAGAGATAAAATTGTAATTGCATTTTAAAACAATCTCTGCAGTGGAAGGGTGGAAATTGAACTGCAGAAAGTGTCCCTTCTCTTTGGTCACAGAAATCCTTCCAAAGGCCAAAAGTGAGCACTTAATATAATTGAAAACAAGATGAATCCTTTCTAGAATGATTTTATTTTGAAGCCAAGGAACACATCTTCTCTTTCTTCTTGCGTTGTTAAGTTAGGTTGACATAGCTGGTTCTACAGTGTCTTCTGCCATATGGGCCAAGCCTGTCTACTGTAAAACTGAGTGAAACAGTACTACTAAGAGAATGGTAGAGTTGTCAGAAGGAGAGAGTGTGAGGAGAAGAAACACCCACAGAGAGAGATAACTGAAATAGTTCTTGTAGTTCTAGTACCTGGATCCTGTAGAGTATGAAGCCAACCCCATCTCTGTCCATGATTTCCTTCCTGTTTAAATAATTTGAGTTGTGTCTATCACTTGCAGCTAAGGGCCTTGACTCACACAGAAAGATTAGGCTCAACTGATAAGTAGAATCGAGTGGCCAGCTAAGAACATAAAAGGCATTCTAGGCAGAGGGACCAGAATTTCTAAAAGACCAGAGTGTGTGACTTTGTATGGTGAGATCTCAGTGCTGTGAATGGGAGAGCAAGAGGCAGGTGCTAAGGTTGGAGAATTGAGCAGGGACCAGGATATCAGTGACTTTGTGGATTATACCAAGATCTGGGACTTAACCCTATAGTTCAACATTTAGCAAACTGCTTTGGCAAAAGATTCATTTTTCTTTTTAACTTTTATTCTTTCACAGGCCAATCTTTTTGTAAACCACATTAAAATGAATAATTAAAAAAAGAAAATAATGACACAGTACCCAAATCTTTAATTATGAGATTAAACCACATAAAACCACTCTTCCAAGTAACTATACTTATTCTTCATTTCTGTACTTATCTTGTTTTTGAATGAAAATGAACAGCTGCAGTCCAACGCCAGCCCATAGACCACACTTTAGGTGACACTGATGGAGATGATATAGAGCCACTGAAATGTTTTCAATGAAACATTCCAATGTTTCCTTTAAGTTTTAGCTTCTTACAATGAATATACACAAAGCATATAGATTAACAAACATGACTTTAATGATGTATTGCAAGTTCTGCTCTGAATTCTATCCTGTCTAAAATTTTCTCAGGGTCTTGAATGAGCACACAGAAGGCATGCTGATAAAAAGTTGATGACATAAGTTGTTAGGTCTAAGATTTGGAATGACAGCATTAGGATTTTATCTTTTTAACTGTTAGAGCAGTGCTAGAATGGAAAGAAGTGACTTGTGAGATGGCAACTTTCTTCTTGACACTGACTGTTGAAATAGAAACTGAGAGGAGCAAAGAGAGAGAGAGAGTGGGTTTGTACACACGTGCACAGGCACATTTGTAGAGGTGAAAAATGGAGTACCCACCAGAGGTCTTTTCTCAGTTGTTTTCATGAATCTAATTGGTAAGCCACTTTGTCAAGCACAAGGGGAGAGAAAGAAGGATGCCCTGCCCTGCAGTTGCCCCGGGTACATTACCTAGGTATCTGTAATTATTATCTCAGGACTGGAAAGCACGGGCAGTGATCTGTGCCTCCATTACATGGTTATGTGAAATAGACCCTTCTCTATTTCAGTGCTTCATAATGACCTTTCTGCAGTACACTTCCACTAAAATTATAGTTTATTTTGTGGTATATATTCTATGTTAAAAAATACATCCTGAAGGGCAAATAAATACTGATAAGCCCCAGAGGTTGAAACAAAAATCTTCTTGGAGTGAATTTTAAAAAGATATATTCAAGACTCCACATGCAAAAGGAAGGACTCTCCACATGGGGTTATCAAATGCCATCCCTCTTGTACAGAACTAATCATTAAAAGAAAATGATCTCTCTACCTGTCTCCTCCTACTCCTGAAGCCTGACTGATTTCCTCAGCCACAAGCTGTCAGATATATTTTTGGAGTCATCTTTGAGAATGATCTTGATTGAGTTAATCAATCAATTTCCCACAGTGCTGATATTTCAACTTCCCACTAAAGGCTTTAGCAAGAAGGCACATAATTAAACTCCCTGCACACTAATAAACTACACTATCGCACTAGAATATACAATCTAGTTCTCAAACATTGTCTATTAGTTGAATGTCTGGAAAGATTTTCACATCATTTTTGGCAAAGGTTCAAAATATTAATCATCATCATCATCATGACAATCTACTTTGATTGTTTACTGTGAGTCAGACAATATGCTAAATATCTGAATGTGTTAGCTATATTATCTGATTTAATTCTAACAGAAACTCAGTTAAGAATTTTTTTCTCTTTCCTGCTTTCTCTTGTGGGCATTTAGTGCTATAAATTTCCCTCTACACACTGCTTTAAATGTGTACCAGAGATTCTGGTATGCGTGTCTTTGTTCTCATTGGTTTCAAAGAATATCTTTATATCTGTCTTCATTTCGTTATGTACCCAGTAGTTATTCAGGTGAAGGTTGTTCAGTTTCCGTAAAATTGACACCCTAACATCACAATTAAAAGAACTAGAGAAGAAAGAGCAAACACATTCAAAAAATAGCAGAAGGCAAGAAATAACTAAGATCAGAGCAGAACTGAAGGAGATAGAGACAAAAAAAAACCCTTCAAAAAATCAATGAATCCAGGAGCTGGTTTTTTGAAAAGATCAACAAAATTGATAGACTGCTAGCAAGACTAATAAGAAGAAAAGAAAGAAGAATCAAATAGACACAATAAAAAATGATAAAGGGGATATCACCACCGATTCCACAGAAACACAAACTACCATCACAGAATACTATAAACACCTCTACACAAATAAACTAGAAAATCTAGAAGAAATGGATAAATTCCTGGAAACATATACCCTCCCAAGATGAAACCAGGAAGAAGCTGAATCTCTGAATAGACCAATAACAGGCTCTGAAATTGAGGCAATAATTAATAGCTTACCAACCAAGAAAAGTCCAGGACTAGATAGATTCACAGCTGAATTCTACCTGAGGTGCAAGGAGGAGCTGGTACCATTCCTTCTGAAACTATTCCAGTCAGTAGAAAAAGGGGGAATCCTCCCTAACTCATTTTATGGGGACAGCATCATCCTGATACCAAAGCCTGGCAGAGACACAACAAAAAGAATTTTAGACCAATATCCCTGATGAACATCGATGCAAAAATCCTCAATAAAATACTGGCAAACCGAATCCAGCAGCACATCGAAACCTTATCCACCATGATCAAGTGGGCTTCATCCTTGGGATGCAAGGCTGGTTCAACATACACAAATTAATAAACATAATCCAGCATATAAACAGAACCAAAGACAAAAACCACATGATTATCTCAATAGATGCAGAAAAGGCCTTTGACAAAATTCAACAGCCCTTCATGTTAAAATCTCTCAATAAATTAGGTATTGATGGGATTTATCTCAAAATAATAAGAGCTATTTATGACAAACCCACAGCCAATATCATACTGAATGGGCAAAAACTGGAAAAATTCCCTTTGAAAACTGGCACAAGACAGGGATGCCCTCTCTCACCACTCCTATTCAACGTAGTGTTGGAAGTTCTGGCCAGGGCAATCAGGCAGGAGAAGTAAATAAAGAGTATTCAAATAGGAAAATAGGAAGTCAAATTGTCCCTGTTTGCAGATGACATGATTGTATATTTAGAAAACCCCATCGTCTCAGCCCAAAATCTCCTTAAGCTGATAAGCAACTTCAGCAAAGTCTCGGGATACAAAATCAATGTGCAAAAATCACAAGCATTCTTACACACCAATAACAGACAGAGAGCCAAATCATGAGTGAACTCCCATTCACAAGTGCTTCAAAGGGAATAAAATACCTAGGAATCCAACTTACAGGGGATGTGAAGGACCTCTTCAAGGAGAACTACAAACCACTGCTCAATGAAATAAAAGAGGACACAAACAAATGGAAGAACATTCCATGCTCATGGATAGGAAGAATCAATATCATGAAAATGGCCATACTGTCCAAGGTAATTTATAGATTCAATGCCATCCCCATCAAGCTAGCAATGACTTTCTTCACAAAATTGGAAAATCTACTTTAAAGTTCATATGGAATCAAAAAAGAGCCCGCATTGCCAAGTCAATCCTAAGCCAAAAGAACAAAGCTGGAGGCATCATGCTACCTGACTTCAAACTATACTGCAAGGCTACAGTAACCAAAACAGCATGGTACTGGTACCAAAACAGAAATATAGACCAATGGAATAGAACAGAGCCCTCAGAAATAATACCACACATCTACAACCATCTGATCTTTGACAAACCTGACAAAAACAAGAAATGGGGAAAGGATTCCCTATTTAATAAATGGTCCTGGGAAAACTGGCTAGCCATATGTAGAAAGCTGAAACTGGATCCCTTCCTTACACCTTATACAAAAATTAATTCAAGATGGATTAAAGACTTAAATGTTAGACCTAAAACCATAAATACCCTAGAAGAAAACTTAGGCAATACCATTCAGGACATAGGCATGGGCAAGGACTTCATATCTAAAACACCAAAAGCAATGGCAACAAAAGCCAAAATTGACAAATGGGATCTAATTAAATTAAAGAGCTTCTGCACAGCAAAAGAAACTACCATCAGAGTGAAAAGGCAACTTACAGAATGGGGAAAAATTTTTTGCAATCTACTCATCTGACAAAGGGCTGATATCCAGAATCTACAAAGAACTCAAACAAATTTACAAGAAAAACACAACCCCATCAAAAAGCAGGCAAAGGATATGAACAGACACTTCTCAAAAGAAGACATTTATGCAGCCAACAGACACATGAAAAAATGCTCATCATCACTGGCCATCAGAGAAATGCAAATCAAAACCACAATGAGATACCATCTCACACCAGTTAGAATGGCAATCATTAAAAAGTTAGGAAACAACAGGCGCTGGAGAGGATATGGAGAAATAGGAACACTTTTACAATGTTGGTGGGACTTAAACTAGTTCAACCATTGTGGAAGACAGTGTGGTGAGTCCTCAAGGATCTAGAACTAGAAATACCATATGACCCAGCCATCCCATTACTGGGTATACACCCAGAGGATTATAAATCATGCTGCTATAAAGACACATGCACATGTATGTTTATTGCGGCGCTATTCACAATAGCAAAGACTTGGAATCAACTCAAATGTCCATCAATAGTAGACTGGATTAAGAAAACATGGCACATATACACCATGGAATACTATGCAGCCATAAAAAAGGATGAGTTCATGTCCTTTTTAGGGAGCTGGAAACCATCATTCGCAGCAAACTGTTGCAAGGACAAAAAACCAAACACAGCACATTCTCACTCATAGGTGGGAATTGAACAATGAGAACACCTGGACACAGGAAGGAAAACATCACACACCGGGACTTGTTGTGGGGTGGGGTAAGAGGGGAGGGATAGCATTAGGAGATATACCTAATGTAAATGATGAGTTGATGGGTACAGCACACCAACATGGCACATGTATACATATGTAACAAACCTGCACGTTGTGCACATGTACCCTAGAACTTAAAGTATAATTTTTAAAAAAAAGGATATTTTTCTCATCAACTCATTTCTACAGATATGAAAACTCATACATAGATTAGGTAACTTGCCCAATGTGAAAAAGTTAAAATCTAAATAGAAATGCATTGTAAATGATAAAACTTCCAAACCATTGTGAAAGAAGAGTAAATGAATAAGGAGAGTGGAACATTTTAATAGAAGATAGAAAACAAGGAGAAAAAAGTGTGGAAAAAATTCAATATGTGATAAGAGAAATACATCCACATTGATCAGTAACAATTATAAATATATGTAGAGAACTAGTATCCTTTTTATGAAAATGTCAATACAATCCCAAAGTATTGAAATATATCATTTTAAAATATGCCTGGAAAATGCATAAATAAGGTTGACGTGGCTTTGTTAATATTAGAATAATTACTTGTGGCCAAAAAAAGAAATGTTAGGGATAAACATAAAATAGTGAAAGAAATAGTTCAGTGGAAATATATATCAAGATTGAACTTATGCACACCTAACAACAGACTCAAAATATGAAAAGCAAATATTAATAGAATAAGAAGAAGAAAGGGATAATCACAAATCCATAATCATAATGAGAGACTTTTAATAACCTTCTTTTTGTAATATATAAATCAAGCAATCAAAAAACTCATAAGGATAAAAATTGAACAACAAAATAAGATATAGAGTTGAACAATAACAAAAAAATAAAATTGAAAGAAAAGAGTCTAGATTGACATAAAAATTAGACAATGCATATTATGCTCAATTATATCGGGATGGTTTTCAACAATTACCTGAAAATTAGTCCACAATATACTTAACAAGATGTCAAGCAATTCCTATCATATGGATCACATTTTCTAATGACAAAGCAATAAAATTAGAATTCTATTGCAAAAATGTACTTGGAAAATTTAAAATGTACTTCTAAATCATGGGTTGTGGAAGACATAATATTTAAAACTGAAAAATAGTAAAACCATTACATGTCAAAATTTCCCAAATGCGGTTAAGTCAGCTAGGGGTAAATGAATAGTTTTAAATGCATGTATTAGAAAAAATGAAAGGATGACATCAATGGAATAGGAATCACAACCCAAGATACTAAAAAATGAACAGCCAAATAATTCAATAAAGTAGAGAAAAATAATAGTTAATGAGAGTGAAATTTATAATATTTCAAACAAAGATGCAATAGGGGATTAAAACAAGTGAACTTGTTTTATCCACTAGAGTGATAAAGTGAATACATCCTAGACAACAGTTATCTATAAATTATAACAAATTCTCATAAATAGCATTTGGCATGAAAAGGACAAAACACTGGAGATGCAGTGGCAATGGAAAAATCCATTACCGAATATTCCAAATGCCATTATGCCAATAAATCTTAAAACTTAGAGAAACTGAACTATTTCCTAGGACAACAAAATTAGCCAAAACCAATTCAAGATCAGAAGGAAAATTAGATTACATTTGTAAACATTAAAGAAATTGAATAGTTAAAATAATTTATTAAAATTGGCTATAAAAAGAATGAAAGTGTGTGGGGGATTTTACAGGAATTTTCATGGAATAGTTGATCTCAATTTTATAAAAATTACTCCAGAATATTGAAAAAAAAAAAGAGCTAAATTTCTTTGCAATAGGTTGAAGAGTGGTCCCCTCAAAATATTTGCAAGTTCTAATCCCTGGAACCTATGAATATTACCTGACATAGCAAAACAGTGAGTATGACCTTGTACTTGGCAAAATATGTAATTAATTTAAGAATTTTGAGAGGAAGGGTTTATCCTGGATTATTTGGGTGGACTCTAAACCCAATCACATAGATCTTTAGTGTGTGTGTGCACGTGTGTGTGTGTGTTGAAATAGAAGGATCTAATTTTCATTTTATGTTAAAAAACTTTTACAATTGTGATAAAACACATATAATGTAAAATCTAGTATCTTAGCCATGTAAGTATACAGTTCAGTAATGTTCAGTAAATTCACATTGTTGTTCAAGCAATTTCCAGGACTTTTTTATCTTGCAAAACTGAAACGATGTTCATTAAACAACAACTCTCCACTTCACCCTTCCCCGAGCCCTTGGCAGCCTCCACTCTATTTTACATTTCTATGAGTCTGACTACTCTTGATACCTCCTATAAGTGGAAATATATGATATTTGTCTCTTTGTCACTTACTTATTTCACTTAGCATAAGTGAAAGGCTTATTTTCAAGGCTCATTCATGTTACAGCGTGAGTCTGAATTTCCTTCTCATGTAAGGTTGAGTAATATACCACTGTGTGTATATTCCACATTTTGTTTATCTATTCATCAGTCAATGGACATTTGAGTTGCTTCTACCTTTTGGCTATTTTGAATAATGCTGCTATAAACATGGGTAAGAAAATATGTCCTCAAGATCCAGCATTAACATTTTTGTGGCTATATATCCAAAAGTAGAATGGCTGGATCATATGGTAATTCTATTTTTAATATTTTGTAGAACTGCCATACTCTTTTTCATAGTGGTTGCACTACCATGGTGCAAAAGAGTTCCAATTTCTCCACACACTTTTTAAGGATTCTTAGTAAAAAAAAAAATTTGTTTTGAGTTTTATTTTAGATTCAGGGGTACATGAACAGCTTTGTTACTTGGGTATATTGAGTGATGCTGAGGTTTGGGATATAAATGAAATAGTTCAGTAAAGAACTATTTCTTTATGGCTGCATAGTATTCTATGGTGTATATGTGCCACATTTTCTTTATCCAGTCTATCATTGATGGGCATTTGGGTTGGTTCCAAGTCTTTGCTATTGTGAATAGTGCTGCAATAAACATACATGTGCACTTATCTTTATAGTAGAATGATTTGTAATCCTTTGAGTATATACTCCGTAATGGGATTGCTGGGTCGAATGGTATTTCCAGTTCTAGATCCTTGATGAATCGTCACACTGCCTTCCACAATGGTTGAATAAATGTACACACCCACCAACAGTGTAAAAGTGTTCCTATTTCTCCACATCCTCTCCAGCATCTGTTGTTTCCTGACTTTTTAATGATCACCATTCTGACTGGCATGAGATGGTATCTCACTGTGGTTTTGATTTGCATTTCTCTAATGACCAGTGATGATGAGCTTTTTTATATGTTTGTTGGCTGCATAAATGTCTTCTTTTGAGAAGTGTCTTTTCATATCCTTTGCCCACTTTTTGATGGGGTTGTTTGTTGTTGTTTTTTTTTTCTTGTAAATTTGTTTAAGTTCCTTGTAGATTCTGGATATTGGCCCTTTGTCAGATGGATAGATTGCAAAAATTTTCTCCTATTCTGTAGGTTGCCTGTTCACTCTGATGATAGTTTCTTTTGCTGTGGAGATGCTCTTTAGTTTAATTAGCAAAAAGAATAAAGAACAAAGCTGGAGGCATTACGCTACCTGACTTCATACTACAAGGCTACAATAACCAAAACAGCACAGTACTGGTACCAAAACAGATATGTAGACCAATGGAATGGAACAGAGGCCTCAGAAATCATGCCACACATCTACAACCATCTGATTTTTGACAAACCCGACATAAACAAGCAATGGGGAAAGGATTCCCTATTTAATAAATGGTGTTGGGAAAACTGGCTAGCCATATGCAGAAAACTGAAACTGGACCCCTTCCTTACACCTTATACAAAAATTAAGATGGATTCAAGACTTAAACGTAAGACCTAAAACCATAAAAACCCTGGAGGAAAACCTAGGCAATACCATTTAGGACATAGGCATGGGCAAAGACTTCATGACTAAAATACCAAAAGCAATGTCAACAAAAGCTAAAATTGACAAATGGGATCTAATAGTTTTTTATATTTTGGATATATGCTCAGTAATAGGGTTGTTGAATTAAGTGATACTTCTGTTTTAAATTCTTTGATAAATTTATAAACTGCTTTCCACAGTGGCTGAACTAATTTACATCCCCACCAATGTCGTATATGCCTTCCCTTTTCTGCACAGTCTTGCCAGCATCTGTTGTTTTTTGATTCTTTAATAATGCCATTTTGACAGGTGTGAGATGTTATCGACTTCTGATTTTGCATTTCTCTGATGAGTAATGATGTGATGCACTTTTCATATGTTTCTTGGCCACTTGCATGTCTTCTTTTGAGAAGTGTCTGTTCATGTCCTCTGCCCACTTTTTAATGGGGTTATTTGGTTTTGCTTGTTGCTTTAAGTTCCTTATAGATTCTGGATATTAGAGCTCATTGGAGGCATAGTTTGTGAATATTTTCTCCCATTCTGTCGGTCATCTGTGTACTCTGTTGATAGTTTCTTTTGCTGTGCAGAAGCTCTTTTATTTGACTAGGTCCCACTTGCCAATTTTTGGTTTTGTTGCAATTATTTTTGAGGAATTAGTCATAAATATTTTCCCAAAGCCCTTGGTGTTTCCTAGTTAGTCTTCTAGGATTCTTAGAGTTTGAGGTCTTACAAATAAAGCTTTAATCCATCTTGAGTTAACTTTTGCATATGGTAAAATGTAGGGGTCCAATTTCATTCTTCTGCATATGGCTCACCAACAGTACCAGCACAATTTATTGAATAGGGAAACCTTTCCCCATTGCTTATTTTCGTCAACTTTGTTAAAGGTAGATGGCTGTAGGTGTGCAGTTTTATTCCTGGGTTATCTGTTCTGTTCCATTGGTCTATGTGTCTGTTTTTGTACCAGTACCATGATGATTTGGTTACTGTAGCCTTATAGTATAGTTTGAAGTCAGATAATGCCATGACTCCAGGTTTGTTCTTTTTGCTTAGGATTTCTTTGACTATTTGGCCTCCTTTTGGTTCCATAAGAATTTTAGAATAGATTTGTTCTAGTTCTGTGAAAAATGATGTTGGTAGTTTGATAGGAATAGCATTGAATTTGTAGATTTATTTAGACAGTATAGTCATTTTAACAGTACTGATTTTTCCAACCCATGAGCATGGAACGTCTCTTCATTTGTGTCATTTATGATTTATTTTATCAGTGTTTTGTAGTTCTCCTTGTAGAGATCTTTTACCTACTTGATTAGATGTATTCCTAGGTACCTTTTGTGGCTATTGTAAATGGGATTTCCTTCTTGATTTGACTCTCAGCTTGAGCATTATTGATATGTAGAAATGCCACTGGTTTTTGTACATTGATTTTTTTACTCCAAAACTTTACTGAAGTGATTTATAAGTTCCAGGAGCCTTTTGGTGGAGTCTTCAGGGTTTTCTAGCTGTAAAATCATATTGTCTGTGAAGAGAAATAGTTTGACTTATTCTTTTTCTGTTTGGATGCCTTTTATTGCTTTCTCTTGCCTGATTGCTCTGGCTAGCATGTCTAATACTATGTTGAATAGGAGTGGTGAGAGTGGGCATCGCTATCTTGTTCCCATTCTCAAGGGGAATGCTTCCAGTTTTTGTCAAGTCAGTATGATGTTAGCTATGGGTTTGTCCTAGATGTCTCTTATTATTTTGAGGTATGTTCTTTTGATCCTGGTTTCTTGAGGATTTTTATCATGAATAGATGGTAGACTTTATTGAAAGCTTTTTCTGCATCTTTGGAGATGATCCTATAATTTTTGTTTTCAATTCTGTTTATATGATGAATCACATTTATTGATTGGCATACATTGAGCCAACCTTGCTTCTTAGGAATGAAGCCTACTTGATCATAGTGATTTAACTTTTTGACGTGCTGTTGAATTCAGTTGGCTAGTATTTTGTTGAGGATTTTTGCTTCCATGTTCATCAGTGATATTGGCCTGTAGTTTTCTTTCTTTTTTTTTTTTTTTATTATACTTTAAGTTCTAGGGTACATGTGCATAATGTGCAGGTTTGTTACATATGTATACTTGTGCCATGTTGGTGTGCTGCACCCATCGAGTCCAAGTGATCTCATTGTTCAGTTCCCACCTATGAGTGAGAACATGCGGTGTTTGGTTTTCTCTTCTTGTCATAGTTTGCTAAGAATGATGGTTTCCAGCTGCATCCATGTCCCTACAAAGGATGCAAACTCATCCTTTTTTATGGCTGCATAGTATTCCATGGTGTATATATGCCACATTTTCTTAATCCAGTCTGTCACTGATGGACATTTGGGTTGATTCCAAGTCTTTGCTATTGTGAATAGTGCCGCAATAAACATACGTGTGCATGTGTCTTTGTAGTAGAATAATTTATAATCCTTTGGGTATATACCCAGTAGTGGCCTGTAGTTTTCTTTATTCATTATGTATTTGCAAGGCTTTGCTATCAGGGTAATGCCAGCTTCATAGAATGGTTAGGAAGGAGTCTCTCCTCAGTTTTCAGAATAGTTTCAGTAGAATTGGTACCAGCCCTTCTATGTATATATGGTAGAATTTGGCTGTGAATCCATGTGGTCTAGGGCTTTTATTCATTGATATGTTTTTATTGCTGATTCAATTTCAGAACTTGATATTGGTCTTTTCTGTATTAATTTATTGCTGATTCCATCCTGGAATATGGTGTGTTTCCAGGAATTTATCCATTTCCTCTTGATTTTCTAGTTTGTTTGCATAGAGGTGTTCCTAACTGTCTCTGAGGATCTTTTGTATTTCTGTGGGATCAATTGTAAATGTCACCTTTGTGGTTTCTCATTATGCTTATTTGGATCTTCTCTCTTTTTCTTTGTTAATGCTAGTGGTCCTTCAATCTTGTTTATCCTTTTAAGTAACCAACTTCTTGTTTTCTTGATCTTTATATAGATTTTGGGGTCTCAATTTTATTCAGTTCTTCCCAGATTTTAGTTATCTTCTTCTGCTACCTCTGGGGTTAGTTTGTTCTTGTTTTTCTGGTTCCTCTAGGTGTGATGTTAGATTGCTAATTTGAGATCTTTCTAACTTTTTGAGAAAGGCGTTTAGCACTATAAAGTTTCCTCTTAAAAAGACAGTGACTTTTGCTACATCCCAGAAATTTTGGTATATTGTGTGTCTGTTTTAATTTATTTCAAATTTGTTTATATTTGCCTTGATTTTATTGTTTACCCAATAGTCATTCAGGAGCAAGTTATTTAATTTCCAGGTAATCATGTGGTTTTGAGAGATCTTTTGGTATTGATTTTTAGTTTTAATCCATTGTGTTCCAGGAATAAATACAGTTGGTATGATTTCATTTTTTTTAAATTATTAAGACTTGTTTTATGGCTGAGCATGTGGTTGATTTGGAGTATGTTCCATATGAAGAGGAGAGGAATGTATATTCTGTGATTGATGGGTGGAGTATTCTGTAGACATCTATTATGTCTAATTGGTCAAGCAATCAGATTTATTTTTATAAGACAGAGGCAGAAAGACTTTTGAGACAGAAGGGGGAAAAAGTGAGGTGATCACAGAGGCAGAGATTAGAGTGATATGACCACAAATCAACAGCTGCCTGTAGCCACCAGAAGCTGGAAGAGTCAGAAAGCTAATTTTCCTCTAGAGAGGAGGGAGCATGATCCTGCCAATGCTTGGATTTCATACTTCTTCATTTCTGTTGTTTTAAGCCACCAAGTTTGTGGTAATTTGTTACAGCAGCCACAAGAAACTAATATAACTCTCATCCATTCTAAAGTATAGTAAAATTTTGATTTCTAAATTGGACAAGGGCAGTATGAATAAAGAAACAATTAGGCAAAACTTCACATGTGAATGACTACAATGCAAAAATGCCAAAGAAAAACCATGTTACTGGATTCAAACATACATTTGTGTGTGTGTGTGTATAAAATATATATGTACATACAAGCACTCTTTATTGATTTTCATTCTTTCCTTTTTTCTAATACATGCATTTGGAAAATTATGTTTAATGTTTTCAGTATGTAGGTGTATATATGTATAAATATACATAAAAACTTAAGAGTTGCACGAAAAGTGAACATAGAAACCTGAAAGGCATAAAATTATTAATATAATAGTTAAAATTTTCAAAAGTGAAATATATCAGTTTTTAGATAGAAGGAATCATCAAGTACCTAACTCAATGACTAAAACAGGCTCACACTAAGGTATGTCATAGAGAAATCTGAGAACACTGGGGACAAAGAAACCATCCTGTAAATTTCCAGAAGAAAATAAAAGATCATCAAAAGGAATACTGACAACTCAAAGGCAACAGAAAAGCACCTTCAAAAATCTAAAGGGAAATTATTTTCATCTTCAAATTTGATACTGAGCCAGACTATTAAACAAAGAATAAAAACATTTTTTGACATATAAGATGTCAATAAATTTATTTTCCATGTAACCTTTTCTGAAAAACTATGGGAGAATATACTTCACAAAAGCTACCAAGAAAATCTGGGGGAAAGCATACAACAGATACAGTAAACAGAAAATCACACATGAAACAGACATGAAGAGAACCCCGGAACTATTATTTAGGGAGATGCCAGGATAGCAGCTATAAGTAGAAGGCACCTGTCCAGAAAGCAGCAAGTCAGAAGGCTCCAAGATAAACTCACTTAGAAAAATAAAATAATAGAATTTCTTAGGATGAGATTTCAACACATGGCAAAGTTTGGGGTTGAATTCTAACAAGTATATACAAAATTAAGCAAACAAAGCCTAGGAAATTATTAGTTATAAGGAAAACAAAAAGTTGTTCAGGAAACAAAATTATTATAGGTGAATGGGCTGTGAATGACATTTACATAGTCATAATATACAAACACTGAATATTATTGTTAACCAAAAGGATTATAATGAGAGAATGGAGGATGTGTAGGATTTACAAAGGGTTGTAACTCTACAGAGAGGTAAGTTCTTACCTTCAATAGTAGTAGTTCAATTGATAATGTCTAAAACTAGACATGTAAGAAATAGTAATGTAAGTGTATTATTTCAAAACATAGGGCTATATACCTCAAAAAAAAATCAAGTAAAGGATTAAAATTTTGTCTCTGAGGAAGGATGGGGGTAGGAAAGATGTGAGGGGTAGGAAAGCAACTGTGGCTTAAAAAAAAAAACTGTAGAAATATTTGACTCTTCAAACTATATGCATATATAACTTTGTTACAAATTAAAACTAAATTATCAACTCAATGAACACTTTTAAAAATCTGATAGAATTCAACACCATAAATGTTTGCTCATGGCAAAAATTCCAGATAGTAGCTAAACCACAAAAGCTTGCCATTTACAGTCAGGAGTGAGGAGTGAATAGTGTCCCAACTACTTTAGGGTGCAACTTGACAATACCCAGTACAGCTGAAGTTATGTTTCCATGACTTTCCATAACAGAGGAATTATTTAGTAGGTATACAAGAAGACATGTAAAAGAATGTTCACTTCAACGTCAAGAGATTGAGACCATCCTGGCCAACATGGTGAAACCCCATCTCTACTAAAAATAAAAAAAATTAGCTGGGCATGGTGGCACCACATACCTGTAGTCTCAGCTACTCGGAAAGCTGAGGCAGAATCACTTGAACCCAGGAGTTGGAGGTTGCAGTGAGCAAAGATCACGCCACTGCACTCCAACCTGGCAACAGAGCGAGACTCCCTCTCAAAAAAAAGAAAAAAAAAAAAAGTATGTTCTCTTCAGTGGTGCTGGATTAGTGCAGAAAGGATGACGATGGTGAAATAAATAAACTACATTTTATTTAGCAACCTTATTCTTGATCTTACCTTATTTTCCCTTTGCTTCATCTTCTGAGTGTATCTTAAGTAAACTTCATTTTGTTACTTTACAGACAAAGAAATGGGAAACTATGTGTGCTAATATTTATGTTCTTAACCAAAATATGTGTTTGATGCTTTATTTTTTAGGTTTCCAACCTCTGCTTAATTGACACACGCTCACACGCATATATACACACACATACACACACACATTTATTGAGTCTAAACAACACATGTGCCAGAAATATAATATTGGATCAGTTTTCAAACTGTGTCCTATAAATTATAAAATACAAGTTTCGCTATTCAAAAAAATCTTAATAATTTATCACTTGTCAATTTCTGGCAAGTTCTACTTCCGCTAGTCTTAAACAGTTTGCAGAAGTTCACACAAAAAAATTTCTTAGTTCATTAATCAAAATCTGCTTATATTTATGACATATAGCATGTGCTGACCTTTGGAGATACAATAATAATAAGACAGTGACTATTCTCAAGAAGCTTGTAGTCTAGTGGAGACAACAGGCAAGCAAATAGGCAATTAAAGTAATGTGCTCCATCATAGATGACCTAACCCAGCCTAGAGGGTAGATTGAAGACATCTGTAGTGGGTTAAATTTTGCTCCCCCGCAAAACATGTTCAAGTCCTAACCCCTACTACTTGTAAATTTGACCTAATTTGGAAATTAGGTCTTTGCAAATGTAATAAACTAGTAGGAGGTCATATCAGCATGGGATAGACCCTGGCACCAGTGACTGGTTCCTGTAAGAAGAGAGAGACACAGAGACGCACAGCAAAGGTCATATGAAAACAGAGGCAGAGACTGGAGTGAAATGAAGGCATGCCAAAGATTGCTGGCAACCACCAGAAACTGAAGAGGCAAGAAAGAGCCTTCAGATGGACCATGGCCCTGAAGACACCTTGATTTTGGACTTTTAGCTTCCAAACTGAGAAACAATACATTTCAGTTGTTTTAAGCTACCCAGTTTGTGGTAGCTTGTTACAGAAGCCCTAGAAATTGCAGATAGTATTGTATGAAAGATGACTTGAAATCTGAGGTCAGAAGGACCCTTGGGGGTCGTGCAGAAGACAGTGGGGAAAATATTCCAGAGAAAATGGCATAGAACAGAGGCTTGGAGCTGTGACAGAGCTCCAGGCCATTGGGAGAACACACCCACTACTACTGTGGGGGTTTAGGGCAGATCTAGCAAGAGTTGAGTTTAGAGAAGTAAGTCTAGGACTAATTATGGATGGTCTGTGTGGATATCATCCTTTGGGCTCCAGAGGGCCACTGAAGTCTTAAGCAGGGGCCTGAATTAACTGATTTGTGTTTCCAAGGAGGTCACTGCAATAATACAGGTGATGTACCATGATGACTCAAATTAGTCATCATAGAAATGAAACGGATGAATGTGAAAGATGCTAAGGAATCCATCTACACCAGTGGTTTTCAAAATGTGGTCTCTGAATCAACAGCATCACGTGGGAATTTGTTGGAAATTTAAATTCTCAGACCCTATCCCAGAAACTCTGAGGCTGAGGCCATGTAATTTGTACTTTAACAAGCCCACCAAGTAATTTTGATGCATGCTAAAATTTGAAAGCCATCGAGCTATGGAAATTGGTGATTGGACGTGCAGATTGAAGGAGAGAAAGAGAAATGAGGATAATGTCCAATTTCTGGCTTGAGCAACTGGGCAGTAAAGAGAAAAATAAAAATCAAGATAAACAATGTGCAAGTGCTTTGTAAATTGGGTTCTGCTCACAGTCCACTGATACCTGGGCAGGGACCAGTTCAGTCTTGAGCAATCTCTGAACAGCAGAGTCTACCTTTAAAGCTCATGAAAATGTTAGAGGTTTTACACTGTCCTCCACATTTGACTTTCCTCATTCTAACTTCTGTTAAAAATCAATTTTTGCTTTATCAACAAATAGCATTGCAGCCAGAGTCCTTTATAATTCCATTTCAAATGAAGGTTCTGACTTTGCTGCTAAGATAACACATGGGAAGGAGTTTAAAGAGGAGAGAGACCACATTAGAGAAGAGGAAGCAATCTCCATGAAATTAATCTTTCTTTCTTTCAGCAATCTGTTTTGGGCCTTTAAATGTGTCTCATAAATATTTTCTAGCCTAACATTTTTAGGGTCCCAAAGAATGAGAACTCTATGAATAAATTATTTGTTTTAGTGACTAGCTCAGGTTTAGATAACAAAGCCTGGTGCAATAGTGCCCCTTTGAAGAGGTACTGCATCACCACATACCCGAACGACTGCAAAAACCTCCCCAGATCTGGGTTCCCTTCACTTCATCAGTGTAGCCCATCAATGTCAGATTATCTTCCTGAAGTGCCTAGAATAAAATTTTCATTAAGTTTCTTCCCTTTTGTGAATACAACATTGAAATGAGGGAGAACTGTCACATGTCCTGATAGATAGGGATCATCCCTTGATGAAGACTCAGTGGGAAAAATTAAAAAGAGAATTTCCTTCTCAGTAATTTTCTGTCTTTTTTGCTTCCTTGAAAAATCTGTTGGAAAAAACTAAAGAAAGATTGGATAGAAAAGTGGTTCTGGGTTTGTAAGTTCATATGCAAGTGTAAGGTGGGAATAGTGTCCCTGAAAGACATTTCTTCCTTGGGTGAATTGTTCAAGTACATTGCAAAAGTATTAAGACAATGCTTAGGCTAGAGTGCTGAGTGAAAGGGGCTGTTGCCTGTAGGACTATAGATAGGGGCCATGCAAGGTCCCAGGGAACAGAGTGCAGTCATTCCTTTGAGGATGATCAAGAAGCATCATACTGGTGGCCATCAAAGGACTGTAAATACAGCCCTAATTCAGACACCACTGGGTGTTTGCCAGCCCAGCAAATGCCAGGTGCTGTCTCGGCTTCCCTGTGGCTTCCATTCACTGATGATGGCAGTGTTCTCTTGAGAGGTGTGCAGGTGATCTGTACACCTAGATCTCATAACCATGGTCCCTTCAGATCCAGCCCTCTTGTCTTAGACCATTTTAAATGGGCTAATCCACACAGAGTCACAGAGCTTGCTCTAATCCCCCTTCATCTCTGTTCCCTCTCTCATCTTCTCTCTATTCTGATGAATCATTTTTCTTCCCCCAGCCAAGTGGGTAAAAAGGTCAGAATCTTATACAAAATGTTTTTTCCTAAACCTTTATCTGTTCCTTTATTCCATTTTCTTCTCTTAGAGGCCCAGGTTTTTGAAATCTAAAAAAGCCAGAAAAGATTCATTTTCCTCTCCATTACCACTTTTTATTTTGGGGCCTAGGCAAGCAATTAGCTCAGGCTAGCATAGTTGCTTGAATGAGAGGAAAGGAAAATTGGAAGAAAACAATCTCCACAAAAATCATAGCTAAGATTAAGCTAAACCATATGAAACTGCCAGTATTCAACCCTTTTTACCTACAAAATAGCAATTTCAAATTGTTCAACTAATTTTTAAACCTTTTTTCCCTACATAAAAGTTTATCAAAAGGC
The DNA here is from genome assembly GCF_002776525.5 of Piliocolobus tephrosceles. NCBI lineage: Eukaryota > Metazoa > Chordata > Mammalia > Primates > Cercopithecidae > Piliocolobus > Piliocolobus tephrosceles. The sequence goes on along the minus strand of NC_045440.1, from coordinate 120,692,677 downwards.
TTTACTGTAGCAAAAATTACTACTTTAAAAAAAGCATAACCAAACATGGTGTAAGCAAAGAATTAAGAAACTTTTAGTCTGAAAGTGGGTTAACTAAGATAGAATTAGTCAAAGATAACTTACCAGAAGAAATGAGCTGTATTGGTCTTAAGGCAGGGATATGAGCTACCAGGGACACTCAGAGAGAGTACATTAGGTGCTGGAATGGTTTTAGTGGTGATGAATTGCTTGAAAGGCAAATTGATGGAGTGAGAAATGGGACTTCGCATTAATCATCAAAAGATGCAACCAGGTAACTGACAAAGGGAGTCTCACAGTTGCTCTGGGTTTGTGATTCTAACGTGTAAATCTGTCTTTGTCAGCAAGCATCATGGTGTAGTGGAAAGAACACTAGACCAAGAATTAAAAGACCTGATTTTTCATCCTAACCCTAACACAACAGGCTGGAGAAGCTTGGCAGACTCGCTAGGCTTTGTAAGACTGTATTGCAGTATCTACCGACAAAAAAATGAAGAAGAATCACACCTCTCCCACCTCCCTCACCAGACTGTTGTCAGGATCAAAAAAAAAATCATGTAAAGAAGGCGTAAAAAATGCAAATAATTCCTTTATTTATAGCAACTGCTCTTGAAGTTTCATTTGGGCACTGTGTGACTTCATGTGTATTATTGATATCAAATTCAGAAAAGATGAAAATAAATTAAACTCGTCTTCAGATGCCAAAGAAATGTCAATAACATTTCAAATATGCATGATAAAAGAGCCATTAGCAAAATCTCAAATTATTGCCCCAGGCTCTGGCTTGATAAATACTCTCTCTGGTTAGAAAAAAAATATGATTTTTCTTTCATCTTTAATCTTCTTCATCTTCTCTTCCTCCTTCCCCTCTTTCATCCTGTTTTTCTTTCTCCTTTCCTTCTTCCCTCTTTCTTCTCCCTCCTTCTGCATCTCAATTTGTTAAGCATTTCCTAAAGCCAGAGTCTAGCATGTCTCTTATATAATTCTTCACCTGTAATTATGTGTTATTCTTTTTTCTATACTCTTTCTGTTCCCTGATCAAGCCAGTTGTGCTGAATATTTACTTCAAAATATAAATTTGCATAATATACACTTTTGTAAGTAATATATTTAATTGGAAGGAAACAGCCTGTGTTTAGAAAATCAACTTATCTTCTCCCCACACTAGAACCCCATATATACCTTGTGGGTTTCTCCAGTCAGTGGAATTTTGGGGATCCATCATGGATTCAGGCCATTCCTGTCAACCTGACTTTCTACACCCTCAGGGGAGCTTGGCTTGACTGGCTTGGTCCCTGCCCTGTCCTCCACAGCTGTTCCACGAGCACTTTGGGTGCTCCTGCTGCTGTAAGTTTATCTCAAAAAGCCCTGGATACAACCCTCTCCATGTTATTTCTCTTCCCATCTTCCTTAACCTCTCCTATGAGTGACAATAAGAGTCACTAGGATGTCAGAGGCCCATCTGCGAGGGGCTAATTGATTTCCCTTCACTCTCGATTTATTTTCTTTTCCTCGCCTCCAGAAGCACTCCCGGAACCAAAGGCCAAGGCAACAGCTCATGTTGGCAAAATCCTGCTTTTATTATTCCTTCCCTGGCAACAATTATTTATCCAGCTTGTGAAGTGACTGAGGACATCACACCAACCATCTGTTTCCCTCTGTCTGAATGCGTTAATGTAGTTAGACTCCATTTCCAGGAACAGCTCACTGATGCTGCCTGCGTTTTCTCCATTTGCCTTTGCTAGCTTTGGCGGCGTCTTCACTGGGGTTGGCATTTTCATTTTATGCTTGTTCATTTGATTAGCAGCTTCTTTTTGTGAATTAACTGTTTAGCTTCCACAGAGTGAGCTCTTGGTTAGTTTTCCCTTCATGCCTGAAAGGGTTCCTTTCATTTCGTCTATGCTGACACCATCTGTTTTCTTCAGGACCAAGTTCTCTTGGCTCCATCTCCAAGGTATCTCTCAGTCCCACTCCCATTCCCCTGCAGTGGCCACGTGGTTCTGACATTCATCTTTTCTTGCCTGGAAGACTGGAACACCCATTCTCCTTGCAGGTAACTCTGACCTTCTGCAGACCACAAAGGCCAAGAGATTTTCCTGAAACACAATGGCATTGCCCTGCTTGAATCTCTTAGGAATTTTCCACTGGTCTCAGCTAATGCCCATCCTCTTTGGTCATGACACATGTCTTCTATAATCTCCCCTCTGCATTTCTCTCTAGCAGCATATTGTGTTATGTCCTCATACTTGTTTCCTTCTCTTGCAAACCCCTGACGATGGTCCTGAATTAGGTGTGGAGGGGAAGGAGTTTGCCCCTTGGATTACAACTGGCATGTCTGGAAACACCTCTGGTTGTCACTACTAGGGGAGGGAGAAACTACTGGCATTGAGTGACCAGGGATGCTGCTAAACATCCTACAATGTAGAGGACAGCTGCACACAGCAAAGAATTATCCAGCCCCAAATGTTGATAATGTTGAGGCTGAAAAACCCTACTCTAGCCAGACTAACTTACTTGGAGTTCTCTGGATGCACTATACCCTGTTGTGCCTCCACACCTGGGATCAATGATCTTTCTTCTCCAACATATCTCTCTTTGCCTTAATTTGCCTGTTAGTGTCTAACTGCCCTTGAAGGCCCAGCCCAAGAATCCCCAAATTTTGATTGCCTGACCACGGATGATGTCTGATCCCTCTTGTGAGTTTTCCATCATCCAAAAACATAAGCAATATACATTTATAGGGCGTCTATTAAGTACCAGTACTGTGTTCAGTTCTAATACTAAAATCATGAGCAAAACTAACATGGGCACTGCATTTATAAAATCTACAGTCCAGAGGTGGAAATAGAAAGTCAGTAAATGACCACCCCAATAAATGTGCTGCCCAACACTCTCTGCACACCTGCTCTCCATACCAGACGACTCACACCTCTGTTTTATTCTTGAGTTTTGTTCAAGGGTCTCCCATAGGCCAGGCATTGGCAAACTTCTTTTCTTTTTTGATCCTGTGTTCTCATTTCTTAAAAACTATTGAACATGTGACCAGAATCCAAGTTCCTTAGCACTGGACACCAGGCCACTCCCAATGGCCCGCCCCCCTTTCATCTCCTTCCCCTCCTCCGCACCCTCTGTCCTGCGATGCTCCTGGCCACACCACATGGTGTAAACTGCCTTCCCTCACGCCCTCATTCTTTTGGTAAGTTTCCCTTTTTCCTTTTTTTTTCTCTTGAGACAGAGTCTTGGTCTGTCACCAGGCTGGAGTGCAGTGGCGCAATCTCGGCTCACTGCAACCTCCGCCTCCCAGGTTCAAGCGATTTTCCTGCCTCAGCCTCTGGAGTATCTGGGACTACAGGCGCCCACCACCATGCCCAGCTAACTTTTTGTATTTTAGTAGAGATGGGGTTTCACCATATTGGCCAGGATGGTCTCGATCTCCTGACCTTGTGAGCCATCTGCCTCGGCCTCCCAAAGTGCTGGGATTACAGTGAGCCACTGCACCCAGCCAAGTTTCCCTTTTTCCATCAATACCTGTATCATATGTCACTGCCACTTCACAGGTTCTCAAAACACAGCATTATCTTCTCTATTTGTGAGCACCCATTGCACATGGTTACGTATTCATATGTTAACACCCAGTTAAAAAAATGGTGAAAATCATAGTTTTGGAGTCTGACAGAGTTGAACTTAATTTTTCTAAGCTGCAGTTTCTTTATCTGAACAATAGTAAAATAATAGTGCCTACCTCATAAGTTTCTAAAAATATTAAATAAAGTAATCCAGCACAGTATTAAAGAGTCAATAAATGTTAATGGTTATTACTCTCTCTAACCATATCATAAGACACATAACTGATAAGAAATACAGTTTTTATCCTCAAGGAGAAAGCAGTTCGTCTGCCTGGACTGACTGTTTTCTCCTTAAGGATAAGAATTGTATTTTATTCATCACTGTTGCCCAGAGACAAGAAAGACCTGAACAGTAGATGCTTGGTGAATGTTTGAGTAGAGAAAGGATGCAGGCCCAGTTACAGTGATCTTTCCTGTAGCAACTTAATACCTAACATTAATTGAGTACTTACCAGGTACAGATGTGGGGTAAGCACTTTCACAGGTTGCCTTACTTGGTCCTCATCATAACGCCCTCTGAGATGGTACCATTATTATCAGTCTCCATCTTACAGATGAGAAAACAGGTACAGAGAGATAAAGAGCCTGAGCAAGGTTACACAGTTAAGGGGCAGAGTTCAAATTTAAAGGCATGGTGTCTGATTCCAAATCATTCGATCTAGAAAATTAGACAATTAGATTAAATCAATATTTATTTCAAGAATTCATTGATGATGCAGTGCAATGGCTACACAAAGAAGCTTTTCGTTTAGAGATAGATGATACAAAAACATTCAGTTTTCTACAGACATCAAAATTAGTTCAGGTGAAGCAATTCTCAGTAAGAAACAGTAAGTAGAGTGTAAGTAGAGTGTAGGCTGGTTGGATGGGTGGGTGGGAGGTAATTATCTTCTCACTCAAACCAGGTGCTTTTCAACCAAGGCAACAACACATATGCCTTCTCTTTTTCCCCCAAGATCTTATATAGTAAACAATGTGAGAAATATGTAAATAGGAGAGGAAAGAATTAGAGTGACAAATATATCACATCAGGAAAATTGAGAGAAATATGGTTCATTGATAGAGGAATGGCAAAACACCTCGGTGGACTTCCTAAACAGGAATGTCATTGTCATCTACCCACACAGGCCGCCGAATTGTCAGGTTTTTACTGGGAGAAGGAGAAGGAAAGAATTAATGAAGTAAATATGAGAAGCAGTCTCTGCAGCATCTCAGTCACAGGTGGTTTCTCTAACAGGAGTTTGCAGCACATAACTTGGCTGTAAAGAGGATCCAGGCAGTTCTTAAGCTACCTGGGCTCCTGGGTACCTATTTAAATTATTAATTTTAGCCAAATGAGAATCATCTCCGCAGGAAAGTCGGGTGAGCTACTAAGTTTCACAGTTTGCTCTTAGAGAAAACTGTAATTAATCCTCCAAAAAGTCACTGGGATGTAAAACTTGCAAATGTTATTAAAGCTTCAAGCTTTTCCCATTTATTCATGATGCTGCTACCTCATTCTATTATGCAGTTCTTGGGTCCAGGCCGTGGGCTTAGGTTGTGGGTGGCCCTGTTATAATGAGGTCCTTCAGGCTAGCTGATGGCTGAATCTCCCAGCTTGGAGAGGAAAAAGACCTCAAGTGTATCCTTAAACTCATCTAAACATTGCAGAAGAGGTGAGACACAGTGGTATATATGCCTGTTCAACATACTCCTATTAACTCCCTTTGTTCTCTGCTCTTCTGACTGAGGAGCCTATAATCAAATACAGTTGAAATCATGAGCTCTCAGGAAGGGGACATTATGGGGAGGGGCAGAGACAAAAGAAAACCATTTGGATTATAAATTTGGGAAAAACATTGCCCCAGTGGCCTCAATGTAATTGATTTGTGGGGAAGATGGAAAGTATTGAAGAGGAAACAAAAGGGAACCACTTGATTTGCAAATAATCAAAGAGGAAAAATGAGTAAATTATCTGTGGAAGCTATTTGATTAAATATATGCCCTTTAAATACATATTATTTCACTTTTTGCAGTGGGGCAGAGGTAGTTCCCCAAAGATACATTGGTGTACTATTCACATGAAGAAGAAAGACATGCTGGGCAGACAAAGGAAGCATATGTCCTTTGCACAGATTATATATGGAATCATCTCTGTCATTCAATATATGGCATTCAAGAAGAAAGGAAAACCAAACTGGATTCTCTATATGCACATAAATCTTTAAATGATTAAAATGAAATAAAATATTCTTAACATGGAAACTAAATGACCACAATTTTGTATTCCACATCCTATCACACCTACAGAAATTTCCTAAATATTTGTCAAAATGATGGATAAATTTATTAAATTATTAGAGATGTAGCTTATAATTTAATGAAACCTAGAGTTCTTTACACACATTACATCATACTTATTACATATCTAATTTTACTGGGAAAACACAATAATTATATGTTACACATGCAGTATATACATTCCATATGATATAGATTATTTATATGATATAGATTATATCAATATCTGCTTATATATCATATAATTATATCTATTATATATTATATATAATATATTACATTAAAAAGTATACATAGCAAATCACCAATAATAGAAATTTCTGGTGAATAGAATTTTCTAGTTGACAGAATTTTTGGTAAAAGAATCTAGTTTTGTCATTGGTCAACAGAAGATATGATGGAGAAATAATTACCTTGAATGACCAGGGAGTCTGCGAAAGTAAATTTAACTTGAAGTCTCATTGATTTATCCCTGTTATACCCAAGAAATTAACTCCTTTGGTATTCACAACTTTACTTTCTACTGGAAGCAGCACATTTTAACTCTGAACCCAATTATCCTTAGTAGTTCAGCCTTTGCTTTGTCTTCAAAGCCCATCTAGACAAATGTTTTCTCTGGAATACATTTCTTTCCTTGTAAGAATGAACAAAATGAATCTGCAATCAGAAGGACAGTCAGGGTGTGATTAGCCAGAGTGCACTGGATAAACAGTGTTTATACTTCCCCACATTTTGACAAAATTCACAATATTGTGAATTACAAAATTCACTTTGAATTTTTCAGGGGAAATTAAAATTAAATACCGAGCATCATGACTTTACTGCCCTCTTCGCCAGACCTGCAGCATGCAGATGGCACTCATTCATCTGGCAGTAAATCATGGTGGTCTTGTAAAGCCCTTGGCTGAGGCTTAGGGTCCTCTTCCTGGTGCCACCTGTGGTCCTTGGTATCTATTCCAGCAGGGCCCTGCTGTGGCCTTCAGACCTGCTATGAGACAATGGCACTGCCACAAGCATTAGCATGACATTTCCATTTCTGAACGGAATGCCCCCAGAACAAGGCAGGGGCTGAGGAAACTCACTGGGCACAATGAATAAAATAGAACCAGACACGGCATTGAGTAGGCTCATCTGTCAGAAAGGAGGCAGGAGTGGGAGAGAGGAAAGACAAGGGAGGCAAAAGAAGCTTGTACGGGAAGCAAGGGAAGGAAAAGGCAGAAAGAGTTTTTAAACTGGAGGGAGAAGGAGGAGAGAGAAAATCTCATCCTAAAAGGTGAAGGGGAAGAGGTCAAGACTGAGGCTGAGACAGAGAGTGACACTGCTGGAGAGGGAGAACTGACAAACAGCACTGAGAGATAAGACAGCTTAAAGCTGTCCTGTGCCGCAGGCAGTGATATAACCAGGAACTGGCAAGTGAGGGACTAATGAAAACAACAGGAAAGCAAAAATGCACCACAGGTTTACCAAAAGTAAAGCTAACACAGATTGTGCGTGTGTTTCAGTGTAGAGAAATGTAAGAGCACAAATGAGAATCTAGTCTTCATTGTGCCATTAATAATAAAAACTGTCATGGCAACGTTTATTAGGGATTGCTGTTTTCCAGGCATGGTGCTAAGGGTTTCCCAAGTACCCTCTTGTTTAATCCTTACAGCAACTCTATGCAGCAGGTCCTACTATCTTTCCTCTTTGGCAGAAGAAGACTCTGGAAGATACTCAGCAAGGTCAGACCTTGCCCAAGGTCACCCAGCTGTGTGATGAGGGGAAGGGGGCTGGGAAGGGTAGTAAGGAGAAAGCTGGAACAGGGATCAGGTGTCACAACTAGTTGGCAGCTTCAACCTCACATATCAGGATCTGGCTTAAGAATTTTGTTTGACAAAAGAGTTTATCAGCTAGATACATCCACATCACTAACCAGATACCTCCTCAAATTATTTCCTGTTCTTGAAGTCAATTCAATGCATAAAGTCCTTTCTTGAAACTAACCAATGAATGATGCTGAGATTGTAGGTTTCTCAGGATTCTTTCTCTAAGGTCTTTCCTTTTCAAAGCAACTGTTTACAGCAGGGGAAGAGGGTGACACACACAGACACACACACACACTCCCCAGACACACAATTATAACTAATTTTCCTATTTATTTTGTTCATGAAGACTGATGAGGAGAAAGACTACAGCTTTGCTCCAGAAATAGAAGGGGTCAAATTGGCACATGGGCTGTGATGGTTAGCAACCAGCATTTACAAGACTGTTGCCTGAGAAAAGAAAGAATCCCTTGGTGTGAATGAGGGAGTCCTCATGGCTGTGAAACTTGAGATATCACACTCATGACCTGCAGCTTGGTCATTCCCACTCATTTCTAAATATTGTAAACAACTTCCTTATTGCAGCAAGGACATCTCACCTGTTGCCAGAAGTCAAAGCCAATACAACCATGGCACCCTGAGCCATCAATAATACCATGTCACTACAATAAACTCTCAATGGAAGTGCAACCCAAGGCCAGTCCTGTCTACTGGGGAATCTTTTCCTTTTCTTATGAAAGTGGTTGGGGCTTTTGTGTAAGTGAAATTGAGTAAAGGCTGTGAAGGAAGATCAGGGGAGAAAGCTGTCCCCAAATGTTTCTAGGCTACCTCAAAGCTGATAGTTGTGTCTCTGAATCCCCTACACAACTCAGACACACACACACACACATAACTCAGTTACAGAAAAATTTAGAAAATAAAGTATTTCTTTAGGTTTTCTTTGAAAATGGAACACAACAAATCACAGCAAAGCATACTGAAATTTCTTGTGCCCATCTTGCTGAAGTCTTCGTGAGGGCTACTTACAAATCTCCTCTCCCAGATTCTCTTGTCTGGGTCCACTTGGTGCCACATCATCTCTCAACTATTCCCTTCATTCACTTCTCTTGCCTTTCTCACATCCTATTTCCTTCCCCAAGCTCTGGCACTTGCGGCCATGTAGCTGACCTGCAGCAGTTTCCAGCACACAGGACATCCAGTCCATCTAGGTCTGATTGCTCACTTCTCTCTGAGGGCATCTCCCTAGAATACAAACCTCTTTATAGAAAGAAAGGAAGAAAATAAAAAACCGTTATCAACAAGATGTGGAATCCTGGGAAAGTTAAGAAGTGAAGGGGACAAAAAGGCTTAGACCCAAATGATGTGCTGATTAATGGGGGATTTTAATGAGTGGCTTATTAGGAAATTGTAGATAAAGCAAAGGAAAGATAGGAGAAGGGCCCAGTTAGGATATTTTAGATATAAAATGAAGAAAAAAGAGCTAGTCAAATTAATGCCATTTTCTTCATTGTTTAACATGAAACAGATTAAATGAAATGACTAAAATATTACATAATAGAAAATATCAACTGCAAGTAATATTCACGATAGCAAATGAAGAAATTATATTTTAGCTCAGATGCCATAAGCAGAATTGAATATGATGGCCCCGCAATTTGCTGCATTTGGAGAGATGTGTAAGAAACTAATGGAAGAATCTTAATGACACAGACAGGCATTGCACTTTGCAGTGGAGGAGGGGATCGCATCTCACTTAAGTACTTCCTCCTCCTTGTCTCCCCCCAATTCCTGCTAAATGGAAATCAGACATATGTGTCAAGGGGACTCGGTCACTTTGTCTGCATATTAACTGTTATATTAAGATTTGCTGCAAAAAGACAGTCCATTAAAGTTTTGCCTCTGAAGAGGGAAAGGAGTGGAAATAAATTATCAGCTGAAGGACATTTTGGGAAGAGTTCTTTTGAGCATTCATTATTACTATTTAAGACTAATTGAAATCAATTGTTCCAGTGCCTCAACTCGGCCCAGTTTTGTTTTGCCCTTGGGAAAACTTTATCTCTTCCCACATCTGAGTCAACAAACAGGGTTCAGATTTGCTAGCGCTGTTACAAAAATACAAGAGGCCTCAATGATGTATTAATAATTCAGCTTACAAAACCAACTGTTTTCACTGGAATGCAGAATTAGGGTCTATGCTTTCTCATGAGAAGCCAGAGCAGGAGGGATTCTGGGAAGATGGCATGACACTTATTGAGGGACGGCTTGTTCAGCTTAAGGGCATGTGAAGCTGAGGGGCAATTCCCTGAGGCAGTGTTAAAATGGTTCAGCCAAATCATCTTCAGGGAGACATTATTTATGCTATACCTCCCATGACTCTTTTAGGAAACTACAGCCCAGTATCATCAGACCTTCCTTACTTTGCACTTGGTGTACCCTCTGCCTAGAATTCCCTTTTCTAGTCTGAGGTACAGGTGGATTATGTGATTCTTGAGCGCTGGGAAAACTCCTGCACTTAAAATGTAAATGACATGAGTCTGCTGTGGTGCCTGAAATCCCCACACCAGTCATTTCAAAGGTTATAACTTTGAAGGAAGATCTTAAATATTTCCAATTTTTTGTAGTTAATTGAACTGAATCACGTTATCATATCAATCATAAAAGAGACCGAGGTGCAGGGAAGAATGGGACATAGGATAGATCAGTTTTGTTGGAAATTAAAGAAAGCAGAAGAGCGAACACATGCTTACAGTAGAGTGGGTTGGTGGAAAGAGAATTGAACCAAGAATCAGAGGTATGCAGTTTGAATCTTCTCTTTGTTTCTTACAAACTACATGTCTTTGGATAAGTCATTGGGAATTTAAGAATCTTGGTTTTCTCATTGTAAAACTGGGTTAATAGCATTTTCCTTAGTAACCTCACAGGGCTATTGCAATTATAGCAAAAGGTGATCAGAGAAGGTTCAGGTTCTGTGAAGCCTGAAACTAACAGAATTTGGGGCACCCTCTTTAAGAAAAAAGATCACAAAATTATAAAAAAAGATATAAAGATAGAAATTTAGAATATGAAAAGAAATCATAATACATTATGAAAAACCCTGTAACCCCCTTCAAACAACAACTACAATAACAACAACAACAAACTAAAACAACAACAAGCCAAAACTGTACTCCCAGCTCAAATTTATCTTGGCCACTTGCCAAAAATGCCTGTGCTCACACCAAAGCCAGCAGCCAGGGGGAGGAATGTGATAGAGAGGAAGTTGAAGTAAAGAAAGTTGTCTTAACAAACCACAGCTAAAATGCCTACTTTTGCAAATTTTACCAAAAACTGCAGACTATATGAATACATTGCTAGCAGTGTTTTCCATTGAGAGGGGCTAGTACCATTGAAAAGTCAGAAGCTAAAGCTTTATTAGTGATATAGTGTTGCTGTGTTCACATCCAAATCTCATTTTGAATTGTAGCTCCAATATTCCCACGTGTCATGGGAGGGACCCAGTGGGAGGTAACCGAATGATTGAGGTGGGTCTTTCTCATGGTAGTGAATAAGTCTACAAGACCTGATGGTTTTATAAATAGGAGTTCCCCCACACATGCTCCCTCTCTTACCTGCCACCAGGTAAGACGTGACTTTGGTCCTCCTTTGGCTTCTGCCATGATTGTGAGGCCTTCCTAGCCATATGGAACTGAGAGTCTATTAAACCTCTTTTTCTTTATAAATTACCCAGTCTTGGGTATATCTTTATCAGCAGCATGAGAACAGACTGATACAGTTAGCTTTATGGTAAACAACTTTCTGAGATGATGTTTGTTAAAGGTTGTCATGAGTTGTGAACTACAGTACTGTATAAAGGAAAGGTATAGTTTTCATGTTTCCCATTTCCAGAGCTGTAACCTGATAGAAAATATCACTGCAGTAAAGTTGGTGTAAGTTGGAGTTTAGATTATTTGTATCACAGCTACAACCCATATTTCTCAATGAAAAGTTCATATTAAATTTCCTGTCTCGGAATATATATATACCCAATTCTGTGTAGAAAACAATATTTCAATTTATAAGTGACTAGTTCAGTCAATAGAACACTTAAAATACATACTTCTATTGGTAGCACTGCATTGTCTCTTGGTCTATAACAAAAAACCAGGAGATGTAGAGTGGTGTCTTAAAACAATACTAATCATGTATTTTCTCATGTTTTCTCATGCTATGTGTGGGTCAGATACTAGGAAGTTGTTCAGCTGAGTGATTCTAGCTTCAGGTCTCATGTGTTTATAGTTGGATGTTGGTTGGGGCTGCAGTCATCTGTAGGCTTAACACAGGCCAGAGGATTTACTTCCATGGGGCTCACTGGCATAGCTGGCAAGTTGGTCCTGGCTATTGGCTTGGAGCCTCAGTACTACCCCATGTAGGGGCCTCTTTTGGGCTACCTAAGTGTTCCCTTGGCATGGTGGCCAGCTTCCCCTAGAGCAAGCAACCAGAGAGAGAGAAAACATCCTTGCCAATTATGATCCAACACAGGAAGTCATCAATGTCATTTTCCTTGGATTCTCTTGGTATAGGAGTTACAAAGTCAGTCTAGATGCAAGTGGAAGAAATATAAACCTTACCTCTCAAAGAAGGTTTGTCAACATTTACATGATAAGAAGAGCACACAGAATGAGATATGTACTGGCACAAACACCTTTGAAAGAAAAAAATCTGCCACAACCTCCCTCACAGAAGCCTGGGAGATGGTTAAGGCAAATATTTTAGTCTTTTTTCATCAAGAGGGAGCACTTTAAAATGTTTTATTAAAAAGGAGCCCAGTAGGTCTGGGTTCAAATCCTCTCTTTATGTTTTATTTTCTGAGTCATACTGGGAAAAGTTACTTAGCCTTCCAGGGTTTTTGTTGCCTTATCTGTAAACTCAAATATGATAGAATTCTCATGAGGCTTAAATGAGATAAGGTCTAAAGGGATCAGCCCACTGACTGGGATGGAGTATATGCCAATACATAGTAGACACATTTTGGAGACACACAAACAGAAGCTGAAACATTAAATAATTGCCTTTACATAATTTCTCCAGGTTGCAAACAAGAAAAAATAAAATTATTGAAGCAAAATCTTTTAACCTAAAGTGCATAAAAATCTTTTAATCTGAAGTCTAAGATCTCTTAACCAAAAGTCTTCATGGTAACAGGTGAGTGAATATTGCACTCACATGATGAGTAAATGACTGTGTATGTTCATATAAGGTTGGTTCTTATGCTTTGATTTTAAATAGACTCTTCTTATAGTCTGACTTTAAATACCAACTGAAAAGCTAAAATCCTCCAAGTTCCAGGTGCCCATTACTTATTTTTGGATAATAAATGTGATCCACATTATTGATTGTGCAAGTACTGCACTTATGAATTACTTTTTTAATTATTCAATTTGATAGGATATACAACACTATAATTAATAGGAGCCTGAAGTTGGAAGCAAATTTCCATTTTTTCCCTTAGTTAACAGTCTTGGTATAAATAATAATACAGCTGAGTTTAGCACATAGGAAAATGGGATCACACTTTAAAACTGGGCATGTTAACCAACTGTGTTCTCTTTTTGAATATTAAAGGTGATTAAGAGGCTTTGTTTACCTCAAATTATTTGGGACATATTTGCTGAGAGGTTGAGGGAAAGGGTTAGTAGAAAGTGTTTAATGCATTAAGCATATGTATAAGGTTTCTGTAATTCATCAGCTCCAATTTTTCATGCCTTCCTTTGCATTTCCAGAGACTGCATACATTATACAGTGATGAATAGGGTGCTGATTAAATAAAACGTGTTGTTCTTGCCCAGAATATACATATTTTCACATTAATTTCAGAAATTCTAAATGGTATCCTTAAAAAATGGCTGTTTATACCAGACTTGAACTCCAGGGTAAACCAGAGTTATTAGAAGTTTGACAGACAGAAAGTTTGATTTCTCTTGACTTGCAGAAGATGACACCCGCTCTTTCCGTCAAGACTAAGAAACAAAGCAAATTAAAGCATAAAATCCTATCTCGGACCGTCAATAATTCTTGAGATCTTCGGTGTTCAAAATATTGTGCTAGGCAAATGTATCCCACACTCCCAAGGTAGTTAATGATCTCAGAAAAGCCTGTCTATTCTATCTGCCTGTAAGAGAGTCACTGGGTACTCTCACACATTAAGGGTTCTCAGAAATCAAATAGCAAGTTGCTTGGTTTAACTCAGTTGCTGGATTTAACACAGTGTTTCTCAAGTGTATTTGAACAGGGAGTTCTTTTTTTTTTTTTCTTGCCTTCAAAGAACATCGATAGGCACCTTATAGACCTCGTCTTCTTTTAAGGGCTACACTTTCACTATCCCAGTGGATGTGCATGATCCTGTCTTATTTAACCAAACTTCTCCTGATGGATCTTTGTTACCAAGCTTTTGCAATTTTCAACCCCCATTTGTAAATTGTAGCACAATAGCCATGGTTATTGTCTTTAGATAGACTTCTTAATTTAGGATGCATGGTCTTAACCCACTCTTGATGTATAAGCTATAAAACCATTTCCTGAATATCAATAAAATTGCTCCCTAGAAATGAGAGTGCAATCATCCCTCCTCTGCAATGGAAATCTTATGGTTTCTGTGTAGTGACTGTTAGGGCAAGAGGTGCTGACATTCAGGAACAGACAGGGCACCATTAGCTGCATTTCTATGGAAGCCAGTGCTCTGCTTGGCCCTCATTCTATTCTGGATTGGGTTATGTATTTTCACCAAATGTAAAGTCAGCCACAGAAGGAGCAAGTGAGCACCTCTGGCTTCCTAGATAAGATTTTGGGATGATGTGTGTGCTTATTCTGAATTGCACTCAGATAACCCATGAAATTGCTGAGTTAACTGCACAAGTCACCAAGTACCCATGTTTCGTCTGCATTTCCCCTGCCAAGTGTATTTAGTCCCCTTTTTATTTATTTTCTGCTGTTGGCTGGTCACAAAAAAAGAAGCAAATCAACCACAAAGAACAACACTCCAAAGTCCATCTGTTGCCTGGGGCACTAGTGAGACTCATCTCTGCTCAGCTTTTAACTCTGTTTCCAGTGGTGAATATAATTTCTCAGTCAACACTTGGCCAAATGACTCATTTGCAGTCAGCAACCAGATATATTCTTGTGTATAAACATATTTATGTGTTTTGGAAAAACTCTGAGCCCATTCAATTCTATGACTATGATATTTGCATCAATCCTGGCTTACAGAACAAACCCCCTCTGTATGTGTTGCTGTATCCAGACATCACTAGCTAGTGCTGTACTCACTTCTGTATCCAAACATGACTAGCAGGCACCATTCCTTCTTCCCCAAGTAACTTTCATTCTTTTTCACCTTTCCTCAACCCCATATCCTTCCTACCCAATTTTGTAATTTTCATCTGTTCTTAGGGGCTCAGATATTATCCAAAACCTTCCTGAAGCTTCCTCTGCCCACCATAGCCCAATAGGACCTCTTTCTCCTCATCTTATTAGGTATTCACTATATTTAGACTTGTGTTCTCATTTATCTTTTTTAAAAATGTGTTTTGTCTGCAGCTGGATTATGAGTATCTCGAAGTAAATTACTGTCTTTTCATCCCTTCTGAATTATGAACCATAGATTCTCTTTTGTTTGCTAGAGATTTCAGGGCAAAATCACTGATAATGTATGCCCAAGTTGGCACAGAACCTACTGGGTAATTGCCAACCACTTTCTCAGATTTTTAGGCAATGAGAGTGCCCAGGGTACCTGTCTCAAATGTTAACTATAATAATTAGTTAGAGAAGAAAGATTAACTGCAAACATTTATTAAAATCCTGCTATCAGCTAGGATCAATCCTAGGTTCTGGAATTAATCAGTGAATAAGACAGACACAGATCCTGCCCTCATGGAGCAAATGCACTGAAGATCTTTGACTCTTGGAAGACTATGAACTCAACCTTGAAAGCTGAGAGGTAAAAAAAAAAAAAAAAAAAAATGAGTGGCCATTTGGAATTCTGGACATAAAATACATGCATCACCTGTTTTATGCAGACATGCTGGTATGTGGTTGCATAAAATGGGGCCTTTTTATTATTCTTTTATGGATTGGCCATAGACTATGCAATACAAGTGGGACATAAAAGAATAATGGAAAAGACGAGACCTGACTAAATAAATCCTTTGAGAGCTTTTTTTCCTTAACACTTTGTCATGAGAATAAATTCTCCTTGTACTGGTTTTTGCTTCTGTTCTTTTCTAGGTCACTAGAAATGAAAATATATTAGAAGAATGACATGCATATTAAAAATCTTTGCAATATCTCCAACTCAACACTAGACCTTTATGTTCCAAAAGGAAATACCCAAAATGAATAGCTTGGAGGAAGGCCACTGGATAATGTTTGGAAAACCTGAAAATATCTACTCATTTGTCTAGGTTGATGGCTAATACTGTAATAAGAAACTAAATCCAAACAAACTATGAGACAGTTTTTAGCGACAGTTTTCAGATGGTGAACATCGTGAACACATAATAAACATTAGATAATCCTCATGATAAGACATTAGAGGAATGTTCTGCACAATAGATAATATGAGGGGGTTAGAGTGATGCAACTTTTATTGTAGAACTTGGGCCCATATATATGAGACAACAGGCTACAAATGTGTCATTTCCATAATATGATATAAAATAGCTTTTCGTTGTTAGCAATTCCCAAGCCACAGTGAACGATAGATGAATGATTGGAAGGTAGAATCACAATGCTCTATGATAAAAATGAGGTATTGATTCTGCTAGATTTTAATTTAGATTAGTTTACTTAGAAAAAGTAATAAATTGAAATGTACTCAACACAGCTTACATTCAAAATGACTTATCAGGATCTCAAAATGAAACCTTAGGCAAGCAATAATTTTAACTGTAGCACTCACCTAAGTTGCCCACACTAAATTACAGCATCTTTGCAAATAATTTGGACAAGAACAGGACAAGTAATATATCTCTGGATGACTAATGGGAGCTTGCACTGCAATGCCAGAAGAAAAGATGGAAAAAGAACTGGAAGTGAGTATCTGGCTGTAATAAATTAGGAAGACAAACATCTGAACTATTAGAAAAGTGATGCAATGTAAGCCATGCTATATGTTTGCCTGATGCCTAATTCAGTTTGGTGGTCTGAGATGGTCAGATGAAAGGCATCATCTGTAGGCAAATGTGGAACTGGATTTCTTTTTATTCATATCTAGGTTTCCTGAGATATTAATTTGTTGCTACTAACTTTACCTTGAAAAAAATTTTCAATTCAGCCTTTTTAGCTTTTTATATGCAATTAAATAAAATAGTGCATATAAATCTGATAATACAAACTTTAGTCTATGCTGGGATGATAATAATTATGATTGCTAATACTAATTGAGCTCTTATTATAAACCAGACATAAGCTCAACATTCTTATTATTGCATTAAATGTGGAGTTCAGAAAGTATTATGTTCCTTTATGTGCAATTATGACTCACTTGTGCATTTAGTTTTACATTTTCTAAGTTGAACTGATGATCACAAAACTTGAATCTTTTAGTCTTTTATTTGCATACTACTAACTGAAGATTGAAGACCTTACGACCAAGTATACGTTTACTGTCTTCAGCACTTTTCAATTTATACGATGTCCAGGATGAATATGAATATTTTGTGGGTGCAGCACACAAGCACACACACACACTCTCTCTCTCTCTCTCTCTCATTCAGATATGCTCTGACAAGGATTCCCAATTTAAATAGCTTTTTCTCCTGGCCCTTTTTGAGGAGCTGGCCTTTAAAACTTTTTTTTTAACCAGATGATCATTATTAAGTGTTTTCCCTGGTGTACATAATTTGTAGTATCCATCTCTGAAATTGTTAAGTGCCCTTAGTAAAGAATGACTTCGTTTCTGGCTCTTTCATAATAATAGCTCAGCTTTCTGATCTCCACTTGAAAGAATTTCTCTTCTGTAGGTTCAATACTACCTCCTTAGAAGTGAGGTTCTTTGTTAAAGGTTTAGCTCCTGTAGCATTCTGGGATGCTTCTGGGGCCATTAAGCTTAATGAGTTAACAATTTTTTTTCCCAAAGTATGTATGAGGTGCCTACTGAAGATAACTTTTACAGGTTCTCCTGATTTATTACAAAGAAAGTCCCTTTTCAACAAAAGCTTTCAGGCTGAACTTTCATGCTCGTCTAAGGGAAGCAAACTTTTGGTCTCAATTGCTGCATAATACATCACATGCCGTTTTTGTATTCTTGAGCTATTATGTAACCAAGCTATCAGTTACATCAAAGCTTGTCTCGCTACATAAAGATGAATTGACAATAGATAAATCCCTTCTCTCTCCAAATGTTTTTTTTTAAATAGAATTCCATTGAATAAGGACAACCTTTTCCTTTTTGAAATGAGATTTTTAGATTTCACACATATTTATCAAGAAACAGTCAAAGCAGAATTAGCAACTTTTACCATAAAGGTGTTTGGTATTTTTTCTTAATAGAGAGCCTCCAAAAGGCAAACCCCATGGAACCATCAGAGGACCTTTTCAGAAGCAAGTCTTCAAAGCATTCCCTTAGCAGAGGGTGCTGGTCTCATAACAGGGACTCCTAAAGTCCCTCACACTCTACTCACCCTATTGGAGACTGCAAAAGGGACTCTTGACCCGGAGGAAGAGGAGGCAGAAGCAAAGTTCCTGCAAAGGCAAAAAGGCAGGAAGAGCCCCTGACCTGTTAGCCAGAGATGACAGGAGCTCTAGCTCATGTGAGGCAGCTCGGTGGGGTCACCTTGAAACCACTTTCCACAGCAAAATAAGTCAGTGCCCTTCGCTACTAAAGGCCCCCTCTGACCTTCGCCAGTCCTCCACTCTGATTCCGGCTCTCGTATTTCTAAAACGATAGGGTTCGGCATAAAAGCCTTCACTCAGTTCTGTAAACTTTGTTCACCCCTTGTAAAATAGCCAGTCCGAGATCAGCATGACACACAAGTTGCTGTGGGACCTTGTGCAAGTTTCTTAACATCTCTGTGCCTCTGACTCTCATTTGTAAAATGTGGACAATTTATTCATTTAGCGAATATTTTTTGAATGTTTCTGAATATGCCAGGAACTGTTTTAGGTACTAAGACTACATCACTGACCCCTGAGAAAAGGCGATAAATTAATAAATCTGTACCTTAAATTAGCTTACATTCTACTAAGAGGATTTAGACAATTTTTAAAAATTGAATGAATAAATTACTGTAGAGAAGAGTAAAGCAGGGAAGGAAAATAGAAGTGGAGGAGAGAGTTGCAATTTTTTCTTTTTGTTGTTGTTTTGTTTTTTGTTTTAGAGACAGAGTCTTGCTCTGTGACCCAGGTTGGAATGTGGTGGCATGATTTTGCTTCACTGTAGCCTCCACCTCCCAGGTTCAAGTGATCCTCCTGCCTCGGCCCCCCAAGTAGCTGGGATTATAGGCATGCACCACCACTCCTGGCTAATTTTTGTATTTTTAGTAGAGACAGGGTTTCACTATGTTGGTCAGGCTGGTCTTGAATTCTTGAACTCAGGTGATCCACCTGCCTCGGCCTCCCAAAGTGCTGGCATTACCGGCATGAGCCATTGTGCCCAGCCAGTTGCAGTTTTAAACAGGGGAGACTGTGAAGGTCTTTCTGAGATGGTGACATTGTAGCAGAGTCTGCAAGGAGGAGAGGGTTAGAAGTATGGAGAACTTGGGGTTTAACAAGGAAATAGAAGGACGAGATAAGGTAGAATGCTTGAGTTCCAGGAAAAGCAAGGAGCCTGGAGCGGTGGGAGAAAAGAGAAGACTGGTAGAGTAATAGGATATAAAGATAAAGAGCTGATGCAGGCACAAATCTCTGGACTTCTCATCCTTTGTGCTGTGTCAGCTTTCCTTTGAGTAATAAGGATTTGAACAGAGTGATATAGAAAAGTGTCGCTCTGACCACCAGTTTCAGAACAGAAGGGGATCAGGGTGAACAAGGACAGATACAAGAAGATGGCTCAACAGGCTGACTCATTATTCAAACAAGAGATGGTAGTGGCTTGGGCCAGGATGTGATGAGAAATGCTGAATTCTGGGTGTATCTCCTATGTAGAATCAGCAGGATTTACTGATAGGTAAAATGTGCAATGTGAGGAAAGAGGGAAGTTGAGGCTGACTTTGACTTGAGCTAGGGTACTTTTAAAGATGCTATTTACTGAGTCAGAGAAATCAGCAGAAGCCACAGGTTGGTGGGGGCAGGACTGGAGTTTGGTTTTCTATGTGTAACTTGAAAGGCCAAGTAGATTTCCAGGTGGAATTATGGAGTTGACATTTAGATAATATAAGTACTTGTTACTTTTGATGGTTGTGAGGATTAAAAGAGTTTTACTATCCAACCCCGCCTACTTTTCCAATCACATCTGCCACCACATCTCTGCCCACCCAGGCTCAGTCACTCACCCAGTGCTCAGTGCCCAATAGAGTACTTTTTTGTTCTCTTTCTCATCTCTATATCTTTGCATGTGTAGTTTCCATCCCAGGATGCTCTTTCCTCCTTGTCCACCCATTCCCTTCATTCTGCCATTTCTTATTAGCCAATATTTAATTTTTTTTTCAGTTTCTCTCTTCTGTTATAATTCTCAGGGAAATACAAGGCAGTAGTATTTGTTTAAGACAAATATCACCTCCTCCAGGCAGCCCTTCATAACTTCTCTGGGTAGAAGTAAGAGACATCTTCTTTTGAGCACTCACAGGACTTCTCTGGAGCTTTAATGACAACCTGTATCACATTAATTATTAATTAATAATTAACTGCTTGTCACTGTACTTACTGATTTTCATGAGTCTCCCCTAAGAGGCCCCACAAAAGGTGAAATTGTTATATTTCATATAAGTATTTACTAGATATTTTTGAATCAATGAGTAAGCAAGTGAGTGAATGTTTTATAAGGCAGAAACAAAATGAAGAAATTATTACTTGAATGAATTTTCTGTAATGGAACATTTGTCATGAAACTGGTTTGAACAGAGGCAAATCTTGAGTGGTCATCATTGCTGGAGCTCTTCCCAACCAATCTGTTTAGCCCTGGTGTCTGGCACAGTGCCTGGCACTGAGGATACACTTATTAAATGTCTGGTGATGGAGGTACCAGATGAACTCTAGAGATGAGTCACAAAGAAGACGCTATCTCCAAGGTCTATGAATTGTGGAGGATTGGTCACTGGAATAAAATTAGGAACTTAAATTTCAGCCACTTGAATAAAAAGCACCCTGCAGAATTATTTCACACTGGCAATGTTGTCACAACCTTCTGGGAAGAACTTATTCTTAAACACGTTTTAAAAGTGCCAGGCTTCAAAACCACCTGTCAATACAGGTTTGCCAATATCAGATAGTTAAGGAGCAAATGTTTTTGAAAACAGCAGCTGCCAAGCATTTCTGAAGGAGGTGCCCAGAGTGTTTTGATGAGTGCCGAGTAAGAACTACTCTCCTTCCCTAGACATGCCAAGTTATTTCCCTTCGACCATTCATTTGTCGGAAACACCCTTCCTCTTTATTTCACCTGGCTAATTCTATTCCTCCAGGTTTCAGCCTAATGTCACTTCCCACCCAGGAGTTCTTTATTGATCCTCCAGGATGCATGGTGGACCTTTTCTAAGTGTTGTCAGAACGTCCACACACCTCCCTATCTGAGCAGTGGTCCCCCCTCATCATGAATTCTTGGTCAGTTGTCTGCCTCTCCTCTCTTTAATTTCAGCACACTTGACTCAAAGACTCAAATATTTAAAGCGTATGATAAACATTCATGACATAAACCACTAATCCTTGGTGGTTGGGATGGTTGAAAAGCATTGGCGGACAGGACTCTTCAGAAGGGTTGGCTCACATGCAGGGTGCTAGAAATAGAATGTTCCAGGCATCAGAAATCATACATCATTTATCCTACAATTCAGCCTGGGCCAATCCCATTAATAATACCCTGGTAAAGTTACCATGGCTGAGTCATGCTATTATGAAATTACTTAAATCTCTTTTAAAAAGTGGATTTTCACCTCAATTAGATAATTTGAAGGCCTAGGCCATATACTCTCTTTTTTACAGCCCTTCAGGGTTTCCAATGGTGAAGAAGAAATCTGAAATTCAGATGTGATAATCTCAATGTTTGTTCTGAAAGGAAATTTTATAATCACTTTCACAAAGCTTCAGGCTTTCCTGGGACTTGCAGTCTACATCTGTACTGAGGTTGAAATATTTGTTGAATCATTTTCTTTCTCTCCTTTCTCTCTCCTTCCTTCCTTCCTTCCTTCCTTCCTTCCTTCCTTCCTTCCTTCCTTCCT
>NC_045440.1:120572260-120670509 GCF_002776525.5 Piliocolobus tephrosceles | reverse complement strand
TCTTTCTTTCTTTCTTTCTTTCTTTCTTTCTTTCTTTCTTTCTTTCTCTCTCTCTCTCTTTCTTTCTTTCTTTCTTCTTCCTTTTCTTCCTTTCTTCCTTTCTTTCTTTCACAGTGAGTTAACTGTGATGGATTTAGTCAGATTCCTTTTCCTGAATTTCCATATAGTTTCCAGAAATGCCCCTGTATAAAACCCATCTCTGTGTTTCTTTACTTTTCTGCAAAGATCCTTTGTGTTCACAGCAAATAATGCATGAAGTCCTTGAAACTACTGAACTCATTAGTTGCTGGAGCAATAGACTGAGTGCAAATTGCAATTAGAGCACCACTGGAAAAAGAAATCAGTTATGAAACAATCCTAAGTCCCCTTAATATGCCGGTGATATTAAATGCTTAGTATAAAGTAAGCAAGGTCATTACCAAGTTGCAGCCATCATTTCATGATTCCTGCAGAAGAAAAATGAGCTCAAATAGTGTCTTACAAACCAAGCTTTCAAAAGAAAATGACTATTAGGCTAAAAAGTCTCAAATTTTATTATTGAATAAAATTAAAATCAGGTAAAATCAGATAATCTTTGCCTAACTTTGATTCTCAGACACCCTCTTTTAAAAAATCTAGTTTGTTAATAGCCATTTTTAAATACACACACACACACATGCACACACACACAAATATATATATACTACATGTGTTAAAAATTAAGCCTAATATAAAATAAACCAAAATTTAAAGTCTATTTCCTGCTTCAACATAGATTGATACCGACCTCTAAATTTATACAATTTTATTTTCAAGTTAGATGTGATATTGTTTATATGTCTAGCACCTGAAAAACAAGAAAATCAGAAGAGAAAATGAGAACTTTCTAATAATATTTTAAAACAAGAGAAACTACCTGTGGAATTATTGAGTTAGTCCCAACCCTGAAAATATATGATTATGAAATCCACACATTTGTTTGGTAAATTCAAAGCATTATTATTTTATGACACATAGCAGTGGTTTTCATGAAGTAAAAGACCACAGTTCAAAGAAATAAATAATGCTTAAATTCAATTAACTACAAAATGTGGCAGTGTTTTTTTCTAGTTAACATTGTCTATGCATGCTTTTTCTGAGGTTTTTGGGAGACTAACTTGCTGTTTCCTTAATCTGCTCACTGTTTTTCATTTGAGCTTTCCAATTTTGAATCATGAGCACACCTTCAAGGTATTAATTTGTGGATGTCCTGAGAGGTCTGGATTTAGGATGCGTCCCGAGAAGTAGATTTGGTGTTAGAGTCTATCAAGTGCCCCAGTATTACTAACCTGGACCTGTTCTTTTGTTAATATCTACTTGAGTGATTTTTGAAAAACACAGGTAGTAGAAAGTCAAACCTCAAATCTATCTGGTTACCAATTTTAGAAGCGATCTTCCCCCACCAAATTCCAGTTAAAAAAGTAGAAACTCTTGTAGCTTCTTCTAATGATGGCGAATGAATCATTTTCACACTGTCATTTCAACCAGGATGCAGCATTCTGAGGCCCAATGCCAATGTACTGTATTGTGAAGACTTAAAGGCTTCTCTTGCTCCTGCATAGTTATTGAATTTCAACTTGCGACCTACAGTCCTTTTCTAACCCTGTTCCCACCCCAAGTGCAGCTATTGAATTTTCAGCTTCCTGGAATTTTCCCTTATTTTCTTATGAGCTCAGCGATACATTTTAAAATTCTATTTTCCCCAGTATTTCTAGATGTTTTGCTGCAGGAAGATTTTCTGGCTATATACTCTACCACACTGGCAGCAAACAAGATCTTAGCTGAGAGAGTGAGATGCACTTAAGACCAAAAAAGAAAACAAAACAAACATTAAAAAATGCAAATTAATTTTTTGTTACTAATCGTGCAATTCTCAAAATATGTTACTTTTCTAATTATTAGTTCCTGAAAGAATAGCTACTACCATATAAGTGCTTTATTTATAAAATCAGGAAATTCAGTCTGATATTATACACTATAATATAGAGAACTTATAATGACATAATAAAATGAGAAATTAAAAATAAATCAGACTGTGTGTTAACGTGTGTTTAATGTATATATGATCCACTTATTGAAACATGATATCAAAAGAAAACTATATACACCAAGCATTCTTCAAATGATTTGTCAATGGTTTCAAGAAAATGTTTTGTTTTCTGTCTCCTAGTTATATCAATTACTGAGAAACGAGTCTTGGAATATCCAGCTACATTTTTGGATTTGTCCATTTCTTTTTAATTTTATCCGTTTTTGCTTCATGTATTTTGAAGCATTGTTATTAACTGCATAACTACTTAGGATTAAGTCTTTTTGAATTGAATCTTTCATCATTATGTAACATACCTCTTTATCCCTCATAAGGTTTTAACTCTGAAGTCTACTTTGTCTAATATTAATACAGCCTCTCCAGCTTTTTCAAAATTAGTGTCTGCATGCTATATACTTTTTCCATTTTTACTTTCAACCTATCTATACTGGGTCATCAGACTTTTCTCCTAAAGGTTCAGATGGCAAATATTTTAGGTTTGTGGTCCATGTGGTTTGTTTCATAACTACTTAATTCTGCCTTTGTAGCATGAAAGCAGCCAAAACAACTTGTAAATGAATGGGCATGTCTGTGTTTCAATAGTTTATTTGTAAGAACAAGTGCTTGGCTCATGAGCCATAGTTTACTGACCCCTAACCGATGTTGTCATATTTGATGTGACTTTCTTGGACAGATGATATAGGGAAGCAGTAGAAACTGAGATTTTTTTAAAAACAGGCTTATCACAGAATAAACCACGCATATTCAAACTGTGTAATTTGATAAGTTTTGACATATAGACCCTTTATCACCACTGTATTAGTCCGTTCTCATGCTGCCAATAAACACATATCTGAGACTGGATAATTTATAAAGGAAAGAAGCTTAATGGACTCAGTTCCACATGGCTTGGGAGGCCTCACAATCATGGTAGAAGGCAAAGGAGGCAAAGACACTTCTTACATGGCAGCAGGCAAGACCATGTGTGCAGGGGAACCGCCCTTTATAAAACCACCAGCTCTCATGAGATTTATTCACTGTCATGAGAACAGCATGCAAAAAACAAACCCTCATGATTTAATTACCTCCCACTGGGTGCCTCCCAGGACACATGGGCATTATGGGAGCTACAATTCAAGATACGATTTGGGTGGGGACACAACGAAACCATAGCAACCACCATAATCAAGGTAATGAGCATATCATCATCCTGCAAATCACTGTGCGTCCCACATCTTCCTGTCCCCACCCACCCCCAGGCAGCCATTGATCTGCTTCCTGTCACTCTATATTTGTTTCCACTTTATAGAATTTTATATAAATGACATCATCTAGTTATGTATTATTTTTGTCTGGCTTCTTTCACTTATATAATAACTGGAACTGTATCCATGCTGATGAGTGTATAATAGTGCATTACATTTTATTCCTGAAGGGTAGGACATTGTATGGATATGCTACGATTTATTCAACTATTCACCTGTTAGTGGACATTTTGGCTGTTTTCCATTTGAGACTATTACAAATAAGGAAACTTTAAATATTTGTGAACAAGCCTTTCACAATATATACTTTCATTTCTCTTTGGTACAAATACCTAGGAATGGAATGACTGGATCATATGGTATGTGTATGATTAAAATCTTAAGAAACTGCCAAACTGTTTTCAAAGTGGTTATACCATTTTCCACTACCACATTTAATGTGAATACAGGTAGGGTTAGTTTTCCATCTATCATTGTGCTATTTTTTTCTTTTGCTTCTGTTTTTCCTTCTCTTTTGCCACTGTTTCTGCTCCCTTTTGAGTTTTGCTTCCATTTTATCTCCTTTTTAGAATCATTAGGTATATTTCTTTATTTTACTATTCTAGTGGTTACTTTTTGGTTTCTAGTACACATTTTAACTCATCACAGTCTATCTTCAGGTGATATGATACAACTTCACATTGTGGTATAAGAATGTTATCGTGGTATACATCCATTTCTACCCTGCAGATGATTGCACTCTTATTGCCATGCAATTTATTTGTACTGAGTGTTATGAGCCCCATATTACATAGTTAATATTTTTGTTTAAACTGTCATTTATACACAATTTTAAGGAATATATATTGTTACCAATGTCTTTACCATTTTCATTGGTTTTCATTCCTTTTTGTAGATCCACATGTCATCCTGGTCCCATCATCTTTCTGTCAGAAAGATGTCCTTTAATATTGCTGTAGAACAGACTTGTTGGTGATAATTTTTTAAAATTTTTGTATGTCTATTTCAACTTCCTTTTTGAAAGATATTACCATCAGGCATAAAATTCTAGTTTAAAATTTTTGTTTTTTCAATAATTGTGTTCTTGGAAAGAATAAGTGTTCTATAACTGCTGGGTGCTGAATTCCATGTTTGCTTATTAGATCTAATTATTAATTCAGTCATTAAAATGTATTATTATGTTGTTTAACTGTTATATCCTTACTAATTTTTGTCAGCTTATCAATTACTAATTAATGCATGAAAACCTATGTTTATGGTGGTAGATTGGACATGTTTTTCCTTTAAAGATGCTAAATATTGTTTTATATGAGGACATATTAGGCTCATAAAAGTTTAGAACTGTAATTCTATCGTTATGATAGAGGCTTCTAGTGCTCGCTCATTAATATTGTTTGGATATTTGTCTCCTCCAAATCTCATGTTGAAATGTAATCCCCGGTGTTGGAGGTGGGGCTTGGTGGGAGGTGTTTGCATCATTCACCCCTCATGAATGGGTTACCATCATCCCCTTGGTGATGAGTTCGTGTGGAACCTGGTTATTTAAAAGTGTGTGGCACCTTTTGTCTCTTTCTCTTGCTCGTGTTCTGGCCATTTGATGCACTTGCTCCCCCTTCACCTTCTTCCGTGATTATAGGGTTCCTGAGGGCTCCCCAGAAGCAGATGCTGGAGCCATGCTGGTACAGCCTATACAACTGTGAGCCAATTAAACCTCTTTTCTTCATAAATTACCCAGCCTCATGTATTTCTTTATAGCAATGCAGAAATGGATTAATCCATATACATAATTCTTCTCTCCTTCTGGGTACAGTAGAGTATAATAATTCCCTGACTTTCTGAAATAAGGCAAGACTAAAAGTGACTAGTTCATACAAAGTGTCTATGAGAAGAAGTAAATACCACTTGCAGGCTGAAGCATTCAATTTATAGCGTGAGACAATCCAGTGCTCTCTTACCTTTCCATGGCAAAAAGAAGGTTGTGCATTTCTGACAGGGCCACTACAAGACAATAAAGGCTCTATCAGCCTGAGTTTCTGGATGATTGTGTGGAATAGTATACCATTCTGACCTGTAGTGGTTATACAGTATGAGTAAAACATGTTAAACAGGGTGGATTTGGGGCTAATTTTTACTGAAGCAAAACCTTTCTTATGTCACTAATATATGTGGTGATTCCTTATCCTCAATGAGGCTTTTATCCTTAATAAATTGCTTATGCTATATTTTGTGTTATACATAAAACAACATTAGCCTTCTTTTAATTTGTAGTAGTTTGATGAATTTTTTACTTGTCATTTACTTTTAAGCCTTTTTAGTTTGTTTATTTTGTTTTGTTTTAAATGTGTCACTTGTAAATAATAGAATATAATAGGATTTCAACTCAATTTTTATTATTTCAACCAAGCATTAAAGCATTCATTTAGTTACTTATGAGTACTAGGACCTATTCTAGATACTTGGAGTACAGTAATGAACAAAGTAAAATTGTGTCTGTAATAAAAAACTGTGAATATCTGTCTTTTACTGACAATGTCATAATCTCACCTTCACTGTTAAATAAGAATGTGTCTGAATAAAATTTGGTGTGTAACTAAACTGTATGTAATTTCCATCTTGTAGGTATATAATTTAACATTAGTAATTCTGTGTGGCTTAGGCTAACTAGGTTATCAATTATTTTCCCTTAGCATCAAAGGTATTTGATGTCTGTCATTGCTGTTGAGAAGTTTCATTTCAGTGTCCCTATTTCTATTAAAGGTAATTTATTTTTCTCTTTTTAAAATTTTTAATTTATTATTTTTCAGTATTGTTCTACTTATGATTTTGTAGGTCCCTTTCTTTTCTTAATTAAAAATAATTAGCAGCTATTTTCTTATATGAATATTGCCATTGTCTTTTCCTCTCTAGAGTTTCCATAGGCATTCCTATTAGATGTATGTTGGACCTTCTCATTTCTTTGCCTTCAATTCTAAACATTGCTTTCCTATTTTGTCTCTTATCATTTATGATGCATTGATTTTTTTCTCAGATATATGTTTCTGTTCATTAATTCCGTTTTAGTTGTGTTTATCTGATGTTAAGCACGTTTATTGAGTTTTTAGTTCCAGTGTTTATACTCTTTTTTATTTCTCCAAGTTTTATTTATGTTTCCAAATATTTTTATTATTTTCATGTAATGTTTTGTGTGTGTTTGATGTTTTGATTCCTTTCTTTAACTCTCATTCATCTTAAATATGATTATTTTATGTTCCTTTTCAAACTGTCATTCAAATACCTCAAGTTTCTATGACACTAATCCCACTGTTATCTTGTGTGTTGCCTCTAAGCCTTTAAATTGTTTCTTCATATGCTTTCTTATAACAAGCTCATTGTTAGGTGATATATTTTGTTATTGTTTTAACTGAGTATTTTGTGTGACCTGAATTCTAGAAGTTTCTTTCAAGGGTTAGTTTGCATTTGTTTCTGACAGGAACTACTTGAGACCTATTGAATTTTGGGGTTAAGGTTTCCAGGTTACATGAGTGGTGTAGTTCAAAACATACACCTCAATGCAACATAAATCTTGAATTTGTAATTATTTTTTCTGCCATAAGCCAAGCCTAGACAGACAACAATCTTTGTTTTCTACTTGTTACAAACCATAGATGTTCACAACAAATGCAGTTCTTCAAGGGTCCCAGAATTATGCAATAGTCTTAACTCCAACTCCTAGCCCTGTATGTCTGTAAGGCCTCACTACTTATGCCTTCCACATCATGAAAACCCAAAATCATGGTTGACTGATACCACTACTTCCTTCTCTTTATTCTTCTAGAAAATCAAGAAGTAGGCAGACAATTAAATTTGGAACTAAGGTAGATATATGGAGGTAAAATGCTGCCAGTTCTTAATAGTACAAAGGTTAAAACAAAAGGAACAATCTTCAATCTTTGCAGTTGACACAGGCAAGGTTTCCTTGGATAGATCACAAATAGCACAAATCATTTAAAAATTGATAAATTGGAATTTATTAAATTTTAAAACTTCTGCTCATTGAAAGACAGCATAAAAACACTAAAAATACAAGAAATATATAATTGCAATCCACATATCTGACAAAACACTCACATCCAGAATCCCTAAATAATTCCTACATCTCAATAATAAGTCAAAAATGGGTACAAGATTTGAATGGACTTCACAGACGATAATCAATAAGCAAGTGTAAAGATGCTCAATATTATTAGTCATCAATGAAATGCTAATTAAAGCCAAACTGAGATCCCATGTCAACTGGAATCCTCAAACACTGCTTAATGTGAAATGGGACAATCACTTTTAAAACATGATTATCATCTTATGTAGTTAAATATGAACTTATAATATGACCCAACAATTCTAAGTTTTTACCAAATAAACAGAACACATACATCCACACAAAACCTTATATTTAAATGTTCATGGCAGCTTTACTCATAATAACCGAAATAAACAAACAAACTACAGATACACATAACATGGATTAATCTGAAAAAAAATGCATTGCAGAGCAAAAAAAGCCAAACCAAAAGAATACTTACTATATACTTCCCATTTATCTGAATTAGACAGCAGTAAAAGCTAATGTATAACAGCAGAGATCAGATCAGTTATTGCCTGAGATAGAAGAATACAGGCTAGATTCAATGCAAAGAGATACCAGGAAGCTTGTTGGAGTGATAAGAATGCCTTAAATATGGTAGTAGCACATGATATGTTTTTTGTCAAAACTTAAAACTGTATACTTAAGATGAGTGTAGTTTACTGTATATAAATTATATAACATAACTTATATACCTAAACAAAACTGTAAGGATGATAGTAATTTGTTATTACACCAGTGGTAAAACAACAGAGTGATTCCAGCAGCAAAGCTGGTGGTGTTGTCACTAAACTGCTGCCTCAACATCCTTTAGCTTCCCTAATACCAGAAAAATAGGTGTTCTCAGAGCTTGAGAGGGAATTATGGCCTGTGAAAGTATTGAGTGTCCCCCTGTTCCATAGAGGCTGGATGTAGAAAAACAGACAGGTAGTTATTTTCATGGTCATTCTTGTTTTCTGTAGCGGTCACTGGGCCAGATTTATGTCTAGGATTGACCAAGTCAAAATTAGGGGAACTCGAGTACATGAGTGAGATAAATGAAAATAAGTCCTGTCCTTAGAAACTTTCAAGATTTTCTATGACAACATAATTTATTGAGATACACAGTTCTGTTTTCGCATATTGTAGCAAATCCTTAGACAACTATCAAAATAACATTTCCCTTCTTCCTCCATTCCTTCATAGTTAACTGATACTAATTTGTTTTCTGGCTTATAGTGAGATTGTTGATGACTTTCCTATTTCAGAGTCTGAACCAGAGACTCCAGGTCACCAGGCTTTTGTATGGGAATCTAGAGCAGGAGTTGGCAAAGTTTCTTAAAGAGACAGATAGTAAATATTTTAGGCACTTGGGACCAAGAAGAAATATCAACGATATTATATAGGTACTTATATAACGATTTGGAAATACAACTATTTAAAAACTTTTTTAAAAATTTGCTTACAAGCCATAAATAAACAGGCTTTTGGCTGGATTTGGCCTTTGGTAGGTCTCGTAGTTTGTCAACCCCTGATTGAGGAGAATTAAAGTGCAGTTTTCCTTAGGGACCTCTTTCCTTGGAACCAAAGAGAGGAGAACAATGGTGGTGAATTCCAAGAGTGTGGAGGAAGCCAAGTTCCACTTCTGTGAAATACCTAGGGTTGACAGTACCTTTGATGGATGGGCTAGTACATGGATTTCAAAAGGGATGGAGTGGAAAGCAAACACCAAGGACGGTGGCCCAGGGAGCCATTGGCAGAGTTCTCTGTGTCCCAGCTTAGCACCAAGTTGGTGAAAGCAGGTACACTTAAATGGACTAGGAAGCCCTGGGCAAAGATCTTGGGCTTCCCTTCCTGGAAGGAAAGCCCTGATGCCATCAAGCTGAAGGACCCCTGCTCAAGTTCACTGGATTACATAAGCCATTTGGGACTCTGAACAACCAAGGTGAAAAGAAAACTCCTTAATACAGACAGATATTGGCTATTCCATCGTAGTTCTGGGGGCACTCAGAACCAAATTTATTCTGATTTAAGAAAACAAAACAATGTAATATCTGATGCACATGCATATTGTAGGAAAAAAATCTACTGTATATCATTAATTGATACCATATTTTCAGAACCAGCAAACTACTAATTTAGAAGCAAGGTAAGTTGTAAGCTAGCTTGTTATATTGTCCAGACTCCATGAACTATTTTATAGCTGGGACAATTAGCATGAAATGAGCAAAACTCAATACTTTCTGTGGTTTTCCCACTCTCTGTCTCCTACCGAATAAAAGAGGCATTATAAATCTTAAATAGCAGTTATCATATCATGATCTAAAAGTGTCACTCAGCTTCTCATGGAATTACAGTGAAGGAGCAGTCGACCCTTTTACTATCAAAGACAACTGTCAGCTTCTGCTCTGGTGAATGTTTCCATTGCTGGGCCTTATTATTTTTCTTACCCTTGTTGAAAACATGCACTCCTCTATCACAGCCTTCTCAGGTGCTTAGTAGATTTTGCCATGGAGAACACAGTGGCAGCTCGATGCCTGGTGTGTGAAATAACATGTCAGCATCCAACCTTGCTCAGCAATGAGAATTGGCATTTCTAGGAGCCCAAATTCTCCAGAGTCAGTGCCTTTTGCTGAGAGTGGATAAATATATAGATGAAAAGAGCCTTTATCACTCCTATTTCTTGTTTATTTGATTGCATATTGTGTTCTTTTGATTTACAATCCACCCTCAAATTCCTGGTTTGGTAGTATCTATTATCTGTGGTTGTCACTTGCAAGAATTGAGCTTTATTTTCTTTACCGCTCTTAGGTACCAGTGGTGGGTGAGAAATGGCCTTCTCTGTACTTTCATTTTCACAGGCTATCCATAATAAAGTTGACAGAGAAGTCCCTCAAATGCACATATGTAGTGTGTATAACACAAAGGGGAAAAAAAGAGCCTGAAAGAAAAAATAATGAATACACTTTGAGCACTGAAATAAAAGGAAAGAAGAAAAACATGCTGAAGTCAGGTTTTTGTAGTTAGAAACAAAGGGAGGTTAAAGAAATGTCAAGACACCTGGCTCCCCTGCCACTATGTTAATTTAATATTTCAGAAATGAGTATCTTCATGTTTAAAACAGTCATTAGAATTCCTCCCCTACCATTTTATTTTGGAAGTTAGATGGCGTGCAGTACGCAGCACTTTGAAAGTAGCTCTGCTAGCTTTGCCCTGCTAATAATTAGACAGTACATTTAAATTGAGTCACTGGAGAATGTTTAATTGTTGAACTCTTTACAAAGCTGAGGATAAAGTTTAGGGAGCTATAAGGGATCATGTAGCAGCCCAGGGCTAGCAACTGTGAGGACCCATTACCATTCCTAGCCTTGAGCTGGTGAGAAGTGTTTACCAGTCCTAAGGAGGGCGGGCGTGGAAGAGCTCACCTAGCAGGAGCTGAGTTCAGTAGAGAGATCCAGTGGACCTTTGGCAACTTAGCAGTGAGATAGGCAGAAAAATACCGCAAACTCACTCACTTCGTGTGGCCTGATCTGCTTGTGTCCTGCCTCCATTCCTACCACTACCCAGATTAGCAGACAAGTCAGAGAACAAGGATGGCTGTTAATGCAAAGGCAGAGTAGAGAAAGGTGAAGAGCAGATGGAGGGGGCAAATGAAGACATCCAGAATGATGACAAAGAGTCTTCTTTCCTCCTTTCATGCCTTCCACTTAAGAGTTTTGGGTAGGTGGGTAGGTAGATAGATAGATAGATCGATCGATCGATCAGGGGTACACGTGCAGATGTGTAGATTTGTTACATAGGAGGAGAACGTGTCATGGGGGTTTATTGCACCTATTATTTCATCACCCAGATATTAAGTCTAGTATCAGTTGGTTGTTTTTCCTGATCCTCTCCCTCCTCCCACCATCCACTCTCCGATAGAGCCCAGTGTGTGTTGTTCCCCTCTGTGTGTCTTTGTGTTCTCATCATTTAGCTCCCACACATAAGTGAGAACATGTGGTATTTGGTTTTCTGTTCCTGCGTTAATTTGCTAAGGATAATGGTCTCCAGCTCCATGTCCTTGCAAAGGACATGATCTCATTTTTTTTCTGTGGCTGTGTAGTATTCCATGGTGTATATGTGCCACATTTTCTTTATCCAGTCTATCATTGATGGGTATTTGGGTTGATTCCATGTGTTTGCTATTGCGAATAGTGCTGCAATGAACATATGCATGCATGTAACTTTATAAGAGAATGATTTATATTCCTTTGGGTATGTACCTAGTAATGGGATTGCTAGGTTAAATGGTATTTCTGACTAGGTCTTTAGGAATTGCCACACCATCTTCTACAATGGTTGAACAAATTTACACTCCTACCAACAATGTGTAAGTGTTCCTTTTTCTCCATAACCTCGCCAGCATCTATTATTTTTTTTTTGTTTTTTAATAATGGCCGTTCTGATTGGTGTCAGATGGTATCTCATTGTAGTTTTGATTTGCATTTTGCTAATAATTAGTGATGTTAAGCTTTCTTTCATATGCTTGTTGGCTGTATGTATGTCTTCTTTTGATAAGTGTCTGTTCAGGTCTTTTGCCCATTTTTTAATGCAGTTGTTTGTTTTTCTCTTGTAAATTTTATTTAAGTTTCTTACAGATGGTGGATATTAGATCTTTGTCAGATGCATAGTTTGCACAACTTTTCTCCCATTCTGTAGATTGTCTGTTTACTCTATTGATAGTTTATGTTGCTGTGCAGAAGCTCTTTGGTGTAGTTAGATCCCATTTGTCAATTTTTGCTTTTGTTGCAATTGCCTGTGACATCTTCATCATGAAATCTTTGCCCATGCCTATGTCCTGAATGGTATTGCCTAGGTTGTCTTCCAGGGTTTTTACAGTTTTGAGTTTTACATTAAAATATTTAATCCATACTGAGTTAATTTTTGTATATGGTGTAAGGAAGGGGTATAGTTTCAATTTTCTGCATATGGTTAGCCATTTCTCCCAACACCATTTATTCAATGAAAATTCCTTTCCCCATTGCTTGTTTTTGTCAGGTTTGTCAAAGATCATATAGTTGTAGGTGTGTGGTCTTAGTTCTGGGTTCTCTATTCTGTTCCATTGGTCTATGTGTCTGTTCTTGTACCAGTACCAGGCTGTTTTGGTTACTGTAGCCCTGTAGTATATTTTGAAGTCAGATAGTGTTATGCCTCTAGCTTTGTTCTTTTTGCTTAGGATTGCTTTAGCTATTCAGGCTCATTTTTATTCCATATGAACTTTAAAATCATTTTTTCTAGTTCTGTGAAGAATGCCCACGGTATTTTAATGGGAATAGCATTGAATCTATAAATTGCTTTGGGCAAGATGGCCATTTTAAAGATATTGATTCTTCCTATCCGTGAGCATGGAATATTATTCCTTTTGTTTGTGTCATCTCTGATTTCTTTGAGCAGTGGTTTATAGTTCTTTTTGTAGAGATTTTTTAGTTCCCTTATTAGCTGTATTCCTAGGCATTTTATTCTT
Organism: Piliocolobus tephrosceles; assembly: GCF_002776525.5. Lineage (NCBI taxonomy): Eukaryota > Metazoa > Chordata > Mammalia > Primates > Cercopithecidae > Piliocolobus > Piliocolobus tephrosceles. The sequence goes on along the minus strand of NC_045440.1, from coordinate 120,657,595 downwards.
TTGTGGCAATTTTGAATGGAAGTTCTTTCGTGATTTGGCTCTCAGTTTGGCTGTTGTTGGTGTATAGAAATGTTAGCAATTTTTGCACATTGATTTTGTATACTGAGACTTTCCTGAAGTTGCTTATCAGCTTAAGAAGCTTTTGGGCTTAGATGATGGGATTTTCTAGATATAGAATCATGTCATCTGCAAACAGGAATAGTTTAACTTCCTCTCTTCCTATTTGAATGCCCTTACTTTCTTTCTCTTGCCTGATTTCACTTCCAGAACTTCCAATACTATGTTGAATAAGAGTGGTGAGAGAGGGCATCCTTGTCTTGTACCGGTTTTCAAGGGGAACGTTTCCAGTTTTTGCCCATTCAGTATAATAATGGCTGTGGGTTTGTCATATATGGTTCTTATTATTTTGAGGTATGTTCCTTGAATACCTAGTTTATGTAGAGTTTTTAACAACAAGGGATGTTGAATTTTATCAGAAGCCTATATATTTTTCCCAAACATCGACTCATCTTCTCTGTTCTTCATTTTCCACAGAGCATCTAAAGCAATCTTACAAACCTGTAAATCTGATCTCATCTTTTATCTGCTTAAAACCTTCACCAATTTGCCATTGAAAGCCCAGTGTGATCCACCCATGCTAATCTCTACATTCTTACCCAGGCCATTTTCTCCCTGGCTCCCAATACTCAAGTCATACCTCTCACACATCTTCTCTCCCTTCTTTAAAAAGCCACACTTATGTCCACTCCAGGGCCTTTGTTCTCACCACTTTGCTCATGATTTTCCTAGAGTTGTTCAAATATCTGTTCCTTCTTATCTCTTCATGCTGTAGCTCAAATACTATGTTGGCAGAAAACCATTTGTGACTATGCATTCTAAAGTATCCCTCATGGCAGACACTGTTGGCTTTCTACCCAATATTTTATCCTCTCTGCTTTCACATTAACAAAACTGCAACTTTTCATTGGACACGTCACTAACCGACTTAAAGGCTGCATTTCACATCTTCTTGCAGGCATGTAAGACCAAGTGACTTCGCTCAGAGTAATGAAGTGGGAGAATAAGTATCTTGTAGGAATACTAGGAAGTCTTTCAGAGGATGAGATATTTCCTTGTCTTCATTATTGCCCATCTTGCTGCTTGGAACAGAGATGTAATGGCTAGAACTCTTTAGTCATCTTGAACCATGAGGACAAGATTGGTACCCTAAGAATGGATCGAAGACTAATAAGCTGGAAAGGTGCAAGATCCCTCATAATCAGGCCTGAACTTTTCAGCTGTCAAATATTTGTTCAATGAGTTTAAAGCATTATCGGGTGTTCTTTTTTCCTATCTCTTTTTCTTGAAGCTCCCAACGCTTCACATTATTTCTTTGTTTATTTCTTTCATTGGACTTACCACTATCTGAAATCATCCCATTTATGGATTTGCTCCGTTGTGCATCGCTTGCCTCCCCTCTTTGGAGGACAAGGCTCATATCAGTCTTACTCACTAAGTCATCTCCAGCCCCTAAAACAGTTCCTGACACAAAACACAGGCATTCAATAACTACTTTGAATGAATGAATGGCTTTTTTTTACTTTAGTTTTACTGAAGATGGGAATGTTCACCCGTGAGTCCAATTTTCTTATTCCACACTAGAATATTCACAGTGAAGAACTCAGCCACTATGACTGTTCAGAATCAATGTAAAAAATATTTCTAAAGTGGAGTGACTTTATATTAGGTTCATTGAAAGGCCGGGACTCTGTTGGAACCTAGGACCTAAAACTAATGTAGTCATGCACTGTCACTGTATCAATCGGCAGTCTGAAATTAAATTTCTGTGTTAAGTTGGTCTTACACCTTTTATAAGGGTCTTTAGATTCTTAGACGAGGATACTGCTAATGAAAATCTACAACAACTCCCCAAAGGCCAATATACACAGTTACATTTAGGATTTAATCCTGTGGGTCTCTTTTGCAATAATTAATACTATGGGGAGTTTTTCCTTCAAGATAAAATATTCTGTAACTCTTAATAAGTACACTCTGAAGCTTGTCTACAGTGCAGCCTTTTCAACCCCATATCATGTAATTCAGCTCTAACTTTGTCCACTGAGTTTTGTTCTTAGTCTTCTGGTGGCAGTGAGGGAAGGAATGTATAGTTTGTTGATTGCTTCTGAGTTAGAACCTCTTTAATCATCTCAGTTGCTCTAGCTGATTTGGTTTGGTTTAGGTTTGCTCCTACCAACTATAGGGGCTGTTGACAGAGGTGCTTGGGATGTGGGTTTGTGAATCGGGCTGTATTCTCAATCTAGATCCTTCATAATTAGGTATGTACAGTTATATTTATAATAAGATTTATAAGAGCTAACCCTTATTTAGCATGTATCAGGCACTCATCTAAACCCATTTCATGTGCTATCTAACTCAACCATCTTACCAAGAGGTACTATTTTCATCTCCCATTTTACAGATAAGAAAACTGAGGTAAAGAGAGGTACCTCAACAAGGCTGGCCAAGGTCATAGGGAAAACAAATAGCAGAGCTAGGTTTTGAACTCTGGTCATCCTGACTCCAGAGTCTGTGCTCTCCATCACCATGCTAACATTCCCTCTAGAAATGAAATCTTACTTTGTGAAACACTTTCAGATGTGTGACCTTATTTGATTATTTAAAAAATACATTCAAGAGAGCAAGACAGACAGTGACATTTTCATTTTAAGAAATCAGAACACGGAGATACCAAGAAGTCAAATGTTTTACTTAAGGTTATAGAAAATTCAGGATCAGTGCCCTGTAGTGGGACCAGCAGAAACTTTCAAGCTAATCTATGTCAAATGTAGGCTCTACTATTACTGGTTGTGTGCTTGGAATGTCATCTTACCTCTTTGACCTGTAGCTTCATCATCTCATCACCCATACAATGAGATGTAGAGCAGGTGTCTCCATCTTGGTACTATTATCATTTGGGCTGGAGATAAAGCAACATTCCTGGCTTCTATTCATTTGATGCTAATAGCATAACCTTTTTCACCTTTTCAGCCCCAGCTATGACAACCTAAAATGTCTCCCGATATTACCAAATGTCAGGGGTAAATAGTCTCTCCTTGAGAACTACTATCTCTACCTCACAGTGTATTTTCAGGTATTAAAGAAAATACATATAAAGTGATGGGTGCACAGTGTTTCCTTGGTGAACGTGAGCTAGTATTAATTATACTTCAGCTTAGCTCATTCTTTGACCAGTGTTTTTTCCATAGCAATAAGGAGAGCACTTTCACAGATTGGTGGAGGCATCAAATGAATCAGTGTATATGAAAATGACAGGTTGTTACTTAAAACTTATATGCCATATTGAAGCAAGATCAGACTCTGAAGTGTAATACATGAATTAAAATGGTTCATTCTTTGCAGTGCTCAAGTCAATATTCCATGTTGCACTTGCTTAAGGCAATAGAAAGTCCAGAATATACACGTGTACACACACCCAGCCCCAAGCTAATTCTCTAGTTCACATTATGGGCACAAGTCTTGGCTCTGGATTGAGTACTGCTACTTCCAATTATAATTACAGTGATTTCTAGTTTATCTAGTATTAGGGTTTTGAGTTCCATGGAAACCAAAAGCTCTTGATCTTTTTTTTTTCAAATTCACTTCCTATCACAGCTCCCCAAGAGGCCTTGTTGCACAGAGTTGTCTATCTGCCTTTGGTCATTATAGGATTTCAGCCAAAGACAGTTGCAAAGTATTGATCGTAGCTATTTCTGGTCTTCTTTCTCTACCAGTGGTTGAATGAAGTAAAGAAGGGAAGTTCATGTCACAGGGAAGGATGAAAGAGGATAAGACCTACCTAATGGCATCTTTTGCTGGCAGAGGCATTTGAGACTCCATTCAGCAGCCTAAAAACGTTTTGAGTAGGTTTATTTATTTTTTCACAATTTCTGTTGTAACAGCAATATCTCTGATTGTATATCTTCAAGACTCTTTTTACCTCCCATTTATTTAACAGGCAAAGGCATAGGGGATCATCAACTGCACTGGCATCATTCCTCAAGGATTTTTTATTTCTACACTTTGCCATAGGAAGAAGCAAATGAAAGCACCCATGCACAAAACACTTTAACAGTTTTCATCATACACAAAGCAAACCGTGCCAAGATGTGAGCATTTCTGGCTTGCTTCAGTTCCTGGACAACCCCTATTTAAAAAATTTTTTAGATGTTCCCGATATTTTTCCTTACAAATGTCTGTCCCAAATTTGTATAATTTGCAGTCTCTTCCTTTCTGCTAGCTCATTTTCTTATTATCCAATTGTTTAATTCTAATTCCTAGTATATCACTCACTTCTAACCTCTTGAAATTTAGCCTCCACCTTAATCATCCTACTAAAATTGATCTCTGAAAGGCCCTCCATTAATAGACTCCTACATATATTCTGAAGTCTACCAAAGCTGAGTCATCCACCATTCCCTTTGGATGGTATCTTACATCTGTACTTTTTCCTATAGTGTCAATACTGTCTACATGCTCATATTCCATTCTGATTCACTAAGACTGTCATTAGCTACCCGGGTTCCTTTGTACAAATTAGAAAACGACAGCTCCTTCTCTAGGTCAATTGTTCTCAAACTGTGGATCCCAGTACTAGCAGTACCAGTTTCACTTGGGAACTTTTTAGAAATGCAAATTCTCAGCCCTACTTGGACCTACTGAATCAAAAACCTTAGGGGTAGAGACCAGTAATCAGTTTTAACAGATCGATTGGGTGATTCTGATAGATGCTAAGGAGGGAGAACATTACTCCAGGGGAATAGTGACAGAGTTGCCAACAGGAGAGGAAGGTAGATTTCAGCTCCTATCAGCAACCCTCAGCCAGGCTCCCTTGGCGGAATGGTCCTCCCTAACTTCTGCAGACATACAGCCTGCCTATTACATTTTACGTATCACTTCAATAGCCACTTAAATTAATATTTTAATAGACTCAAGAAGAAAAACCAAATAAGGGTCATCATAAATATCGGAAAGCATTTTATAAAATGTATATATTTATTTCTGAAAATAAAAATTCTTGGTAAAATAGGAATAAATGTTTTCTAAAGACATCACTTTACAATATAGATTCTGAAACTCTGAAATAAATCTAAGTGAAGATAAGACACCATTATAATTTTACAGAGTTTTGAAGATGCTAGCCCTTATCATTAAACAAGAAAAAAGAATGATCTATTAAAATTAATAAAGGGAAAAGTTACTATTTTCAGATAATATAATTTTATATCAGGAAACTAAGATTAATTTTACAAATTAAGTAATGCTACTGGTTACAACATTAATATATACAAATCAATAGCTTTCCTATTTATAAGTAGTAACTACTTAGAGCAAAGATTGACAAACTATGGTCTGAGCACCTAATCCAGCAAACTAAGGATGGTTTTAATATCCTCATTTATTTATATTTTGAGACAGTGTCTTGCTTTGTTGCCCAGGCTGGAGCACAGTGGCATGATCCTACCTTACTGCAGCCTCAAACTCCTGGACTCAAGTGATCTTCCTGCCTCAGACTCCTGAGTAACTGGGACCATAGGTGTACACCACCACACCCTTTTTTTGTTTCATCTTTTTTTGTACAGACACAGTCTTGCTATGTTGCCTAAGCTGGTCCAGAATTCTTGGTCTCAAGCAATCCTCCTGCCCAGGGGTTCCAAAAGTGCTGGGATTACAGATGCTAGCCACTGCGCCCAGCCCCTACATGGTAGAGGGATTGTAAAACACACACACGCCTACACACATATGTGACAGGGTCCTGAAAAGACTGGAACATGTACTATCTGGCCTTTACCCAAAAGAAGTGCTGACCCCGATTCAGAGAATATGATGTTCGTATTTCGTAACAAAAAGTTATAAAAATATCTAGGAATAAACTTAGTAACAAATGTGTACTATCTATAGAAAGAAGACATAAAAATCAGATTGAGGACTAAAAAGACTTGAATAATTGGAAAATGGAAGATTTTTTATTTTGAGTGAGAAGACTCAATGAAATCAGTTCTCCCTAATCATGTTTGTAATCCCAACTACTTGGGAGGCTAAGTAGTTTATCTTTTTAATCTATAAAGTTAATTGGATTTTGATTTAGGCATATTTTATCAAAAAAATCATAAAAGCCTATCTCATGTTTTAAATGTCAATGTACCAAAATCCCATAAATGTTCAGATCCACTACAGATATCTCAGACTCTAGATGCATGTATGCAACTCCCTACTTAATATCTTCAATCAGACGGTAAAAGATATTGTAGAAGAACATATCGAAGCAGAGCCCTGACTTTCCCTAAGTCTCTCCACCTGCAGCCTTCTTTATCTCATTTAGTGCCAATTCTAATCATCCATTGGTTTAGACCAAAAATATCCTTAGAGTTTTCAAAGATGTCTTTTTTTTTCCAATCCCCCACATCCAATCAGTCATAAAATACTTTCAATTATACCTCGAAAATATATTCAGATTCCTTCCACTTCTTATAACCTCCACTACTGTCACTCTGCTCCATCTAACATCATCTGTCTACCTGGATTACAGCTGCAGTCTATCAACTGCTCTCTTGTATCTGCTGCTACCCCACAGTATACTCTCAAAAGAGCAGTCAGGTCATTTCTTTTATTTTTTATTTTTATTTATTATTATTATTTTGGGGGGGGCGGGTGGATGGAGTCTTGCTCTGTCACTCAGGCTGGAGTGCAGTGGTGCTCACTGCAACTTCCGCCTCCTGGGTTCAAGTGATTCTCCTGCCTCAGTCTCCCAAGTAGTTAGGATTACAGATGTTCACCACCACGCCCAGCTAATTTTTGTATTTTTATTAAAGACGGGGTTTCACCATGTTGGCCAGGCTGGTCTTGAATCCCTGGCCTCAAGTGGTCCACCTGCCTCAGCCTCCCAAAGTGCTGGGATTACAGGCATGAGCCACCATGCCTGGCCTCATTTACTTTAAAACCTAAGTCATTTCATGTCACTCTACTGGACAAAACCTTCTCATAGTTTCCAACGTTGGGCAGGGTAAAAGCCAACATCCGTGCAATGGCCTTCAATGTCTGACATCATCTGGCCTACATCCCCCTCTGAACCTGTATCCTAATACTTTCCCTGCCCACTTTGTTCACTTTAGACCCATTGGCTTCTTTGTTATTTTTGTAAGAAACAAGGTGCATACTCCTATCAACAACTTTGTGCCTGCTCTTTGTTAGTCATAGAATGTTCATCCCCAAATAGCTAATTTCTGCCTCCTTGAAATCTCCATTCAAATGTCACCTCAGTGATGCTTCACTTAAAACCACCCCCCAGGGCTCCTGGCACCCTGCTTTCCTTTACCTTTCTCTAATGTTCTCCAAGTCCTAATTTCCTATAGATTGTCTGTATCCTCTACCAAAACTGTAGGCTCCACAAACGCAAGGACTTTTTCTGTTTTGTTTTCTACCATATCTCCAGGGCCTAGAATAGTGTACAGCACATGGTAAAATTTTCAATAAATAGTTGCTGAATGAATGCAGAATGTGTGGGGAAATTCTGTAAAACAGCATTGAGCAGAATTAGCTCTGCCAGATAGGAGTAATTACAAAACTTTGGTACATAATACATTTTATACTACTCAAGAGTATCAATTTCAATGGAACTAAAAAAATGAAGAAGTAGAACCAAATACAAATAGAAATTTAATACATGGTAAATGTGGCATTTCAAACCAATGAGAAAAAGATGTAAAACTGAAGAAAATGGGAACAAATTGGAAGAAAAATCAAGCTGGGTCTTTATTTCTTATTCCAAGATAAATTAAACACAAACCCCTGAAAATTTTTAAAAAGAATTTGAAGGCTTTTAAAAGTACATATTCTGGTGGTGATTCAGGCAGAAGCAGACAGAGAAGCATGGCTGACAGAAAAATTAACAACAATAATAACAAAAATAAACCTTCCAGATGTGCAGCAAAGCTTCCAGAGTGGGAATAGAAACACATTAAGAGTTCTCAAAATGGACTGGAGAAATTACCAAGTGTGCAAGAGGGAGAAACTTTGAATTGCCAAGAGGATAAGACAACTAATGAGACCTCATCCATTTCTCTGCTTTTTTTTTTTTCTTTGACAAGGTCTCACTCTGTCACCCAGGCTGAAGTGCAGTGACACTATCTCAGCTCAGTGCAGTCTCGACCTCCCAGGCTCAAGCGACACTTCTACCTCAGCCTCCCAAAGGGCTGGGATTACAGGTATGAGCCATGGTGCCTGGCTTTTGTTTCCGGCTTCATTGAGTTATACTTGACAAGTAAAAAATTGTACATATATGAGGGGTACAATGTAATGTTTTGATGTTTGTATATAGACTTTGTGAAATGACTATTGCAATCAAGCTAATTAACATATCACCTCACATAGTTAACTATTTAGTGTATATGTGTGTGGTACGAATACTTAACAATCAAACTTCTTAGCAAATTTCAAGTATACAGTGTGGTATTATTAGCTATGTCACCATGCTGTACACTAGATCACCAGAGCTGATCCATTTCTAATGTCAGAGTCTTTTTCCAGTACCAGAGCCTTTGATCACTAGTTTCATAAAAGGTGTATCAGGAGAGGGTCTCATTAAACAGGATTTATGTGCAGAATGAATTTTGACTACAATTTAGAACGAATGCTTGGAAATAACTAACCTGAATCGAAAAGCCATCCTTTCTCTGAAAATAATAACTTTCTTATCTCTGAGCAAAAAAGCTTTGTTAATCAATGTCTTAAGGACTTCAGTTTCCCATTTACTGGTCAGCAAAATGAAGTTAATTTTCCATCATTGAGGATGAAGCCATTCAAGGGAAACCACAAATACTCTTGCTTCTGGCCTTCTTGGGAGAATCAAATGAAAAACTGGCTTTCTAGAGAAGTGCTAATGTCAGTAACCCCGGGCTATTATGGAAGTGACAAACAAATCAATTAGCTTGGTGTAGAGCATGACCTTGGGCTCTGAAATAGAGAGACTTCTGAGAACTGCCGGATGAACCTCCTTCTGTGAGAAACAGTGGTTTTGGAAAGAGCCAGGCAAACCTAGGTTCTAATTCTGGCTCTGATGCACTCAATACTTCTGTGACTGCAAGCAAGTGGCTACCTATCCACTGGACTTCTAGAAATAGTAGACAAAAAAAATATTCAATTAATTAACTTATATTTAGCACTTTCTATGCAGCTGACATGTTTGGTACTAGGAACACAGGGATGAGCAACAGAAAAAAAATAGAAAAGAACTGTATGGAGAGTTCACATAATCAGATATTACACAAGTAAACAAATAAATGGTATAATTATGAACAACGGCTAGAGTCATGAAATAGAGAATAACTGGTTAGGAATAGTAGGGGCACCACCTGACATAGTGTAGCCATAGCTCTGCTTAGCATATTCCAAGCAGAAAAAGCTGTAAATGGAAAGATCCTCTGAGGAGACAAGAGCTTGCCACATTGAAGGAAACCAGTGTAACTGGAGCACAGCGAATGATGCACAGAGTGGTGTAAGATGCAGTTATAGAGGCAGACACTGACTGACTCCCATTCTGCCCTTGTTTGCTCCCAATAATATCTTTGATTACCTTGCATGAGGCTGGCCATGTGACACAGCTCTAGTCAATGAGATGAGGCACAGTTCCCAGTGGAGAGCCTCTCTGTCTGAATTGAAAACAGTATCAAACTCTTACATTTGCCCTTTATACGTCTTTATTCTTGCCTAGAACAGTGATGCAGTATCTGGACATGTAGCAACCATCTTGTGACCATAAAGACAAAAACTCCATGATAAAGAGAGCATAGAAGAAAGATAGAAGGGGCCTGGGCTCTTGGATGAGTCTCTTGATTATCTGCTCGGACTTCCTACTTTAGAAAAACCTTTACACAGGAAAAGTTGGTTTCTTCCTTTACTGACTCATTTTGTTGAATTTTCCTTTACCTAACACACAACCACTATTCCTAGCTGATATAGTTGTAAAGGTTAACAGAAGGCAGACCACACATGGCAAAGAGTGTAGAATTTAAGGATTACAAGCACATGTAAAGCAACCAATTACATTCAATGGCACATTTTAGATTTTCAATAAGTGATTATTACTACTATTAAAATGGCAATATTTACATATTTGATGCTAATTTCGAAAAATAAAAATCTTAGGTCAGCTTTTCATACTACTACAAATACTTTTTTTTCTCCAAAGTCTTCTCTATTCTCTTCTCCAAAGCCAAATCTCAGAAAATTACCCGTAATGTACGTTGGGTCAACACTAGTGTATCATGCTACATTAGGTGCCAGTGATTAAACTGACACCATCTGGACTGAAACATGTTGTCTTTGCCTGATGTCAAAAGAGCAAAGACAGCAGAACTCATATTCAGTGTGTTGGAAACTTCTAAGTATCAATCCACAGAAGGCTGCTGAGGTTGAGAAAGCGTAATCCCAATAGTCACAAATAGCTCAGAGTCCTGGAATTAGCCAGTAAGCCTAAAGGAAGAAATGAACACAGCTTGCAGTTTCAGGAGATATCACTTCCCTACAGGTGAGAAGTGAAAAATTGGCATCTCTCCTCTGCTCCCCAGCACAGACAACCCCCAAATGGGATGCCTGAGAAATGGGATAACGTGGAAATCTGAACCTCCATAGTTGTAACGTGAGGCCTGATGCATAGCAACTTGCATCAGGATTATCATCAGTCTGTGATACATACAATGTAATATACATATATAATTTGAATGTTTAGATGCAGTGGCACAGGAGGGTATCTGCAGAAGATTCTCTTCCATTTCGGAACTGGTCAAGAATAGCTATAGAAATACTGTTTGTCAGTTGTAAGATTCATAAAACAAGTTTACAAAAACTGAAGTTTCTTTCATTGGACAGCATAAATACACACACACATATATATACACACACACAGAGATATGTATGTTTGTACACCTATTTTATGTATGTGTATATTACATTTACATAGATATAGATACATATATGCATGTATGTGTATATATATTCCTGCACAAGTATATTTCCAAGCATCATAAATTCATCTCTGTAAATTACCAAAGATGGTGGCAGATATTGTTTAGTATGGTTCAGATGAAAATTCACTGAGATAAAATTTATCTGTAAAATTAAGTAAAAATCACCATGGCAGTGGGCCCCAAGTCCAAAGAAGGTGGGTAGGGAAGCCTCATGGGTAGAAAAAGTAAATATGACCCTACCCTGAGTCTAATATCTGGAGTTCAAGACCTGGAACAATCACTATATCTTCTCACCCAATGCCCAACAAAGAGGGTTAAAACTTCAAAAACACCCAAGATGAAGAATATGCACATTCTCCTCTACCTTGAAATGTCACTGAAAACACCCTATAGTCAACTCACCTGCCAATGAGCCTGATGTGATGCTTGTACTTACCCCATCACCAGAGAAAAGATCCCCCATGTGAAAGTTACAAGGGCACTGGGGAGAAGGGACAATGGCCACCTGTGCAGAAGCCACCATGCCTCTTTCTCTGTTCTCCACCATCTTTAGTAGCCCTAGGGCAAATCTATCTAGTGCTGACAAATGGTAATTTTGAAAATCAGACTCCAAACAGGAGCCTATGTATTTGTACCTAAGGATATGTTACACATGTGTTTATATACTTTATGAAATGAATTATTATGAATATGCAGTATGCATAAGAAACTCACCAAAATCTTGCTTCTGCTGACTTGCTAGCTAGGCAAGCTGAGCTTTTTGGAAATTTAAAAAGCAAACTAATTTGCAAAATAGATAACAAGGGCTTCCACGTGATTCTCAAGTATAACTTTCAATTTACAAGTCTTTTATCTGTCCTCACTTTTCATCTGCCCTTCTTTTCTTTAACATCATTTGAACCTAAACAGATCTATCAGCATGAAGATTCTGAAGAATTGCCTGAAGGCTTCCCAAAAGAGTATAGAACTGTCTATTTGGATATTTTAAGGCACTTTTAATTGTAGGAAAATGGTTTCTGGATATCTGCCATAGATCATATGGATTAGTGAAATTCATTCAGCTCAGGCATAACATGAAATATTAATAGTAGCGGTAGTAATGGTAATAGTCGTAGTAGTAATAGTCACCATGTTAATCACTTTACATACATTTTTTCACTAAATTATTTTTACATTCTGCAAGATGGTCATTTAAAAGCTGATGAAACGGGGTCAGATTTATCAAAACCACATAAGTGGGACATGTCAATGGCAGAAATGAACCCAGGTTCACCTCACTTCATTGTTCATGCTCATACCTACCTCTCCATGTTGTTTCTAGAGACACTAATCATGCTAACTTACATGCTGCACAGAAGCTATTGTGGAAACCACTGGACCAAGATTACTGGTGCCTTTACCTACAGATGCTGAAGCCACAGCTCAGAGGGAAACAATAGTAGGCAGGCAGGTTGAAACACTGGTACAGGAGAACCACACACCCTACTTGAAGCATAGTGCAGCTAAGACACCTCTGTGACAGAAAGACACACTGGCATATGTGGTAATAAGATAGGCTGATTCTGAGCAGGAAGCACTAACAACCACTGGAGCAAAGACCAAAACAAAGTGACAGATGACATCCAGGTGTAGACAGAGATGCTTATCTGGAATGTAGCACAGAGAGGTCAGGTGCCACATGCGTAACCTTGAGCATTATCAGCACTCAGATAATTGTAAGTAATAACACCCCTAAAGTGTCAACTTCTAGGTGAATTCTTACACACTATGTGCAACAGAGAATGTTGTTCACCAGGCCAAGTGGGTTTGTAGAATACAGAGTAATCAATCCTTTTAAAATTATTTTTAACTAAATAATTTCTGCAGATTTTATGTTCGATTCATTGTAGTTCAACCATCAGCTTCTGTCTTTGAGAGCTACATACTTCAGGAGATAGACACAGCAGCAGCTACTGGGGCAAAACATGCCAGAAGTATTGTCGTTCAACATTTTCCAAGACTTGTGCATCAGGCCCATATTGGTAAACTTGGAACTATGTCTATTACTGTGTAACACAAGTTCACAGTAGATTTGAATTCATCTATTCATTTATTTATTCAGCCAATATTTCTCCAGAATCTATTAAATGTCAACACCATACATATACTTATAGTCAATCTAGGGTGGGGAGAACATTTTAAAAATACAGAAATGTATGTTTAATTGTAAATGTGATTAGTGCTACAAAGAAGTCCAGGATGCTATGGGAATTCAATGTAGGGGATCTAAACTCGGCCTAATTGTGTGTAATTTAAATTAAGACTTGAATGGGAGTTTTACTTTTGTTCTGTAAGGAAGTAAGAATCTTCAAAAGAGAGAAATAGAATATGTGAAGTTCCTAAAGGAGAAAGTTGGAATTTCTGATACATGGGAATGTGGCTGGAGTATGAACAGAGGGAAGGAAGAGCAGTGTTAAAGAGACCGGAGAGACGGATTGTGAGGGAAGCCATTATCAACCACATTTGGCATTTCAGACTAATCTAAGGACACTGAGAGGTCACATGAAGGGTTTTAAGCTTGGGTATAACATAGTAATGATGAGCCAGGAATTCTTCTGTATTTGTTAACTTTACAATCTGTTAACTCTACAATCCTACTAGGTAGATAAACTGATCTCCTCTATCAGATGGGGTGTTCAGCCTTAGAAAATTTCAGTAACTGATGTTGGACAATGAGCAGAAAAGCCGAACAGGGATTCACACCCGGCAGCCTGGCTCCAGAACCGAGCTGAACTGTTACCTGACATTGCCTCTAATGAGCAGCTTTGTGCTTCAGAGGGCAGCAGATTGTTAAACGTGTTCCATACATATTTCTTCAGTTGGATGTCCGTGAACAAGAGTAGAATAGGATCTCAAGAAGAAATCACTGGACATCTATCTGCCTTGGCTGTGTACAGCTGGTGGAGGCCTTTTGACAAATGTGAACATCACAACCAGAAGTACTTTCTGCACCTATTAGACATTTTGCACTTAAAAGCCTCTGAAAAAAAATGGAAGGCAGTCCATATTTCAGCAACTTCCATTAAGCTGTCATGTACCTTTCCCACACTTCCTGTCATATGGCAAGCCTTGGATAAATAAGATCTTCCTTACTTAGTGAAAGTGCTCTTCTCTCATTTACCCAGCCATCCTGTATTCTACTCCTGATGTCATAGTGCAATAATTTGAAGGTGAGAAGCACAAGTTCAAACCCAGATCTTGAGCCCTTGGGTGGTTCTGAATCTTAGCAACTGTAGCCAATGTTTTAAAGGCTAGAAACATACTGAGTTTTGCTTCCCCAGGACCACCTACTACAGAAAACTCTTCCCCACCTAGCTCCTGAGTGTGAGAAACAAGGGAAATAAAATACAAAAAGCTCATTGTTTAGTTGTGTTTTGTGTATTTTTGCATATGGAAAATTCAGGGAATATAGATGTAGAACTCTACAGTAAGCGTATTTTAACTAAGCATTTTAAGCTGTTGAAAGTTTCACTCAAAGTCTGTTTTTTAAATACGTAATATATTTGCAATACAAATACAATTTTCCACTCATCCTACTAAAAATTATATGCATATACATATATACATATATGCACATGTACATATATATGGAGATATATGTGTACATACATATGCACATATACTTGTGTATATGGAAACAGAGTTTCAATTATTCCTCCTACTCTAAGTCACTTGTTCCCAACAAATGTCTCCAAAATAGGTAAGTTCTGTTATTAGTTTCTTCTGTACCCATCCAGAGATTGATTTTTTTTCCCTCATTCTTACACAAAAGAGCATACTATGCACACTATTCTGCAGCCATTGTTTTTCATACAACATAAATATTTAGGAAGTGTCTTCACTTTTCTTTAAACTGTTTGTCATATGTGATTATTGAGCATGTGGCTAGAACAACTTTTTGTCTTTTAATAGCTTGAGATAGTCATCACATAATTCACTCATTTAAATTGTATAATCCAGACTAGGCATAGTGGTTCAGGCTTGTAATCCCAGCAATCTGGGAGGCTGAGGCCGGAGGATTGCTTGGCCCAGGAGTTTGAGACCAGCCTGGGAAACATACAGAGACCCCTTCTCTACAAAAAATAAAATAAACAAAATTATCCAGGCATGGTGCCATGCACCTATAGTCCCAGCTACTCTGGAGACTGAGACAGGAGGATATCTTGAGCCCAGGAGGTCAGGATTGCAGTGAACTGTGATCACACCATTACACTCCAGCCTGGCCAACAAAGCAAGATCTCATCTCCAAATTAAAAAAAAAAAAAATCTGTAAAAAATAAAAATAAATTGTACAATTCAGTGTTTGTAGTATATTCACAGAATTAGGTACAATCTCCACAATCTAATTTTAGAATATTTTCATCACCCCCTGCAAAGAACCCTAATGGTCATTAGTAGTTAGTCCCTGTTCACTCCCTCAAACTCCTCTCCTTTAGTCCTAAGAAATACTAGTATATTTTCTATCTCCACAGATATTCCTATTCTTGACATTTAATTTAAATGGAATCAAACCATTTGTGGTCTTTTGTGAATAGCTTCTTTCATTTAGTATAATGTTTTCAAGATTCATCCATGTTGCAGCATGTAATATTCAAACATTTGTCTTTGAGCTTCTATATGTTTCATTTCTCTTGGGTTTATACATGGGAGTGTAATTGCTGGGTCATATGGGTAACTCTGTGTTTAACATTTTGAGAAACTGCCAGTTGTTTTCCAAGGTGGCTGCACTATTTTGCATTACGAGCAATATATGAGGTTTCCAACTTCTCCACATCTTCATCAACACTTATTATTGTCTCTTTTTTATTATAGCCATCCTAGTATATGTGGAGTGGTATCTCGTAGTTTTCATTTTCATTTTCCAAATGACTAATGATTTTGAGTTTCTTTTCATGTGCTTATTGGCTTTTTGTATGCCTTACAAGTAATGTCTATTCAAATCCTTTCCCTATTTTTAAAATGGGTTGTCTTTTTATTAATAAGTTGTAATAATTCCTTATACATTCTAGATAAAGTACCTTATCAAACACATAATTTGCAAATATTTTATTCCATTCTATTGATTTTTCTTTTCTCTTGATGGCATCATTTGTGACACATAAGTTTTTAATTTTGCTGAAGTCAAATTTGTATATTTTTGTTTGTGTTTTTGGTGTTTTATCTAAGAAATCATTTCCTAACCCAGCTCCATGAAGATTTACTCCTAGGTTTTCTTCTAAGGGTTTTATAGTTTTAACTATAGATCTTTGATCAATTTTGAGTAAATTTAAGTCTTTGATTTATTTTGAGTGAATTTGTGTGTATGATGAATGGAAGAAGTCCAACTTCATTCTTTTATGCACATGGATATCCAGTTGACCCTGTATCATTTTTTGAAAAGACGCTTTCTCCCTTAAATTGGTTGGCACCTTTGTTGAAAATCAATTAACCATAAATGTAAAGGTTTAATTTTAGATTCTCAGTTATCTCCCACAATGAGTTATATGTCTATTCTTAATGCTAGTTCTACACTGTCTTAATTACCATTTTCTTGTATTACATTTTAAAATTAGGAAGTGAGTGTCTTTTTACTTTATTTTTCTCTGTTAAGATTCTTTTAGTCATTCTGGGCTCCTTGTACTTTCATTTCAATTTGGAAGTGGCTTGTCAGTGTCTGGAAAAAAAAAAAAAAAAAAAAGCCAGGTGAGATGTAGGGATGGCACTGAGTCTGTAAATCAATTCTCAGAATAAGCCTTCCTTAACAAAATTAAGTATTCTGGTCCATGTATATGGGTTGCCTCCATTTACTTAGATTTTTAATTGCTATCAACAGGGTTTTTAGTTTTCAATGTATAAGTCTTACCCTTGTTTCCTTTATTTCTAAATATTTTAGTCTTTTTGATGCTATCATAAATGGAATTGTTTTTTAATTGCATTTTTGAATTTTTCATTGTTAGTCATAGAATTACTGTTAACTTTTGTATATTGATCTTATATACTGTAAACTTATTGAACTCATTAATTAGTTCCAATAAATTCTCAGTTGATTTCTTAGAATTTCTATATATGAGAGATCATGCCATTTATAAAGAAAGATAATTGTAATTCTCCTTTTCTGATCTAGACATCTTTAATTTTTTTTATTTGCCTGATTTCCCTGGCTAAAATGCACAGTAAAATGTTTATTAGAAATGGTGAAAGCAAACATTCTTGCCTTGTTCCTGATCTTAAGAAGAAAGCATTCAGTCCCTCACCATTAACTATGATGTTAGCTATGTGTTTTTCATTAGATATCATTTATAAGGTTGAAGAATCTACCTTCTATTTCTAGTTTGTTGAACATTTTTTAATCAAGAAAAGGTGTTTGATTGTCAAATATTTACAGATAAAATATTTCACAAAATCAAACACCCTTTCATGATAAAAAAAATGTTTATTGAGATGATCATGTGGGCTGTGTTCTTAATTGTATTAATATGGTGCATTATACAGATTGGCTTTTGGATGTTAAACTAACATTACATTCCTGGGATAAATTCCACTTGAACATGGTTTATAATCCTTCTCATATGTTGCTGGATTTGGTTTGTCCCTCTTCCTTTTTTTTAGAGCTGTATATTATTCCAGTGTGTGAATGGTTTACTTATCCAGTTCCATATTGATTGGAGTTTTTTAATTGCTTACTGTTTACAAATAATGCTGCAATGAGTCAGCCCATATGTATGTAATTTCAGAAGTAGAATTGTTATTATCAAATAACTATTTTGATATGTATTGTTTAAAAGCTCTGTAGAGCTGGAATCCATTTACATTTCTGCAAGTCATGCATGAAATTGAACATTTGATCACAAGCTTGGAAGCTGAGTGGTATCAAATTTTTGGATACCTGTCTTCTTAATAGTTCCACATTAGTAACCATGAGCATTGTTTTCATGTTTTGGGAGCCATTTTCAGGGCCTATCCATTTTCATGTTTTGGGAGCCATTTTCAGGGTCTACTGTTTTCAGTGTTTATTCCTAGGCCTTGCTTATCTTTTAATGAGGATACTGATGTTTTACAATATGGTTATAAATGTAGTTATAAAAGCACTTTTTTAAATTAGGGAAAATGCAACTTGACTTTTTTTTTAAAACTTTTTGCTATGCAGCATTTTTAAAAATATTATTGGGTAAAATTTAGAGATTTTTATATATGGTTTCTGATGATTAGCAATAAATAGAAATGTCTGTTTTATGCTAAGACAATTAGAATTTCCATTGTCTTTTTTTCCTAGAATGTTTATGCTTTTATTTATTACATGTAAGTAATTGATCCATTTGAAGTATATCCTGGAGTAAGATGTAAGAAAGATTTACAGTAATCTTTTTCTGATTTTTTTGGTCTATCAAAACTTATTGTTTTTATTTATTTGAAATGTCACCATTTTACATAACATAGTTGCACATTAATATGAATTAGTATCTATATAATAAACTCTCAAAGTAATATTTTCAGATTTTTCTTTTCTGTTCCACTGGATTATCTTCCTACTAATGTCTCAGCACCATGCTGCTTTTTTATTGACTCTTCAAAATGTATTCTTTGTTTCAATAATCTAATAGATTGATTTCTCAAATTCACTTAATTTTTTTCCTATTCCTGGATATATTTATTTCCTTATATTGCTATATGACCCTAGAAACAGTCTGTCTGGTTTTTGAAATGGTGATACTTTTATCAGGTTAGCATTGTATTTATAAATTAACTTAGGTAAACTTGACATTCTTCATGACGTAGACTATTCCTACTCAAGTCATAGTATCTATCGAATTTTTCAATTGTTTTTGACATACTATGATGTTTTGTCTTTTTCTTCATATATGTCTTGCATATTTCTTATTTTTTCTAGGTATTTTATCTCTTTTGTTGCTATTATTTATGTTAATAAGATTATATAATCACATCTAATAATTTATTCTTGCTTTAATATATAAAAATACTAATTTAATAATTTTGTAGTAGTATGTTTTTCTGAAAACTTATATTCTTTTTAATAGTTTTTAGTTGATTATCTTTGGTTTCCAAGGAAAATACATAATCATTATGGTCTGGAAGTAGTGATAGTTTTACCTCTTTCTAATTTTTAAAATTCTTTTTCTTAAATATTTGGGTTAATTTATATCTACACAAGAAGTCTAAATAATTGTGTATTTCTGTGCTTATATAAAAAGTGAATTTCTTACAGGTAGCATTTATTTGGGTCTTTTATATCCAGTGTGATAATTTTTGCCTTCTAAATTGAGTATTCAGGCCATTTATATTTAATGTGATTTGAATTGTATTACATTTAAATCCATCATCCTGCTTATTTGTTCTCTATGTTCTTTGTGACCTCTTTTCCATTTTTTGCCTTCATTTAGGTTAAATTAATATTTTTTAATGATTTCATTTCATCATTTGATGTATTAGCTACAACTCTATGTTGTATTATTTTATTGGTTGCTAGGACTTATGCTATACATCTTTAACTTATCACAGTCTGTCTTCAAGTGATAGTCTTCCACATCACATGTACCATAAACATACTGCAGCGATTTACTGCTATTCTGATATTTCGGATATTGTTGCCCTTTGTTTACTTCAACATATTGTATAAACTCCATATATAATTTTGTTTCAAAAGTCAACCATCTTTCAAAAGGAATTTAAGAAGAAGAAATATCTGCATTTTATTTTTGTAACTACCATTTTCAGTGTGCTTCATTACCTTGTGGAGCTCAACATTTTTGTCTCATATTATTTTTCTCCTGCACGAACTTTTAAAAATATATGTCTCATAGTGCTGGTCTACTTGAGATGGATTCTTTCAGCTTTATTATATTTGAAATGTTTTATTTTGCCTAAAGAAGTATAGACTGACAGAAAACTTTTTTTCATTACTTTAAAAATGTTTTCCTGATGTTTTCTAGCTTGCATTGTTTCAAATAAGAAATATAATATTACCCTTGTTTTTGTTCCTCTTTGGGCAATGCATATTTTCTCTTGATATTTTTAAGATTTTTTTCTTTATCACTGGGTTAAACAATTTGATTGTGATAAGTTTTGTTACAGTTTTCTTCATATTTTGTCACTGGCATTTGTTGAACTTCTTGGACCTGGGGGCTCACTGTTTGAAAAATTTTTTGGCTGATATGTTCACAAACATTCTGTGCGCCTCATCACCCCAATTCTCTCCTTTAAGGACTCTAGTTACATACACATTTGACCATTTAAGTTTGCCCTACAGTGTAATAGTGCTCAATTTCTTGTTGTTGTTTTCCTAGTCCTTTTTCTCTCTGTTTCATTTTAGATAGTTTCTATTGCTATATCTTCAAATACATCACTTTTTATTTGCAATGTCTGTTCAGCTGATAATCTCATCCAATGTATTTTTCATTTTAGACGCAGTTTTCACCTCTACAAGTTTGATTTGGGCCTTTTTATAAATCTTTCTTGTTTCTGCTTTACATGCCCAATCTAGCTCCTCAAGTTTATGGAATACACTCATAATAGCTGTTTTAATCTCCTTTACTAATTAGACTACTTTAAAAGAATTTAATCATTTTGGGCCTTGTTTTTTAGCTTTGTTTAGCTGAGCACCATTTAGTCTAGGGTTGATTTTCTCTGCTATTGAATAAAGATCCATTTTTACTACTCTAACTAAAGCCTCCTAACTTATGAGGTTTTCCAATCTGAGTGTTGGGAACAAGCACTATTTCAGCCTTGTTTGAGTTATGAATGATTCCCTTTTATTCTTTCAGTAGGTCCTTTCCAGATTTAATTAGTGTTTCCACTGACAGACACTGATCACTCCTCAGCTGAGGACTTGAGGGAGTCTTCCTGCAGATCTCTGGCGCTCTCTCTCTCTCTCTCTTGCTCTGTGTATCTCCCTCACCTCTAGTGCCATGTCCTGTGAACTCTACCTACTCGGGCATCCTCAGACTCTTAGCTCTATCTCTCCCACTCAGGGAGACTGCCAGACTGTCTACAATTCCCTGCCCTGTGACACATTCTGGACACTTTTTCAACACAATAAACTAGGGAAATTATTGGGCTCACTATTTGGTTCCCTGACTCCTGGGAATAATTGTCCTTCATTGACTGGTGTTCAATGTCTTGAGGACCATTGATTTTTGTCCACGTTTTATTTGTTTGACATCATGGTAAGTCTCTGTTACTCCATTTTGGCTACAAGTAAACGTCTTAGATCTGCTTTTTCTGTCCTACTGGTCCTCTCTCTATGCTTCTTCGTTTTTTCACATGCATCTTCTGCTCATTACTAGCTAATGTTGAAAATCTTATGCATATACTGGAATCAATATTACATCCATCTCCTAGAGTGACTGAAAATGGAGCATAAAGGTCTTAAATTTCCTAGTCTACTTGTTTTTCCTGACAACCTAAAAGAGAATGTGAAAGATGTTGACATTCTTAAATAAAGCCATTTCAGTTTCTATTTCAACAATAGCTAAGGGCATGCACAAATCCTAGATTCTCATTTAAGTAGAATAAATTGGGGCATATTTAATGCCAGTAAGTTTCTTAGGCCATTTGATGTTTCCAGGTCATCATATATGGGGGCTGCATTTACAATTCTATAGCCAATTAATCTTGATAATATTTTTAGTATTATTCAACAACTGGGAACATTTTCTCTGAAGTTTTGTGGCCGTTATAATCACCATTATTAGTAGTATAATTGTCTTTCTCTAATGAGGCAAAATGCACTATGTCTTGGGGTAGAGGGTTCAAGAGACAGAATGTGAAAACCATAGTGTGATTTTCCCTTCTTTATTATTAGTCTGTTCACTCCAGCCCCAAGTCTTCACCTCATCATCTACTACTACTTAGAAATTTTGCTCCTTTGGTGCCAAATGAGGAGGTTGAAGGCCCATTCTTGCCATCCAAAGTTATTCATATATTCATGTAGCCACAGTAGAAAATGGACTAGAGGAGGAGTATAGAATAAAGTTCTAGAGCACATGATTTGGAATGACACAAATCAGAATTTGAATCTTAGTTCTACTGTTTATTAGATTTAGGCAAGTCACTTAAACTCTCTGAACTATTTTCCATCTGTCACATGGAGGTTATCATACATACATCATTGTTTTACTAAGGGTTAAATAAGTATATGAATTTAATTCTCAGCCCAGTGCCTGGCATCTTGCCAAGCATTACTATCATTATTATTGATATTATGTTAATAATATATTGCAATTATAATTTATAATGAGAAAAGGTTAGGACTCTTTTTCCCTCCAACAGCCAGTTCAGCATTACCAGTGTCTTGTTCAAGACTTCTAAAGGAATGTGCCAAGCTCAGGATTTATTGCCATTTTGATTATTTAGTATTCACTGAGCACTGAGAGAATGCAGCATTTGTGGGAACACAGAATGAGGTAGGGGCAGCCCCTCCCACTCTGAGTGGAGAAGGAAACCTGGAGCTGGCTGGATATGTGGCTGAGAACAGTACAGCCAAAAAAGACCATCTGGACCAGTGCAACCAGGGTTCCCAGGAAATCTGTGGGGCCTCTGACTAAACTAAGTTATTTGGCTTCTAATCAACTTAACATTAACATTCTCCAAGTCCTCCCGTCTAAGATGCTAATTTATCCTAAAGAGGCATGTGAAGTATAGGCACCCACATCAATCAAGTTGCTCTTTTCTTCTGCCTCATCTCACCTCTGTCAGCTAGGTTGATCCCCTGGAAAACAGAGACCTTAAAATAAAGTAAAACCTTCCCCTTAAAATAAAATAAAACCCTAATTTGAATGAACACCACTGCCAAACTCTCGCTTTAAGACCCCTGAACACAGTTGGGGACTTAAGGCCTTGCCAGTCCAGTAATAATTCTACTGAAAAAATGCCAAATTCTCTTTCTTTTTAGAAAAAGGGCCAAGCATTGCTTCTAGTATTGCCCAGTCCATGACCTCCTAACCTTCCAAAAATTGCTTTAAGGCCAAGGGTGTTCTGAATTCTGGACATAACATTAGTATAGAAGCTGTCCCCTCCAACAGGTTGATTAGTGACAGGGTTCAGTTCTAAGTCACAAAATGCATCCTGTAATTGCTTTCTTTACTTCATTACCTGCTTCAGCCCAGACAAATGGTATTCAGGGAAGTCTAAGGGTATCCACTTTCCCACAGAGAATTAAGCAAGACCTTCTTTTTAAAACCCTATCTTATAAATTTGACCCATTTCACCTAAAATGCTGAGGGAAATTTCAGCTCAGATCCTCTGCCTCATGTTTCATGGTATTATCTTTACTTCCCCAGATACAGTGACAGGCACATGGAAGGTGCCTGGTCCAATGTCTGCTAAATTCAGTACAACCAAAAGAACTATTCCTCAGCTTCCATGGGTTTTTGTTTGCAACTTTAGCTCCACTGGTATTTATTTCCAAACTTCATGGTCAGGTAGTATTACAGGAAGGTCTCAAAAGCAATTCTGCATAACCAGACAAGCAAATAGTCAATGTAGATATGAATGTGTGTGCTCTAGACATGTTGTAAGTTGGAGAGGGGAGGAGGAATATTTGTAGTCCCATGAAAATAGGCAAATCTATTATAAAATGTCTACAGTATGTTGCCACAGGAATCATTTCAGTTAATAATGATACTAACTGCTGATTATATGACGGTTGATGGTTCACAAAGGACTTTTGCCTGTGGTATCTCATTTGATCTCCATAACAATTGAAGGAAGTAAGAAGGATCAGGATTCTTATTCCTGTTTTATCCACAGGGAAGCAGAGCCCCTAGAGTCAGCTGTGAGCAATTTACAGTGACAGAATTGGCCATGTTGACACTTCTCCTGCTATACTCCCTATCACATATTCTCAGCTGCTCCTGATGCTTTTCTTCCTTAAGGGCTCAATCCGGGATCACTGAATCCACTCCTATACTTTAAAAGTTGACATATTGCATAATCATTTATTGAATAAATTATCCAGTGATTACTTAGATAGTAGGCATCATAATGGGTTGTGGAGGAAGAGAAAACATTAAATAAGATAAAGATCACTGTTTTTGCAGAACTCAAAGTCTACTTGGAGAAGTCAAAATTGTAAATATTTTTGTGTAATGTGGTAAGTCCCTACAAAGTGTTCAATAAGCAAAGAAGAGAGAAGAATAAACTTTTCTGAGAGTGGAAGTCAGTGAAACTTCAGAAAGGGTTGATCTTTGGCATGGCTTTAAAGGATAAATAAGAGTTTCAAGGCAGAGAAGAGAAAGGAAGAGAAGGGAGGGTATTTGAGTAAGGGGAAATGAGCACAGGCACGGAGTCATGAACAAATATGGCCTACTTGTGAAAAGATGAGCAGCTCGGTGTGTTACATGATAGGATATTTGGGAGAACTGGTAATAGGTGAGACTACAGAATAAAATCAGGCCAGATGGCTCCATACTGAGACATCTAGTTCCTAAACCTGTGCATTATATATATTTTCAGAATTTAATTTTTTAAAAAACAAGTTTTGTAAATAAGCATTTCACCTAAGTACTTGGTCAGTACCAAGCACCAAGTACATCAATATTTGAAATGCCTTCTGTGGAAGAAGGTCAAGTTTGTTCCAAGACAGGTGTAGATAGGATATGGGCCTGGAGATCAATAGTGGAGATTGTCTGGGTGCCGTGGCTATTTCTGGGTGGCCACATGAAGAAAAGGGACAGCTTGTGCAGACCCAGAGAAGGAAGCCATGTCAAAAAAAAAAAAAAAGGATGGTTCTAATTTATTATAATCTTATTTATATGTTGGCGATGGCAGATAGCAGAAAGACTCCGAGGAAGAGATGTGTCTCAAGAGCATGGAGATGGGAGGGACTAATTCTCCAGTCTCCCACCTCTCCACCTGATGATTCTCCTGTACTGACTGTGGGTTATATTTCCCTGTTTAGTGCTTTGCAGTGAGTGTATGTGGATAGTAAGTATAAATACCAAATAAATAAATAAATATGTGAAGCACTTCTTTACAAGGGATTTTGGGGTACTTGGTACCTCTTTGACAAATTTGGTAGAAAATGTATTTTGCCAAAATAATACAAACCTAACTAAAGAACTGCAGCCTGCCACACTTTGGCTGTGGTTCTTCTTCCTTTCAGTCAAGAGCTTTGCACTTACCATAAAATTCTAGCTCCTTCTCATGGCCTACAGGGCTTTTGCCCAGTCCAGCCCAGATCACCCCTCTTCCCCCAGCCTTGCTTGCTGCACTCAGTACATCTGCTTCCTTTCTTTTTCTCAAGGCTGCCAGGTTCTTCCTACCTGTGGCCTCTGTCCAAGCTATCCTTCCTTTTCCTCCTCCACTTTGCATGGCTGGCTCAGCCCAAATGTCACCTCTTCATAAAGGTCATGCAGATATAGCTGCCTCGCTCTAGCCCTCTCCCAATTATTACCATATCCATTGGTTTTATTTCTATCTTACCACTTATCACTATCTGAAAATGTCTTATTTTGGTCTTTATTTGTTTTTTGTCCATATCTCCCACTATAATGTGTCATTATTACCGGGATCCCCATGTTCACCACAAGGCCTGGCACAGAATAGTCACCCATTAAATAAAAAAGTGAAAGAAAAAGCAAAGGTAGTTTTGGGGAGAGTCAAATTCTGCCTCTATTGGCATCAGTATTTCAAACACCCCAATTTCTACTTGACTTTTCCAGCTACGGAAAGAAACAGCTATATATTATCTCACTTTCATCACATTATTTTAATATCCTTCATCTAAGTAACTTGTGAATCAATTTTATTTCTTTACCCCCAACTCCTGACCCTTCACTCCACCCCATTTTCCTCCCCATGTCCCCATTCTCCCCACCATGTCCCCATTCTCCCAATCTAGTCTATTTCTGTGAGTGATAGGGAAGGAATGTACGCTTAGCTCACTATCTGGTATAACGCCCTTCCATACCAAGTACCGCACTAAGCACTTCTTAAGTATGATCTCTGAATCTGATTTATTATAAACACTTTCTGAATATTGCCAGACCCTACACATTTGCATTGTAACTGTTCCACTTACCTATTTCCTTTTTTAAAAAATAAAAACAAAAACTCCTTTTTGCCTTCTATCTTTTCACCTCCTATTTATTTCTACCAATTCCTTAAAATAGTTGTATATCCAATAGAATGAATCTAATTTTAAAGGTCCTTTGATATATGCCACAACAATTTTTATGGCATATTTTGATCACTTGGTTCTTCAAATAGTCCATCAATCTTTAAGTAAGGAACGCATGCCTTCTATGACACCATCAGTGATGTTTCAAAAGCAGGGATTTAGTTCAGAGAAAAAGAAATTTTAATGCTCTCAGTTCACATTATACACCAGCCATTGTGCTGAGAGCAGCACATTAGTTATCTAATGATTACAACAACCTTGTGATATAGGTGTCGTTTTCCCCATTTTATTGTGAGGTAACTGAAGCCTGCTTCACAATGTGGCCAAAACCATGCAGCTAGAAAGAAGACGTACTGGATTAGAAGCAGAGGCTGAGTGAATATAATGTTAGAGGTTAGACACAGATGACTGGTGTTTACAATGAAACATCTGAAAGAATTAAAATGCTTCATTATCTTATTGATAACTATTGAGGTCTGCTAGATGAAGGCGTGTTCCTGCAGATAACGTAATACTACTACTCTGTGCTGGGCCCAGTGCTAGGTGTTGTTATTCAGAGATAAATAGAAACTAATACTTTAAGGAGGGGAACATAGAAAAACAAAACACACAAGACACAAAGTGACAAAAGCAAGAACACAAAAAGGTGATTGCTTGAAAGGCAGCACTGAAGATGGAATGATTGGTCTTGGGTTGAATATTAGGAAAAGCTTTCTGGACAAGGGGCCATCTGAATGGATTCTCAAAAAATGATAACTAGAATTTATTGAGAACTTACTATGAGCAGTGAATTGCCTTAAGTGTTTTACATACAGCTTCTCATTTAATCCTCACATCTATTCTAAAATGGGTAGTTTTCATTCCTTCACTGAGTAAAAAAACTGAGACAGACAGATTGACTAGGTTGCTGGTGCTCAGACAACCACTGTATCAAACATAGTCCAACAAGACCACAACAATTATTTTTTATTATTTTATATGTAAAATTTAGCCAGATATTGAAGAAATTGAAAGCAAAAAGAATAAAAAATAACAGAAGTAGAATTGCATAAAGCAGTTAACCCTCCTAAGGCTTAGGGAATTAATAGAACCCAGAAGCTTGGAGG
The DNA here is from genome assembly GCF_002776525.5 of Piliocolobus tephrosceles. Classification (NCBI taxonomy): domain Eukaryota; kingdom Metazoa; phylum Chordata; class Mammalia; order Primates; family Cercopithecidae; genus Piliocolobus; species Piliocolobus tephrosceles. Next base: position 120,630,335 of record NC_045440.1, on the reverse strand, counting down.
AGTAAACCCCAAGCTAAAACACTGTCCTCTGAGGAGGAGACACTGATTAATTAATGTTGATATCTTGGCCAGGGAGAGCCACTGTGGAGCTGGGATCTAGACCTCCAGGGAAAGAGTATAGTAACCTGGTGCTTTTCTCTGAGGGGATGTGATGAGGCTGGTTCTTTGAGTTTGGGGTAAACTGCAAACTGGAAATTCTGCAGGAAAAGAGAATGAAGTACTGCTGCCATGGTGAAGAAGTATTACTGGGTTGACACTGTTTGAGAGAGGATCAAGCAGGAAACAAAACAAGAAGAAAGTCCCCTTTTCCTCCCTCTAGACTTCTGATACCCCTCTAGGGCCTCCTAACAGGGAGCAGCCAGCAAAGGAGAAATGTAGTTAACACAGTCCCTGCCCCCAGCATCATGAAGCCAAGAATACCTGAGAGAGTTGGGGGCTGAGAGACAATAGCTTATAAACTGGCACAACCGGGCAATCTTACTTTCATTATGGCCTTTTCACTCTCCACTCTCCTAGATGACAATTTCACTCTTGCTCCTCTTGTTTTACATCACTAATACCTCCTCTTTCATTGTCACAATCAGTTAATAACCTTGCTTCCTATTTCAATTAGAAGAATGAAGCAATCAGAAGAAAATGCCAGATTGTCTCCATCGTAGCTAGCCATCTACCAGCAGAATTCTGTTATTGTAAAAGCTCTGTGTTGTACATAAATACCCCATCTAGAACCAGGTACACGACCTGTGCACTTGATTCCATCATTTCTTGCTTCCTCATGTATACCACTCCAGCAATTCTCTCCTCTCTCTGTGAGTTGGTGGCAGTTAATACCCATCAAAAACCCATGTGTTTCTCTATTATTTCCCAGCTTCCCTTCAGTTAGGTTAGGGCTATGTGATTAATTTTGGCCAATGGCCTCCAAGCAGAAGTGAAAAGCATCCATTTTAAAAGGCACTGTAACAAATTTAAGATGTGGTTTCCCTTCTTCTCTCTCTTCCCTTGCTATCTCAGAGGCTAAATAATGTTCCAGATGGTGCAATTACAAGATGGAAGGGCCTTCATTATTATGAACACCTGTGTAATTGTGTTGCCCTCACAAGATAATGACTTTTGTAACGGCAGCCCAGACTTCTCTCCTGGATGAAAATACTATTTTTGTAACTCTAGCCCACATTCATATAAATAACTGCCTATTTGACATCTTTATGTGCTTGTTTAATAACTCAACTTGCCCAATACCAAATTCCTAATCCTGCCCCATCTTATAGGCATCCTCCCCTCTAATCTTTCTTGGCTCTACTTCTAAGATCTATTCCAGCACTAACAGTCCAAGCCTAATACCAACATTCACATCATTGTCCAATATTTACCACTGGACAATGCAGAAACTGTCACCTCAGTAATGAGAGAAGGAAAGTAAAGTGAAATACCAAGTTCTGGAATAAACACGAAAATTTCATCAGGGAATATAAATTACTCCATGATTTGCTTACCCTGTAAAGTATCTTTATGAAATATATTTTTCAAGGGAGAAGCAATGCAGGTGTGTTGACTTCCCAAAGTTGATGCCTACCGTATCAGTATTGAGTTTTTTCAGGACCCTTAGGGTTTAGCAATTCAGTAATATTTTAATTCCAAATATTAATAAAACTCTTCTGGACAAATACAAACTTACCTAAAGCAATATTCTACTCCCTGCTGTTGTTTTGACTTGCAGTTGATTAATGAATACATTAATTGAATTAACGAATTAAAAGTCTCAGGGTGTAGGATTTGAGGGGTTTTTTTTTTCCCCAAATCTATATATTGTAATAGCGCTACTATTGTGCAAATGTTTATTCTCGGGCAAAAAGAATTATTTCGTTGAAGGATAAGTGGTAAATTCTACAGTGTTTAAGAGCTATCAAGATGAAGGGGGAAGAGGAGGCGGAGGAGCAGAAAGAGGAAAAGGAGGAGGATAAGAAAAAGAATAAAAATAATTGTGTATTCTCATCAGCTATGTTTGATCACAGTGCTTCCCTCAGAACTTTCTTATTAGAACATGAAAAATTATCTAATCTAAGATCCGGAAAGACCATCTCCACAGCTTTATCTTTATAAAGGATTAGAGGTTGAATGGAAAGGGAATCTGTTTCTTGTTTATGAATTCAGAGCTTATTGAGCCAGGGAAATCTATTCTCCTTTCCCCATCCAAGTTGATACAAGGTGCTGAACTTTATGAGTAGGTGGAAACCAGAAAAAAAGGCTTCGTCTTTCTGGGGTATTAATTATTCATAGAAAGTATTGCTGTAAAGAAATGCCAACACAGGGTATTCTTATTTCCCTGACCATGGACTTTTGCCATGTCAGAGGCAATTTTGGAGTGGAGAATAAGGCAATGACAGAACGGGGCTTCTTGTTCATCAATCTCACGTATATGCCCAATAAAATCCCCTATTCATCTCTATAAAAATGGAGGAGGAGTTAGAAACAAACCAGGGAATTGGTTCATTAAATCTCTACTGATTCCCATTTGAAGAACACAATTTAACTTCAAAGGAGACCCTAAATTCGCATCTGATCCTAATTCCATTGTACAGGTTAACTCACCATGGTTTACAATATCTTCAGTACAGCTGGTGCCCTTTCTTCTTCTGCAATATCCCAAAGTACTCCTAAACTCAACAGATTCAGCGAAATCATGTTTGATAGTACTGTTGGACTGTGTATAACAACCATAGGGTTTTAATGGCTGTAAATAGGATAATTATGTTTTTGACAAATGGGTATCCCTTTGAAGAAAGGAAATATAGGGCAATTATAATGATGCATTGTCTCCAGGACTTGATTGACACTCCTGAAAGGGGTGCAATTCAGCGTAACATCTCTCATCACTTCCTGGCTTTATGGTTGAAGCAGCACAAGTTTGTTTTTCACAACTGTCAAGGGCTCCTGCCACATCTGATCACCATCTTCTTCCCCCATTGGGGTTTTATGCCCATAATTTCAAAAGCACCCCGGATTCTAACACATTATCTTCCATCTCTCTAGACAAATATGTTCCCCAAATGAGTTATTTCTTCCAATAAACGACTAAGAGTGAAAAATGTATTCTCATTACAGTCCTCATTGGTGTCATGAAAGACATGTCCTGCCATGATTTTGGTGATAAAAAGATGATGACTTAACCCAAACTCTCTCTTTCTTGATTTTATTTTAAACCACACACACAAACATTTTAAAATAGAATTTAAACAGGTGCCCAGTAACAGAATGACAAACGTTAAGTGTGAAATCAGAAAGTTAAAAAACTAAACCGCAGATGGTCACCTTTTTATTTTTTTTAACATCCGCCTGCGCTGGACTGTTAAGTGGCCTCATCACTGTCAAGCCAGGCAGGATTTGTAAAACTTGGGATGTGGGTATTCAAAGATGACATTTGCTTGGTGCCTTTAATGACTTCTGTAATTAGTCATTTAAACAGATTGCCCTGTGATCCAAAACAGGGAATACAGAGAGATGAGCTGAGAAAATCATTTCCTGGAGGCACTTCAGAGCTAATTGTGGAAAATGAGGCTTGTCTCTTTGCAAGACTCTCTGGATCATATTTCACTGGGTGGGGATGGAGCTGGAGAGCAACATTCTTCAGGAATCTATAAAATGTATATGCCTGGGAGGTGTTTTTCTTTTTGACACTACGGTGCTAAAAGACTTTGTCAGGTCACAAAATTTAACAGATATTAAGTGATCCAAATTTGCCCCTGGCAATTTAGAAACCAGAGAAGGAAATGCACCTGGTCAGAGAAAGTTGAGGCTACATGACAGAGAAAAGCCAAGGACATGATATTTCACAGGAATAGTGTAAGACTTGGGAGACCTATGACTTTGCCTTCATCGCATTGGACAGTTGTACTTTTTGTTAATAAATGTCCTTGGAATGACAATTCTGCTCTTCAAAGATAAAAGTGGAAGCTTTCAGAGAGACTCAGAAAGGGATTCGACTATTTTAATTAATTCATCACTCTCACTAGGTAACAGCCTCTCAGTAAATGCCTTTATCCCAGCAAGCCTCCATTGCTTCCTCAGAGAAACAGCTGTTTAATTCTCACCAATAATTTTACCACTGTCTTGTGGGAACTGTGTTGATAACTCAAAATTTCTCAAAAGTTTAGATGATTTAAAATTCTGTGCCCACTCATGTTTGTACATAATAAAAAATAACAGTTAACATGTACTGAATGCTAACTACATGCTCTGCACAGCTCCAACCTTTTAAAGTGTCCTAATTTATTAAACTCTCACACATTTGAATAGGGGGGTTTTACTGATCAGGAAATAGAGGATCAGAGCATTTAAGTAACTAGCTCGAGGTCACAGAGCTAATGAAGGGAAGAACTAAGATTCAAACTCAGGCAATCTAGCTTGAGAACTGATGCTTAATGTGTAAACATCCTTTCTTTCATGTCCTTCAACGTTCCCATTTCACATCTGTAACCAAACATATGGAAGGCATCAATTTCTTTTATGGGTCCTAACATCACCATAGAGCCCTAGATAAATCTTAAGTGGGTGCTGGATGACGGTAAAGCATATTAAAAATGGGGGGTGGTGGTAAAGTTGACCTGATTTCACCACTCAGAAGAATAGAGTGTTGCTTTGAAAGACATAAAGGAATGTAGATGACAGGTTGATGAGTGCAGCAAACCACCATGGCATGTGTATACCTATGTAACAAACCTACATGTTCCGCACATGTACCCCAGAACTTGAAGTATAATAATACTAAAAAAAGAAAAGACGTAGAAGATCATTAACGTCTTGATAGCTAGAGAGGATACAACACCGTGAAGTAAAGAATTGAACTACATTATTCCACTTACTTCTGGTGGCCTGGAGTTCTAACCACACTAGGGAAATGGTAATGGGAGTCAGAACTTCAGAATTGATGGATGGTGGATAAAGCCCCTGAGTAGCATCTGTTTTTTCATCTCAAAATCCTTAAAATCTCTGTTGTAGATTGCCTTGCATTTTGCCACATAAACATCTACTGTTCAGAGTTTTCAGTCTAGCTCACTAAAAAAGCAGAATTTCAGGGAAATAGCAGAAACACCCTGCAGCCATGGGACAGTGCCTTTGGTTGACACACAAATCTCCCTCCCTAATGATTACCTGACATTCAGTGAATTTCTGACATAAAATCAAATCTAAACATGGTTTTCAAAAGGAAGCAGAAGCAAAGAATTATACTAAAACTTGTGTGTTTGCCAAGTCACCTAGTCTTTAGGGTGTCCTATGCAAAATGTGGAAAAGCAAAACCATTCAGTGGTCCTTGAGACAGGAAAAATGATTTGGCATAAACCATTCTTTCCATTTTGAGACTCTGATGTGGCAGGAGACATTGGGAACCTGAGGGGCTCTAATCCTGGTTGCCTAAACATGCTCATTGAGGTGGGGGATGAGTATATTTGTCTCAACTGAGCAGGGAAAGCTCAGCAGAATGCTAAGTAGCTATTTCAGTGGTGCTGATTGATTTGCAGAGATGGCACAGATGTGACCTTCTCAGTCAAAGTCAATGTTTTCTTGGTCCTCAAATTTCAGAAAAATTACAACTATAAATGACAAATAATGACAAGGCCCAGATATAGTCTCAGAGTCATTGCCTCAACAATTATTAATGCCTGCTAGGTTTCTAGTACCCTGCTAGAGACTGACAACGGCATAAAATCATCTAAGACCTATCTCCTGTTCTCTACAATATTCATAACCATAAAGTTGCAAAAAGTATGTAGTTTTAAAAATCACAGTGTGGAGAGTTTTCTTTGCATCACGTATTTTGCTTTTTCAACTAAAAGCTAACAGACAAACATAAGTGTGCCTTGCGCCTAGTCTTCCTTTTGTCTAGAATGCCTTCTCTTCTTCATCTGCCTGGAGAACCTCCATATGTAATTCAAAGTCCAACAGGGTTGTCACCTCAGTGACATAAAACCTCACTGGCCATGCCCATCCAGCAATATCTATTGCTTTCCTTTTATACCCCACTATATCATTGCAATTCAAGATATTACTGTAGCTGCCTGTGTATGTGTCTAGGTGTCCTGCTCAATGACCTCCTGTGGTTGACAATCTTCTAGACTATGGCTCATCTTTAGAAGCATCTCTGGGTAACTTTTAAAAATGCAGAAGTCCAGGTTCCACACCAAACCCATTGACATAGGATTTCCAGAATGTTGGCCTGCACATCTTTAGTTTACTCTCCACAGATAGTGTTGAGTTGCTACCATGACATAGAAGCACTTGCTGCATCTGATTCCTCTTTATAGTTCCAATGCTAAGCCCAATGTCTAGTACAAAGCAGTGCTCAGATCATGCTCGTGGACTGAATGAATCAGTTGCATCTGCTTTATTCCTTCTTGCAGGTAAATATCTAAATTATCTGTAGCAACAACTTGGTGGGGTCAACTCGAATGTTTTGGTCGGCTGTTCTTGAAGACTGCTGGGTCTCTACAACCACATTCTTTGGCTGTTGGCAGTGTTTAAGCACTCTGGTAGGTGAAAATATTTTCTTTTGAACAGTGATTACATAAAGTTTTGAAATAAACAAGTTAGAATTCAGAAATAAGAGGGACTTATTGCCAAAATGTGACAAGTAAATAAAAATTAGTTGTAAGTGCCTCTCTGTATATTCATATATATTTCCAATTCAGAGTAGAAAAAAAAAAAATCACAGCTTGGTGAGAGAACCAAGTTCTAATGGGGTGTTAGCATACAGATCATTTTATTCCTGACTTGGCTCTCCTTATTTTTGTTTCTCATGTTTTGGGAAAATTTTGTGACTATTTGTCCCTTCCACTGATTTCTAGTAAGACTTTCCTGAGTTCAAATTTACCTACGTGTCCTCAAGATGCATTATTGGGAGGGAGATGAATTTTGTATTGCCGATAGTTACAAACAGCTGTTATTTCGGCTCCACTCAGGAATAATCTATATACACATTCCTGTAATTGAACACAGCTACTGATCAGTATATAATCCAATTGATTGATGGATCTCAGTGCCTCTTCCTTCATGGTGAATGGAGCTAGCTAACTAGATAAAATGTGCATTGCACCATGACATGAATTGCTTCATTTGGTTCCTTATTTTCTATGATGCAGAAACTACATAGCAGCATGTTTGAAGGTGGCCTGTCAAATTTGGGAGGCTGACAGTGTGACTGAGCTAGTCACGGGGGTCTTCACAGAAAAGGCAGTCTGGATCCTGGTCGACTGGAGATTCCATCTGAATGGTGAGTGAGTACACCGTAAAGCTTTTGCTGAGGGCTCTAGCAATTTCTCTCCGAACCACTTGGCTGTCCCGGCTGGCTGCTGTTGATAAAGAACCACAGGGAGATTAGTGCTGATTGCACACGCATGGGTGACTGCTGTGACTCCAACTTCAAGTACTCTGTTTTTGACCTCCTGGGGCAGGGTAGAGGCAGGGCACTCAGAGGAAGCCATGTTGGCTCTGATAATCAGCTACACTCACACAGACAAGGCAGGGGAAACTCTGGTGCAGGAAAGTGCCCTGTCGCTATGGGAACTCTCTGTCCACTGTTATCTCTGGAGTCTGGCATTCCTAGGAGCTTAGTATGGAAGGGGAGACAAGCCCTGGAAAAAACCAAGACAGAACTATTATTTCTTATACAGCCCTGCTCACCAGGTCCCAGGGATCTCTGGGTTGCAGGCCTTGTATGTAATCAGAATTTATATCAAGGATAGTGACAGGAACCAAGAAGCGTTTAGAGCTCCCCACAGACCTTTCTTAGAGCAGCAACCCTCACTGCCATATTTTTTTCCTGTCCCAAATGCTATCAGCAGGCTGTAAAGTCCCCTCCATAGCAACCTGAGTGTTTACTAGATTCTTCCATTTGCAGTGAAATATTGGCATAGTGAATGCTGTAAATTCCCTGAAGTCAGACCTGAGCCCCGTCGAGAAGATGAGGATGTCTGAGAAAGCACAGTTTTCAAACGACTGTCACTAGTGTTCCTGTCCCCTGCCCCTAAGTAACTTCTTGAGTCATTTTTTAGCAGCCTAATGTATCATCCTTGGCCTGAGCTTTCTCTTGAGGCAGTAAATGCTCTCTCACTACCTAGTCTCCCAGCTCCAGGACATATCAGAGACAAAATTAACTTCTTGAAAAGGTAATTTTTAGTATAAACCTAGTATTGTAAGAATTTTCTCAGATGACTACAGAATTTCTAACCACACAGTGTGGGACCCGCCGTAATTCCTATTAGCACATCCATTCGCTTGTTAGAAAGTGAAGAGTGGGGCCTGTGTCTCTTTCATCTTCCTATTTTCAGTGCTAAGAAAAACATCATATATAGAGGAGATACTCAATTAAGATTAAGTTTTTAATTCATTCCTATTATTTGACTGATAGGACACCAAGCCAAACAGAAGAAGTTGAATTGTCAGAGTCCAAGGCCTTGAAATCGGGGTTGCATTTTAGGCCTTTGTTCTGTCTGTCCTCGGCCCTCTGTAGTCAGCCCCAACGATGTCAGGGGTATCACTGTTGCTATGACAACATCAATAAGTGGGCTGGTTTCAAAGGCCCTCGGTAATAGAAAACACTTTATAGTGTTTTGACAAGCAACAGACAATAAGGGCAGCTCTACAAAAAGGAGGGAAATTACTGACTTTACAGGACAAGGACTGAATTTTTTTCCAGGGTGTTTACAAAACTCACTGACCTGTAGCAACATGAGCTGAGAGAATTACTTGATTCATTGTTAGAGACCAGATGTGCAGGCTGTGCACAGACGCCACCCCGTCGACTGCTAAAATAAGCTCTTTCACACCATTATAATTCAGGCTCTTTGGCACACCTGACAAAAGGTAAGAGATGGAGGCTGTAATTATTCAACTAAATACAGTTCATTGAATTACCTAAACAAGCTGCAAAGTCCTCACCCAAATTTCAATGTGCTTATCCCTTTGCTGGTTTCTTACTTCAAATGTTTACAAAGAAGATTTACCTGACTACTTCAAGGTTTACCATCAACCAAAAGTTCCCACTCAGAATACTTGCAGAATTTACTACGCAATAACCAACAACGGCAATTATCCTTAGTTTTTATGGTATACTATTAAACTAACTATGCCTTTTCCAACCATCTTTATATACACTCTGGAAAGTAACATGAATAACATGAAATTTGGTATCAAATAATCATGGGTTAGCATGCTGATGACAACTATTGTGAATTTATCCAAATCCCAGAACTTCTCTGATCCTCAGCACATTTGTAGTAAAATACGGGTGATAAGAACAACACATAGATCACAGAACTCTTTGAGGAGCAATTCAGAAAATATCTAAACATTATGAACGGCAATGTTGTACAAAGATTAGTTACCCTACAGGTCATTTAGTGAACTGATTCCTTTTGTAAGTTTTCCATTATTTTAACTATGTTGGAGGATGCTGTATAAGAGATGTCTAAGTACAGCCCTTTTTTAGCCTCTACTTCAGTTATGTACAAGCAACACAAACACCTGGGGTGTTTATTAAAAATAAATGTACCACGACTCCATTCCAGACCTAAAAGGAAATTTCTATGGATGAAGCTCCAAAATCTAGAGTCTTTCGGAGTGGTTTTCAACCTTGGATGCACATTAGTATTACCAGAGGAGATTTTAGAAATCCTGATGACTAAGTTATAATCCGGACCAAGTAAATAAGAATCTCTCTGGATAAGGCCCAACATCAATGCTCATTTGGTGATTCTATCAGGCAGCCGAGATTGAACCACTGCACTAACATTGATGAGCCACTGAGCAGCTCTGCTTTGCAGTGGTTCTCTAGCCTGACTACATGTTTTTAAAAATACCAAAGCCAGCTCCAACCCCAGACAATTAAATCAGAATCTCTGGGTGATATAGTTTGCCTATTTGTCCTTGCCAGTGTCTCATGTTAAATTGTAATCCCCAATGCTGGAGATGGGGCCTGGTGGGAGGTGTTTGCGTCATGGTGCCAGATCCCTCATGGCTTGGTGCTGTCTTTGGGATGACGAGTGAATTCTTGCTAGATTTGGTCATTTAAAAGTGTGTGGCAACTCCCTGCCCTTGCTCCATTCTCATCATGTGATGTGCCTGCTCCCCCTTTGCCTTTTGCCACTATTGGAAGCTTCTTGAGGCCTCCCCAGAAGCAAATGCCACCATGCTTCCTGTATAGCCTACAGAACCATGAGCCAATTAAACTTATTTTCTTTAGAAATTATCCAGCCTCAGGTATTTCTTTATAGCAATGTGAGAACAGCCTAATACACTAGGTATGGGAAGCCTGAGCATAAGTATTTTTTAAAAGCTTCCCAGAGGATGATAATGAGCAGCTAGAGCTGAGAACCATCTACTTAAAGAAATAGGGAACCCTTAACCCTCCTTTTGAAAAATTTAACCCATTTATGCCTGAGGTTGCAATTTTTTGAATTTTTGTAATCAGACCTTGGCAATGACCTTAAGCAGTAGGATATAAATAACTGCCACATGCTTAGCATTCCAATAATGGAACACTAGGCATAAATAGGCTAAGAACCTTGTTTATGGGGGATTTCTTCTGTGAAGTTAACTCAAAATTCTCTACAGCATAAGCTGAGTGTTTGATCCTACCTAATATTGTTTGGGGAAGTAACAGAGAGCTGGTCATTATGCTGTTTTACTCTATGAGTGGCAAGAGACCTAGGCTCCTAGAAGCAGATGAAAGGAGTTCTTGTCTCAAATTAGCCATGCAATGTGAATAAAGTCATGGGTAAAACTGTTTTAATAATAATAACAAACTTTTATTGAGGGCCCACTATGTGTAAAGTTTGTGCAAAGTACTTCATTTATAGCAATTATCTCATTTAATAGTCCTAAAAACTTTAGAAGCTAGTTATTAAGGTTACAATTCTTATTTAACTAGAGGAGAGGAAATTGGGGTCAGTTAGATTAAGGAACATTGCTAAGGCCACAAAGAGAAGTGGCAGAATCAGGGATATCAGATCCCAACGTCTGTGCTCTGAGTACAAAGTGTTATGCAAATACTAGAGTCTAGGAATTGCAATCGAAACACTGTCTGTTATGCCTAATGTGTGTCATCTCTTTGGGGAATTACCATTTGAAGACCTGCTATCATTTATCTAGGCCCTTTGAAATTAAGTCATGATCCCACTATCCTTTTTTCACTTGTCTCCTTCATCTCATTACTGTTATAGAGAACACAGGTCCACCATGACTTATTTTATTATAAGAAATAGTGTTGCCAGGCAAGAGGCATGGCCCTACTGGCCTCAATGCTCCATCACATCCTAGAACTTTCTTTTGCCTGGGGGGGAGTCTGAAAAAAATATTAATGCATCCAGAAAAATATCTAAATTAGTGTTTAATAAATAACTTCCCAGACTTATAAATGTATTTTAAAAACCACTGAACACCATTCATAAATAATTGCATTTGAAATCAATAAGATACAATATTTCATCTATCAGAGTAGAAAAGAATGAACAGTTTGATAATACTCAGTGGTTGTGATGATGTGAAGAAAGGGATTTTCATATGCTGTTGGGGGGAAGGAAATTGATACTATATCTTTGGTAGAAATGGTAGTATCTATCAAATTCTGAAATGCATGTGATATAGTTTGGCTGTGTCCCCACCAAATCTCACCTTTAATTGTAATAATCCCCACATGTCAAGGGTAGGGCCAGGTAAAGATAATTGAATCATGAGGGCAGTTCCCCCATACTGTTCTCCTGGTAGTGAATAAGTCTCATAGATCTAATGGTTTTACAAATGGGAGTTCTTCTGCAAAAGCTTTCTTGCCTGCTGCCATGTAAGGTGTGACTGTGCTCCTCTTTTGCCTTCTGCCATGATTGTGAAGCCTCCCCAGCCATATGAAACTGCGAGTCCATTAAACCTCTTGTTCTTTATAATTACCCAGTCTCAGGTATGTCTTTATGAGCAGTGCAAAAACAAACTAATACAGCATGTAAGTTTTGAAACAGCAATATCACTTCTAGGAATTATTCCACAGATATTCAAGTGCTAAAAATATATATATCCAAGGATGATAATTACATCATTGTTTATAATGTCCATCACAAGCAAGTCCTTCCATGCTGTGGAGTAATTACGGCTGTGAAGAATGGGGTATATCTATGTATGTGCTAATATAAAAGATCTCCAAGTGAAAAATGTCAGGTGCAGAGAAAAATGTGAATCAATATGTAATCCCATTTTTATAAAAAAAGGCACACACATACATCACATACACATAGACATATACATGTGTGTGTGTATATATATATATATGCAAATGCACAAATATCTTTGGAAAGAGAAATGTCAACTTATTAATAGGTATTATCCCTGAAGAATAGGACTAAGAAGTCAAAGATGGAAATATAAGGAGACTTTTTAAAATTATTGCATACTTTTCTGTATTATTTTTAAATTTTACTAAGTACTATACTAACATAATTTGAAAACCTGAGTTAAAAAGTAAGTGTCTTCCAGAAAGGAGTTATCTGCCAGTTTCTATAATTAGCTGACGTAGACCAGTCTCTGCACTCTTCCTGAAGTAAAATAAGAAAGATAATCACCAAGGAAGAGCTATAGTGAGACACACAAAAAAAGTGGAATATAACTCATTTCAAATTGCACACCAACTTGTCTTTTATCTTTCTTTAAGTCAATAACTTCCATAATAGCAACAACAGCTGCAGCTCAGCACTTGGTGCTCAGGAAAGAAAATGGATGCTTCTGTGGCTTGACTAACCAAATATTAGAGCCAGAAAATTCACTGTTACTCTGTGACATTTGACTCCATTATCCATTTCACTGTTGTCAACACTATCATCTTTCAACAATTGTAGTGACCACCAAGAACAAACCTTTAAATGTATACTTAGCAGTGAACGCTAATGAAATGTGAGCTGTCACTAAAGGCAATTGCACTCTGAGACCAGATCTACCTTATGTCAAAATGTGCTGGACAAAAAAAAAAAAAAAAAATCAGCTATTGTCTGGATATTTCAATCATCCAGATATTTGATATGATGCAAACATACAGCTCTGGCTGAATTTTACAGGTCTCATTCCCAGGGCCAGCATGTGGGAATCCCTTCAGTGGTACGAAAAGATTAGTCCAGTGGTTCCTGAAATGTTGTCCTGGGACCAGCAGCACCAGCATCTTGTTAGAAATTCAAATTCTTGCCCAATAAGATATACTGACTCAAGAATTGTGGGAGTGGGTTCAGATATCTGTGTTTTAATAAACCCTCCAGGTGATTCTCATGCCACTAAAGTTTGAGAACTGCTGGGTTAGTCTAATAAGGGTTTTAGGCAAGTCCTTCATAATACCTATTTTCCTGGAATGTGGGATAGAAAATAGTATCATTTGTTAATTACAAATGGTCAATGCAGCAATGATAAATCACCTTCTAAATATAATTGAGTACCTTGGGTCTCCAATAAACCTTATTTTTAAATTTTAAGCAGTTTTAGGTTGACATAATAATTGTACATATGTATATGTATAGGACACACAGTGCTATTGCCATACAGATAATGCATAGTGATCAGATGAGGGTGATTAGCAAATTCATCATGTCATACATTTATTATTTCATTGTGTTGGGAGCATTCAATATCTTCCTTTTAGCTATTTGAAACTATACATTATTGTTATTCCTCCTATCTCATTGTAATTTTTCATCCTCCCTGCCTCTGTTATCTGTTCTACTTTTTACTTCTATGAGAACATTTTTTTTTTAGCTTCCACATATGAGCCAAAACATGTGATGTTTAACTTTCATTTCCTGGCTTATTTTACTTAGCATAATGTCCTCCAGTTCCATCCATTTTTCTGCAAATAACAGGATTTCATTCTTTTTCATCACTGAATAGTATTCCATTGTGTATATACACTGCATTTTCTTGATCCATTCATCTATTGTTGGACTCCTAGGTTGTACTACCACACTTTCCCTTTGATGCTCCAGTCAAATCTCCTCTGGTTATTTGTTGTCTTGGCCCTTCCTTGTTGGGGGGACTAGCCCCAGCATCTCTAGTCAGCCATCTTGCTCATGTCACTCTCTGACATACTTTAATATTCTAAGATAATGTCAACTGGAGTCAGTAGTTCTCCCATTCCAGGTACCACTGAATAGTTCTTCTGGTGATGAAGATGGATTTATTCTGATCAAGACTCTCTTATCTGGCCTTTCTGAGGCCATCAGCATCCATGGCTGACTAGTGCTATCGCCACAGTCTATAACCAAGAATTGGGAATTTCTCCCTGTGCAGATAAATATACAGGACTGTGTTTATTTCCACAAAAAGCTTCATATTTCCTATATTCCAGTCAACACAAAAATGCTAGCTGATAGTTTATATTTACCGAGCTTCCACTGTGTTCTAGCATAATGCCATTTATTTCATCTAATGGTCTCAACAACACTGTATTGTGGATGTGATACACCCATTTTTGAGTGGCGAAACTGAAGTTCAGAGGAGGTTACCTGAGGTCTCACAGCTAGAAACTTGCATGACTAGCATTTGAACGGAGGTGGGTCTGATACAAAGACCTTGCTTTTTCAACTATACGATGTGTCTCTCTGAGCTAACTCTGCCAGTAAAGATGTAGCCTAGAAAGGGCAGAAACCAGTAGTTCTTCAACCATTTTATGCCAAATGAAAAGAAAATCACCAAAGTGCAGAATGGGGGAAAGGAGGAAAGGAGGCAGGCAGTAAGCTTTAGGCATAAGGATGGATTTCTTTGCAGTGAGGGTTATTTATGTGATCTGTTCCTGGATAGTTGGAAGACTCAAAGAGCCACACAGAAATTTCACAGGCCCGGGAGAGTAGTCAAGGATAATGATAATGGGGCTGTAAGTGATGAGGTTAATAATGTAAGATCCTACTCGGTCCCAATAGCAGGCCTCAGCAAAGCCTCTGGGACCACTGGCCCCTGCTCCCAGCCATGTGAAGATCTCTAATAAAAGACCCACACCTCTTCTTTGTAGCAGTTCCCACTATTGCATTTTGGTGTAATTTTTTGAATAATCTCTTTCTCCCCTTATTAAAGTATTATCCCCATGAGGACAAAGCTTTTATTTTTTTTTTTTATTTTATTTTGTTGAGGTAGGGTCTTACTCTGTCACCCAGGCTGGAGTACAGTGGCGCCATCTCGGCTCACTGCAGCCTCTGCCTCCCAACCTCAAGTGATCCTCCCACCTCAGGCTCCTGAGTAGCTGGGACTACAGGCTTGCACCACAATGCCCAGGTAATTTTTTGTATTTTTTGTAGAGACGAGGTTTTCCCATATTGCCCAGGTTGGTCTCAAACTCCCGGATTCAAGCAATCCTCCCACCTCAGCCTCCCAAACTGTAATTCCTGGAATTATAGGCATGAGCCACTGTGCCCAGCCCATATTTCATTTCACTATACTTTATTTTGAGGGATGGGGTCTCACCATGTTGCCCAGGCTGTAGGGCAGTGCCTATTCACAGGCACAATCCCACTACTGATCAGCACAAGAGCTTTGACCCACTCTGTTTCTGATCTGTGCCAGTTCACCCTTCCTTAGGCAACCTGGTGGTACCCTGTTCCCAGGAGGCCATATTGATGTTGAACTTAGTGCAGACACCTGAACCTCATAGCACACTACAGCCCAGAACTTCCTAAGAGAGCTGTGTTCTGCTCTGCTCATCTCTGTAACTCTAGTTCTGAGCACATTACCTCGCACAGAGTTGGGGCTCAATAAACACTTGCCAAACAAATAAAGGGTCACCCTTGTTTTCTTCTACTCTGAGATACAATTTGAAAAAATATGTTTAGCTCTAATGCAGCCTAGGAGGTAAATTTATGTAGTTTTTTCTTAGGTCTTTTCCAGGTATATTTAGGGAATAATTTATATTTTTGCAGTATCTCCTCATGGTGTTTATACTTACTGTTTTTACACTGTAAGATATTACATAACAGTTGCTAGAGCAGGAATAGAAGCCAGTTCTTTTTACTTGTTCCCGTATGAAAAAAATCAAATGATAGTTTTCACAAAAATTCCTTATCACTTTCAATTTTTCCCATAATTCAAATTAACAGTGAGCATGCCTTGCAGTCTTTCCCTTTTGTGATTCTAGGGAAGAGAAAACACTGACCCTGGGAGTAATAATAAAATCACTCCTACCTTCCATGAGTAAGATGGAGAGGTCCTTTAAGATAGTGATGGTGCTGGCCAAAACCAGGATGGAAAAGATGAATGTGCAGATTGGGTCGGCTAGTTTATACTCTGGCTAGAAAAAAACAAGGATTTTGGTTGAATTCATACCTCTCTTCCAGAAAGTCTGATTAATAAGTAAACCTCCCTGTGTCTTTCCTTCTTTGTCACTCATTCACCCTTTTGACATGTGTCATCCAACTCAGAGGCAAGACTTTGTTTTTGAAGACTCAATCCTTCCTTTTAGCTTTAAACTACCAGCAAATAAAGAAGTGAGACTACAAGACATGCTCTCCCCATAATTTAAGAACTAAAAGGAAGAATATTCTTAAGTTTGCTCTCAAGAGCCCTGATTTAACTTCTTGAAGATTAATAAAAGTACAGAGTATGTGATAAAAGTATGCACAAATATGCCCACAAGATCCAATGACGTTTTGGCCTTAATTATAATGAGCAGAAGAAAGGATATTACTTGCTCAGAAATTGCATATGGCCAGCATACAGCTGGACTATACCCTTGGTTGACTGGAGTGAGTTTATTTCTTTGTCTCTCAAGTATTGCACATACTCAAGGCTGGCATCGTTGATGCAGTCTTAGGGGTGTGAACCAAAGTGTCATCCTTGCTCAGTCTCCTCACTGGAACCCTTAGCCTCAGGGTGAAATGTCTGCTTTTCTACCCTTGATGAAGTTCTTTGCCACAGAAAAGACTGTGCCCCACTCTAAGAAATTCAGCATCAACTCAACTTCTGTAAGTGGACCCTCAAACTCCACATACCCTTATAATTTTGAACTAGTTTTGCCTTAGACTTAAAGCTTTCAGTGATCATTTTGCTCAACTGAATTCAGATATTTTTGTAATTTTTATTTACATGTTTTCCCTTTTTCAGGAAAAGCTGTGAGTCTCTGCAATTAGACAATTGTGATGCAAACAGACAGAGCTAAATGTTCTTCTCCATTCTGTGCCTGCTAACCCATCTCTCGTATCAGTATTACCAGGTAGAGATCTGTAGTGGATATTTATTTATTTAGGGTCAGAGGCTTACCGGGTGAGTCTTTCCCACTTTTCATTAGCACTTTGGCTTTTGGGGGAGAAGCTACCTCTCCCCCATTGTGGGCAATACTGGTGGAACAATAAATCAGGTACTCTAACCTCCCTTCAGCCAAGCAGCAGACACAAGACACAATCTAGGTCAACTGGACTCCCGTTCACAGAAATACCATTCTTCGGCAGTGACAAAAACAGAAAAAAAAACTTGTTGAGACACATTTATTTCAGTGTGGTGTCTCGGACAGAAATTGGATCGTTTCTAAAATCTAGATATCAAAATTTGCCCTTATTTCTACTTTGATGTCTGTCTAGGAGCACACACAGTAAATTTCAGCCAATAAATATACTTTTTGCTAAAGTGAGCCAGAGATGTTCCCTATTGCTTATAATCCAAGAACCTGAAGGTATTCACAGTTTTGTTGCTGTTCATCTTAACACCATGGTTGAGGGTTTGTTTGCTTGCTTTAGCTTTGCAAAGTAGTTTGTATGGGTAAACAGAGGATGCCCATTCTCTTTAGGTTAATGTTGGAACTTCTGTACTACCTAATCTACGTAAGTACTATGATGGTGGGTAAACTCAAACTCACCTTAAAGTAGATAATAAGTGCACTAATTAGCACACTGATACTCTGAAATAGATCTCCAAGGGCATGCACAAAAGCAGCTCTGACGCTGGCATTGGCTTGCACTTCCTTGTGATTGTGGCCAAGGCGTCTCTGGTGCAAAACCACAGTTAGTCTGAAAGAGAGATCAATGTTCTTAGCACACATGAGATCAGTTTTCAAAATGTAGGCAGCATAATGGAGGAGCTGACAATAACACGCATTATCCAAAATGATGGATAGTTGAAGTATTTATGCTTTAAAAAGAACTATCTTTGACTAATGTTTAAATACACTTGTCATAAAATTGTAATACTTTTATACAAAAACAAACCACAAAGACACACCCAGTTTACTCATTCATCCACCTAATGTTTCTCTGTTTCACATTGAAACTGGAAAGCATCACTTCTTAGATGAAAATCAAGCATTTGACAATGAAGGGAGAAAATCTCCTTTACTGAAGGTTGACTGTCAGGCACTGAGCTGACTTAAAGTCAAGCCTCATTGGGAGCTTAATTAAAAGTACTGGTTTCACACGCAAAAAACACAGGAAGGGATAAATAAGGGAAAAATAAAATAAGTAGTGAATTTTATTGAGGTTTTATTTTACCTAATTTTGTGCATTTTCAAAAGAATTTGAAATTTGAATGATTTTTTTAATGTCCAATGATGAGTATATTGTGCTCATATAAAGCTCTTAATCCAGGAGTAGAAATATATTAATGTATTAAAATGATCTGGTATGTGTACTATACACACACACAATATACTGCAAAGCTGAGCATCTCTTGTCTCAAAGTAATCAATAGCAAATACTACAAACTATGTACATAATTCTGTTTATACCTTTAAGAGGTATTAGACTACAGGTAAAATCAGAACATTTTCATTGACAGCTCAGTGTTTTGCCTTTCTGAACCTTTCTAAACATTTTGGAACAAATATTTAAAAACAGCAACATATTGTTCAACGTCATGTATCCCATTCTATTTTCAGGTAAAGAGTCTGTTAAATCTCAGGTCATCACCACAAAGTGGAATGACTACTAGGCATCAAGATCTGATCACTACAGAATGTACAGTTTTCAGATGTTCAGTGTTTGGGTAGAAATTCACTCTCAACTAGGAGTTACCATTTAAGGTCCCTTAGACAGCCTGATATGGCTGACAGATCATAGACCCTCATCTGATCTGCCATGTGTGTTCATCACATTGTCATTCATTCTTTTACTCATCTTATTGACAAAAAGAGACAGGAAAAACACGTATGTAGTCACTCATATGCAGACACTTGTAAAATCTTGGGCCATAAAGGTGAGTGAAAACACATGTGGTCATTCCCCAGTGTAGCTTTAAATGTGCTGGAGAAGGTAAAGTTTAAGCACCCTCCTCTCCTCCACACACACAGGTGGAAAATTCTAATTACAATAAGTCCACCAAGAACTGGTACTATGGGTAATACAACAGAGGAGTCTGATTTAGTTAGAAAGATGTAACAGCTGAGTTGAACTCAAAAGCTTAAGCTAGAGTTAAATATGCTGAGGGAGGGAAACGTTTCAGGCAGTGAAAACTTAGCAGGCAATAGCCTTCAGGCTCTATTTATAACCTTCATCCTAGCATCTCTTCACAACTTCTATTGGAACTTTCTGTCCTGATTTTGAGTCCCCAAGGAATAGATTTATTCCTGAATCGCGGTTCTGATATCTTTATATTCAAACAATACAGCATCTAGCAGCATTTGAAACCTGTAATCCCAGTTTTTGGAGAAAATATTATAGTCACTCAGCATTCTTATCCATAAATATCTACTCGCACAAAGAAGGCAGAGATTTCCAACCGCCTTGACTTTCTGAGTGTAAAAAGCACCTGCAGTGTTAAGGTCAATGTCCAAAAGCAGTTACAAGAAAAAGAAAATTTGGATGATATCCATTTAGAAAATCAAACCTGATCATTGAGGCCCCAGATTGATGTGATACTTGGGTAGGTTTGTAGCCTTCATCTTTGTGTAGCATCAAGACAGCCTACGTGACATATGACTCTCAGGAAGTTAATACTTGTATTCTTCCTTCTGCCTCAAGACCGTATTGTTCTCCTTATGCAAAGCAGACATTATTGACCCGTAGTCAGCAATATGTGTGCTCTGGCATATTTGCCTCCTAGAGGTGACAGATTTACATTGATCTACTCACACTTGTTCTCCCAGTGCCAATGTGAAACACATTTTCAAGTTAACTGGCTGAAGATGGGGATCTAGTCACTGACAGCAGATCAAACACCATTCTTCTAATTATTTAGCTCAGAGATTTTGAGCAATGGCTCACAAACTGAGAGCTGGGTAAGTGAGATATCAAGGGGCAAGGCTATTAGAATGACCTGAGGACCTTTTTCAAAGTGTACGTGCTCAGCTATTCTTGAATTCCAGAGATGCCATTGTGCCCCCTCTTAAAATCCACTGTTTAAAACTTCATTTTTCGATCACTGTCTTCTCTACCTTCATGTGAAAATCTACCTTAGAGCATATATCAAGTTGCATTGCAAGATAGATAGGCAGATGATAAATAGGCTGAGTTTCCTATTGCTTCTGTAACAAATTACCATGATGTTTTAGCAGCTTAAAACAACACAAACTTATAGTTCCGGAGGTCAGAAGTCTAAAGCGGGTCTATAGGACTGCATCTTTTCTAGAGGTTCTAGAAGGGAATTCATGTTCTTGTCTTTTCCAGCTTCTAGAAGTCACTTGGCTCCAGGCTGTCTTCTCCATTTTCAACATCAGAAATACAGCATCTTCTCTCCTCTCTGATCTCTTGTTTCCTTCTTATAAGGATGCTTGTCATTATGTGGGCCCACCTGGATAATCCAGGATAATCCCCTATCTTAATATCCTTCATCACATTTGCACAGTTCCTTTTGCCATATGACTTAACATATTCAGAAGTTCCAGGGGTTCGGATGTTTAAATCTTTTTAGGGGAGTGGGTCATTATTCTGTCCACCATCATGATAGCTAACTAGATCACTAGACAGAGAGATGGATGGATGGAGTTTTAGGTAGAGTTGCCCAGAATTAGATCCTCAAATGGGAAGGAGAAATTTGACTCAAAAAGATCAAAGTCCTGGCCTCAAAACCCCACTGCCTGAGCAATCCAGTAGTTCATTTTAGGAAAGGCAGACTCGTTTGTCAAGGGACGTATGCTCATCTCCTGTAAGATGATTTAAGACTGCCTAGATCAAAGAATGGACCAGCAGCTTGAAACCAAAGGGAGAATTTAACTAACATAGCACAAGGCAGAATTTTCATGCAGTCACAATGCTGCAAAGATAATACAGGCTGTTTTTGAGAGAAATAAATTTCCTTTTATGAGTTCTATTAAAATATATGAAACTAATGACCATTTTATGGAAATGCTGCAAAAGAGAATGCAAAAGTAAAATGGGGACTGAAGTAAATACATTTTAGAGTCCCTTCCAACGCAGCCCACTGGGAGGCCATCATCTGCTCACCTCACAGAAATGGAACAGTAGTAAGTCACGCCCCATGTGGAACCATCAACATGCCTGAGAGCAGAATGTAAAGGAGCTCAATTCTGGGCCTGTGAATCTGGATTAAAATCCTGGCTCTGTACTACTTAACCTCACTGGGCTTCAGTTTCCTGATCTATAACATAGGGGTGTTGTGAACATTAAAGTTAGTAATGTATATCCAAACATCCTCACCCTGCCTCCGGCACACCAGAAGCTTTCAAAACATGATAGCTAGCAGAAGCCAGTATTAAAAAAACACTTTAGCTTAAACAAAAGCAGTCAACCTTGTTTTCACTCTTAGAGCCATTCAAACACTCTGTCTGGCCTCTACCATCTTCACAAGTACTGAGTTTTTAAAAAGTCTTTGTCCAGGTAGAGTTAGAGGAGAGCCTCATGGGCACTGTGCGGGGACCAGGGGATGACTTACACAATGTTGGCTGCCACTGCACAGCTGGAAACGATGATCATCACAGTCGCCTGGATCTGGTAATCGGGATACAGCAGGCGCTCACACGCCAGGTACACCAGCACGCCAGTTACCACCCAGATGCACAGGATGGAAAGCAGGGCACCAAGGATCTCTAGGAATTCAGACACATACAGAAACCCACACACAGACAACTCCATCACCTACACCCCCAAAAGTCATAAGACTCTTTGCCGCTTCCCCCAAAAAGAGGCTTCACACTAGTTCACTCAGTGATTCACAAAGTAAGTCTGGACAGATTTTAAAACTAAGAGAAGGAATTTTAATGTTGCATTCATAAAACACCAGCGTCTGAGTCATTATGCTCCATGTTACTAAGTAATTTCCAGCAAATTTTTAGAACATATTAACTGCTGCCTACCCCCTGCACCCACCGCCCACTCCACCACCCCGCCACCATTTTCCTTGGGGATCTTAATTTAAACAGGTGCTAAAATGACTGAAACTTATTAGGAGGTAAAATAATGAGACACAGAGAGTAAAATGTGTTTAGAAACTCTTAATTTCGCCATAAAACATTTACGACCTGCCAGTGCCAGCACCTTCAATGGAATAAAATAGTGAAAAGGGAAAGCTTCAGAGAGCACTTGAAGAAAATGAGTTTTATTTGCCAATGCAACATATTATAAACACAGAGGTGAGCTCAGAGGCTTACTAACACTCTGACTGCATTTTAAGAGCAACAGTAAGGAAAAGAAGCATCAGAATAGAAGCGTTTACATCAATATGTAAAGATAAAATGGTGTTCAATCTGCCCACTGAGGAAAGTGCATTTGCTCACACTTCATTCTGACCTTTAATTCAAAACCATAGATAGATTCTAAAAACCCAGAAGGGTCTAGAAACATTCTTTGAGTCCGTGGTCAGGTACAATCTATCGTTTAGTCCTTCCCCACTTTAAGCTAATTCCAGAGATTAGCTCCTTTTAAAGCAGAGCAATGTAATATATTATTACCCAGTGTGTGGCAATAATTTCCCAGACTTTAGTCATTTACAGACAACCTTCATAACGTTTTCCAAATCCACATGCTACCTGCCTTATTAACCACTCAATTTTTTTTTCAAATAAATTCCCTTTTTACACTTAGCTTCTTCCTAAACAATGTTATCCATGAAATTACATATTTGATGTGCTAGTTTATTTTGTAATGGGCATCAGGATGTGTAAGTATTGTCCATGTGATACTTAAAATTATCTGACGAACCAACTGTGGAACATTTCTCACACTATGGGAAATGCTGATGCAGATGTTTACGGCATGAGCTCAAGTGTCAGATGTATATGGACTGGCTATGTGACTTTAGACAAGTCACTTAACCTATTTGAGCCTGAATGTTCTTATCTATATGTATTATAATGATAGAATATATGTAGACTATAATAATAGAATAATAGAATATACATAGATTATGGGTTAAATTATGTTCTGCCCAAATTTATATGTTAAAGTACTAATCTTTGGCCGGGTGCGGCAGCTCATGTCTATAATCCCAGCACTTTGTGAAGCCGAGGCAAGCGGATTGCCTGAGGTCAGTAGTTCAAGACCAGTCTGGCCAACATGTTGAAACCCCATCTCTACTAAAAATACAAAAAAAAAAAAACCCAAAAAAAATTAGCTGGGCATGGTGGTGTGCACCTGTAATCCCAGCTACTCGGGAGGCTGAGGCAGGGGTATTGCTTGAACCAGGGAGGTAGAGGTTGCAATGAGCCGAGATTGTGCCACTGCACTCCAGCCTGGGCAACAGAGCAAGACTCTGTCTAAAAAAAAAAAAAAAAAGTACTAATCTTCAGTTCCTCAGATTATGACCTTATTTGGAAATAGGGTAATTGCAGATGAAGTTAGTTAAGATGAGATCATACTGGAGTAGGATGGGCCCAATATGGCTGGTGTCCTTACTTAAAGTGGAAACCTGGACACAGACATGCAAATGGGGAAAATGCCATGTAAAGATGAAAGCAAAGCTCTATGAACCAAGGAATGACGGACAAAGTTTCTGACAAAGTTTGCCAGAAAACCACCAGAAGCTAAGAGAGAGGCCTGAAACTGATTTCCCCTTACAGACCTCAAAAGGAACCAACCCCACTGACGCCCAGTGGCAGACTTCTGTTTTTCCTAACTGTGAGGCAATAAATGTCAGTTGTTGAAACAGAAATGTATTTAAAACCGAGGAATGTATTATTACCCAGTGTGTGGCAATTACTTCCCAGACTTCAGTCATTCATAGACAACCTTCATAATTTGTTATGAAAATTAATAATGTACCCCCAAAATAATGTACCCAATTTGTAGTACATTATTAAGGTAGCCATAGGAACCTAATATGACATATAGCAAACACTCAAGAATCTGTTATTTTATTAGTCTACTGAGGCTACTTACAACTAGTTCCCCTTTGCAGAAGTTTATGAGGAACAGGCCCAAAAATTTCTGGTTTGCCGGAAATGGAAGTTGAGTCTGTGGATGTCAGGAAGTGTGTTTCCTACCCGTGAAAATCCAAATCAGGGTATGAAAGTGGAGCATGTCTAACGCAAAACCCATGGTTAGGAAGCACAGTGGGAAAAGAGCTGCAGGTGTAAAGCTCAATACCAACAGCAAGAGTCAGATCTCAAGACAAAAAAAGAGTCAAAAATCCAAAAGTAACTAGTTAGGAGACACATGAGGATCATTGGTAAATGCTACCATGATTGCTTTAAAAAAAAAAAATAGCTTAGCTGGACTCACTGGGTTGACCAGATGATGGGTGTGTTGGGTATGAATGTGTTGGACTCACCTCTATGTCTACAGAGGTGCTGTTTAATATGGTAGCCACCAATCATGCATGGCTGTTTAAAATGAAATTAAGTAAATTTAAAAATCTGGTTCTTCAGTAGCACTAGCCGCATTTAAAGTGCTCAATAGCTACATCATACTGTATATCACAGAATATTGCCCTCGCAGCAGAGAGTTCTATGAACAGCTCAGGGTCTTCCATGCCCACGACGCCAAAGTACAAGCAGAGATCTAAATTCTGAGTTCACCCTACGTTTTCAAACCATCTTAGGTTTACAAAACTGCTTTGACAAATGGTATCAGAAAGGGTCAAGTACATGTAAAACTTTACACTGACAAATAATGGGTGCTTAGCCAGAGGTCCGTGTTTTCCAAGTGTAGTGCTGTTCAAGCGCCAGAAAAAGCATTCTCACATCACATTGTCACGAACTCTCTTTACTGCTGTTTATTGCCTCGTCTCCTGGATGTTAAAGGGAAGCAAGTCAGAACACCTGTGATGATCAATGGTTTAGTATGAAATTAGGACTTCCTACCATTCTAAACTTGAGAAACTGCAGTCCATAGGTGTTAGTCTACAAGCTGTGACACGTGTCTAGCAGCCCTTTCAGTGAAGGCTGGCCACCCTTGCTCAGCTCTCTGATTTCCTCTACATTGAGGTTCTCAACCAGTGTGAAAATGTGGAATTGTGGTTATTTGTTCACATGATTTGCACAATATTCAGTCAGAAGCTCCTCCAGCTGATATAAGGAATAACACAGAGGAGAACTGAAGTTACAGAGTGTGGGGTTGTGGGGGTGGGTAAGGGAGGGATTGTAAAAATGAGTCAAAGTAAAAACCCTTATGAAGACCTAGGTGATGGGTTGATAGGTGCAGCAAACCATGACGGCACATGTTGACCTATGTAACAAACCTAAACATCCTGCACGTGTACCCCAGAATTTATTAAAATTAAAATTTATAAAAGCATACAGTCAAATGTATTACAGACCAAATTTAGAGACCTCCAAGTTGTTTATTTATGCTGCTTGGTTAAGTTATTTATGTCTGTTTTAGTGCATACATGCTATTTGAAATCCCTGTAATTATTAGTTGAGAAAGCTGGAATTTGCCCTGGACTTCTTCTCTCCCTTTCTTAATCAGAGTGGATTCATTTGTCTATTGTTGTGAAATTATTTAAGGAAGCACATGTGAACCACATTAAATAAATGGAAGGCAAGGCTCAGGCACATGTTTCAGCACATGTTTGCTTTCATCCTGTTACAACAGTCAACTGAGCAATAAAAAATGAACACACACCCCTTATCATTACTTTGGCTACTTCCTATCCAAGAGTAAGCAGTTACTCAGTGAAGGAACCAGCCGCAAGAAAGGAGAAAAAGTAAACTTTCATCCTCTCCTCCTCCTTCTCCTCCTCCTCTTTTGCATTATTGTTGATTGAGTGAGCAAGATATTCAGTTGGACCATCCACTGAATGGCTAAATGCTGTGTGTGAGCAGGAAGCCTATATTCTATTCCTGAATCCTCTATAAGAAGTTCTTCAATCTCTGTAACTCTCTTGGGTGCTCCGTGCCTCATTTTGCAATATGGCAGAAGCTTTACTCCTATCCTCTCTTCCAGGGATGCAGAGTAATTTAGTGAACTGTGTTATGTCTGTCACCATGCACAGAGTCCCTGAGGCTGGGGCGGTTGCTGAAGTGATACACGTGTTCCTGTTGTCCCAGAGGACTAGAGATAGCACCATTAATCTGTTATTTGAATTAATATTGAAAACACACATTCCCACGTAGACGTTTGTTTTATCCTGTGCATCAGAAATGTGTCTCTAAGGATTTTCCAACAAGGCTTTGCTTTGTATCTTCCATTTTTACCCTTGGTTTGACTTTGCAGCACCAGCCTGCTGTTATTGCTCACTCTATGAACTGTACCTGCTCGGTGCCATCCAAACGTCAGCCGCTTAGAGGGAGGCTTCGATGACAACCACAGGGAGAAGAGACTGAGCAGGAAACTGGTCAGGTCAATTAAGAGGTGGGCAGCATCTGTGACGACAGCAAGACTCCCAGCAAAGTGCCCACCTAGAGAATGCAAAATAGTACACTGTGTTAAGGCCCCAGAATGCAGCTAGATTCATAGACATGCTAACCATCGTG
Source organism: Piliocolobus tephrosceles (assembly GCF_002776525.5). NCBI lineage: Eukaryota > Metazoa > Chordata > Mammalia > Primates > Cercopithecidae > Piliocolobus > Piliocolobus tephrosceles. The sequence continues at coordinate 120,603,541 of NC_045440.1, read as the reverse complement.
GGTGAAAATGCCGCAGACTCACAAAACTTTAGAGGAGAAAGAGATCTTAAAGTTGATTTAATTCGCTCCTTCTGCAACTCAGACAGTGGCTATGATTTGAACACGTAGAAATCAATTTTAAAGGAGAAGCCATTCCTTGGGTAGCAAAGACACAGAGATTAGAAAGTGTGGGGCAGGCACATCTGGAGAACACCTTAGTTAGACTGGGGTAAGAGGATTCAAGAGAGAAAAATACAAGAGGATCAGGCTGAAGCAGTGTGGGCCAGATTCAAAGAGTCTCATAATCCAAACTGAGGACATGGACTTTTGTTTATAAACTAGATGTTGCGATCTGGCCCACAGATGTGTTTTTATTTGACTTATAATTTAATCATCATCTTTACCCTTTCCTTTTTCTCTATTAATTCATATTATCCACCTGAGCTTGAAATCCCTGTACTAAATAATAGGGAGCAGAAAGGAGAAAGGGCAGGTACCTTCCAATGGGCATCTTGAGTGCTACAATCCAATAAAGCACAGGGATGCAATGTAAGCCACGAGAGTCCTGCCTGGCTTTTCCCTTTATTTGATGTGCTCCCTCTACTTCCCTCTAATCCTCCTTTGAGAAAAGACCTCCAGCCTCCAAAATAGAAGTTAAAGAAAAACCTTGCCCTTTCCTTCCCAGATATGGTTTGTTGTTTGAGAGCAATAACCTTTATTGCTCTTACTACATCTTCTCAGCAAAGGGCTTTTGCTGACTGATTAGTTCTCCCTACAGCTGTTTATTGCCTTGTGTACTACAAAATAGCAGAGACTGTCAGCCATCAGCCCCGCCATCATCAGACTCACCTTGTCTCGCCTAATGATTTTTAAAAATTACATAGATAGCTCATAATTGCAATAATCCCCACAGGCCATTGGCTCTAGCTGTAGTTAATAACTGGTTTGTCAAGGTTTAATGGGCTGAAGCAAAGTAATCTTCGAGCCTGTTACCGAACAGTCAGTGCAAAAATCAGAATGATTCATTAGCCAAAAAGCAACATTTTGCTAACAAATCAGCTGTCCTTCCAATTATCCTCTAATGTTGCTCTATCTGCCAAACTTGGTCCTGATGATAAAACTGTGTTAATAAGGCATTATTTCTTGCCTGGAGAATAACTCCATGCAGATAAGCAGTATGCTGCAATCACAGCAATGAGTGATGATGATTCTACGTGCTGGGTTGAAATATAGTCTAAATCAAGGAAATGAAGTCAGTCTTATAAAGTCTCTTCAACAGTCTCAGCTGAGGCAGGAAGCACCTGAGAAAGAAAAAGGGCTTGCTTTGGAAGAAAGCATGTTACTATGGAGGCTTGGAAACTGAGAACCATTTTGCAACGTTCAGAGCTCCTTATAGGAGCCATCCAGAAAACTGTAGGCAATCACTGACACATAGAGCAAACTGCTTGCAAGAGGTAATTTGTGACTGATCTTGCATTTGCTTCTGAAAGCATGGAGTACTATTGACAATTAATTCAATTATCCAGCCAATATTTATTGAGCCCTTACTGTGCATGGTACCGGGGATTGGGTATACAAAGATAAACAAATCACAGCCTTTGTTCAGTGATCTCCTTGTTTAACACTCACTGTACCAGAGACAAGGTAATGGGCTAAGGGATCAGAGAGCTGCTCTCACTGGGAGGAGTGAGGAACTTTTCACAAAGAGAAGGGTAAGAATTAGCAAAAACAGAAGGGTTTTCAGGAAGAGATAAAATCACGGGCTAAAATAGAGTGAAAGAACATAGCACTTTTCAGGAAAAGCAGAAGGTATGGAGGGTTGGAGGAAAAATGGGAAATGAGCCTGAGAAAGCACATTGGAAATGCCTGTGTGGGGTATTATATGTCAAGCCAAGGGGGGTTTGAATGTGATTCTATGGCTAAGGGGATCTACTTATTATTTTGAGGCAAGGTTGTGGTATGTTGAGATCTGTTTTTAAGAGAGACGTCTTAGCCAGCAATATGGAGGATGACTTTGGAGAGAGGAGGAGCTAGAGGTTAAGACTTGACAGTGTTAGCCAAGGAAAATTATGATAAAGGCATGAACTAGGGCAGCAGCAGTCATATTTCTGGAATACTTGACAAGATGTGGAGAGCAGTACACTTATACAAAGATAAGAGACACACAGAAAAGACTCAGACCTGGAAGACTTTACTTAAGGCCTGTGGGGTGAAGGTGACAGCAATAGAGCAGAGAACTATGGGGCCTGGGTCTCACAAACTACCTCCAATTAAGATGGTGTTAATTCCCCATGCGGGTTTCCATGGAGAACAGAGACTTACTGACAGCAGTGAAAAAAGTAAATGTTTATCTGACAACATTAGCCGTGTGTCCCATTGCTGGGCTACACAGTTGTGTGCTATTAATTAATTTTTTTAAATTCTTTAATTAGTTTGTGAACAGTATTATGATACTATACCATATGTTGTGTCAAAACCCCATTGAGTTGTTATTTAACAAATACAACAGGTCCTCAAATAACATCATTTCATTCAACATCCTTTGTTTATAACGTCGATAAGAAAATAAAATGGATTCCTGACCAGGGCCGCTGTCTGTGTGGAGTGTGCATGTTCTCCCCATGTCTGCATGGGTTTTCTCTGAGTATTAAGAGTTTCTTCCCACATTCCAAAACTGTGCACGTGAGGTTCACTGGCACATCTACATCGTCCTGGTCCCGGCGGGACTGAGTGTGGGTGTGACTGCGCCCTGTAATGGGAGGCATCCTGTTCAGGGCTGTTTCCCACCTTGAGCCCTGAGCTGTGAAAGGCTCCAGCTATGAAACTAGAATAGGAAGGCTGAAAAAAGAATGAATGAAAACAAATGATTGTAAAATAAATACGTGAAGGTAGATGATCATCATACAGATGCCTAACAAAAAAAGAGTATGAAAGTGCTCAGCAAGCCCAGCTCATTTTTTATTTGGGTTTGAACTGTGTGGTGGTAGGAGGCACTCCTGACAATTTTCACTTTGTAAACATTTATTCCTTGATGGAACCACCACCATTATGACCACCCTCACTCACTGATTCGCCCAAAATTGCGTAATTGTATCACTTGTGTTTATCATCTTTCTTAGATGTATGTATAGCTCAGGTTTATTTCAGTGTTTCATATTTGAAGTGTTTTGGCCTTTATTTAGAAGTTTTGTGATGTTTTTGTGACCAGTAATATGGCATGGAAACTTGACTCGTTTCTATCAGTTGGCCTATGGTAAAATTGGTTTTTGTTATATGTCGTTTCACTGAAAGGCAAAGTTTCTAAGAACCTCTCCATGATGTTAAGTGAGGACTTACTGTGTTTAAAGTATATCACAGTTCTCACAGCCATGTTTTGACATTTCTTAAAATATTAATACCAGAAACCTCCAAAAATATAAGAGGCCTGAGCTACTATAATTCCTTGGCTGTGTAGAACAAGGTAAGTGCCCTGATCAATAAAACTTGTGGTTATCACACCACCCAGCAATATCTTTCTCTTAGTAAAAGAGAAGTTTTTCACTCACATACTTACCGTCTTCCCCAGGCTGCTCCCAGCTCTGAATTCCTGTCTCATAATCTGGTGTTTTCTCTATTTTTTTTTTTTTTTTTTTTTTGAGACGGAGTCTCGCTCTGTCGCCCGGGCTGGAGTGCAGTGGCCGGATCTCAGCTCACTGCAAGCTCCGCCTCCCGAATAGCTGGGACTACAGGCGCCCGCCACCTCGCCCGGCTGGTTTTTTGTATTTTTTAGTAGAGACGGGGTTTCACCATGTTAGCCAGGATGGTCTCGATCTCCTGACCTCGTGATCCACCCGTCTGGCCTCCCAAACTGCTGGGATTACAGGCGTGAGCCACCGTGCCTGGCCCATGTTTTCTCTATTCTTACTCAATTCGGAATAGTCCTACTTCAGATATCTCCCCTAACTACTCTCAATTTCTTCCAGCAAAGGCCATACCTGAGCTTATTTTTCTTCTGAGGTCTTGGCATCTGAACGTGTATCCATTCAAATAGAGAAACGTTTACATCTGCAACGTAACACCTCTTTTTGGCCTTTCTACAAGTAGGAATTTTCACAAGCTATCAGAAAGAGTCCCAATTCAACAGGTTCAAAGGTCCCTTAAAGGTGGATACATTATGCTTATATCCTTCTTTAGTTCATTCTCCAGTTTGCTCTGTACTCTGTTGCAAATTATTTCCCTCAACACAGCTCTATGACCTGCTTCTCCCCCATTCTAAATGTCAATTATTTCCCAAAATCTATGAATGAATCCATATTTCCCAGCCGAGCCTCAGCTCTTCTTGGCCCTCCAACTACCATTCTAGTTATATTCTCCATTAACCACATTTTACCCTACACTCCTGCCTTGGATAGGCTTTCGCAGTTATAAGCTATGAATGCCTAACCCAAACTAGCTTAAACAATACCAACAACAATAATATACCAGTATATTGGCTCATACAACTGAGAACAAATCTGAGTGGGATTGGATCAGATGCAGCCCAGTCCTAAGGTTCAAAAATGTTCTTGTCTGCTCTATCTCCAGCTACTGCTTTTGATTGTTCAGTTTAAGAAAGACTTTTCCTCCATTTCAGCAACAAAGGTAGACCTCTAAAAGCTCCAGACCTGTATCACTTCAGCTCAGTTTTTGTAGAGGAAAGAGAGAACGCTTTTTTTCCATCCTCCCTATGTAAAGACCCAGAGACTCTGATCAGTCCAGCTTGGTATCTCATATCCAGCCCAGCCTAAGAGCATGAGGTTCTCAGACCAGCAGGACCAAAATTGCAATCAGAGAAAAGAATATGACAAAGCTTGCTGAAAGGAAATACCAGTCTACTACAGACAGTGGTACCCAAATTTCTAAGAATACAGATTTCCTTTCCTGTTTCAGACTCATGCACTTGGAATCTTTCAAGGCAAGCCCTGATAAATATCTATCTCGTAGACCACAGCAGTAAGTAGTGTGCTGTTCCTTCAGGCCACTACATCTACCTTTTGGCCACATCTCAATTCCTATTCACTTTTCAAAGCCTTGCTCAAACCCCATATCCTGCAGGAGGACCTCTCAGATTTTCAAAAGTGATCTGAGAATAGTAATTGCTTTCTCTAACATAGCCAAGAATGGCTTTGGGGAGGAGGTGAGCTGTGCATCAGGGTCTTAACTAATGACCAGGATTTTAATGAGTATGGAGAAAGAGGAGAAGGCTTTTCTATTCAAAGAAAAAAAGCATAAGAATAAAGTGCAAAGAATATCTTGCAGAGAATGAATAAACAAATGTGGCTGAAACAGGGTAGTCAGGGAAACAGCAAGACAAGAATATTGATAGTTTTGCCACCAGATTATGCAATGTCTTGAAAACTGAAGTAGGAATTTTTCATTTTGTACAGGATGCTAGAGCTTTCCAATATATTGATCTTTTTTGACTTGAGGCAAGCAATTAGGGCCTAGCACAGTGGGAGCCTCTGAAGCAGTCTCTTCTAGCTACAAACACCCTTGTCAGTTTATCCCAGTGTTCAGTAAAATGTACCACGCTTGTCATGAAGGGAAAAAGGTTGTGAACCCTGAACTAAGCAAAGGGGAGCCAGTTAAAAAACAATTTATTTTTGAGACAGAGTCTCACTTTATCGCCCAGGCTGGAGTGCAGTAGTGCAATCTTGGCTCACTGCAACCTTCACCTGCTGGGTTCATGCACAATTCTTCTGCTTCAGCCTCCCAAGTAGTTGAGATTACAGGCATGTGCCACCACATCCAGTGAATTTTTATATTTTTAGTAGAGATGGGGTTTTGCCGTGTTGGCCAGGCTGGTCTCGAACTCCTGACCTCATGTGATCCACCTGTCTTGATCTCCCAAAGTGCTGGGATTACAGGCATGAGCCACCGCACTGGCATCAGTAAAAAACTCTGAAGACAGAAGTAACACAAGGAGAGCAATGTTTTAGGAAAGTTGGCTCAATCTCAATATAGCTCAAATGCTGAATAATTTTTAGTCAGTATCAATTTAATTTATTTACTGACATCATCACTTACTTCTGCCCCTAAAGTCAGATTAGAACTCATAGACTCTAATATATAAAAATGAGAAGAGAAAGAGGAGGTTGTGAATGAATTTAGACCCTTATCTCATACCATACAGAAAAATCAACTCAACATGGCTTGGAGACTTAAATATAAGATCTGAAACTCTAAAACTACTAGAAAAAAAATATAAAGAAAAGGCTCCATGACATTGGTTTGGGCAATGCTTTTTTTTAATGTGACCCCAAAAGCCCAGTCAACAAAAGTGAAATTACACAATTGGGATTACATCAAACTCAAATGCAAAGGAAGCAATCAGTAGAATGAAGAGACAATCTACAGAATGGGAGAAAATGTTTGCAGACCATACATATGATAAGGGGTTAATATCCAAAATATATATAAGGAAGCCAAACAACTCAATACTAAGAAAACAAATAACCTGATTAAAAATGGGCAAGGAACCTCAACAGACATTCCTTGAAAGAAGACTTAGAAATGGCTAACACGTCTATGAAAATATGTTCAACATCACTAATCATCAGGAAAATTCACCTCACATCTATTAAGAGTGCTTATTACCAAAAAGAGGAGAGATAAATGTTGGTGAGAATGTGGAGAAAAGAAAAGAAATCTTGCAAACTGCAATGTAAGTCAGTACAGCCATTATGGAAACCAGTTCCTTAAAAAATTAAAAATAGAACTACCATATGATCCAGCAATTCTGCTACTGTGTATATATCCAAAGGAAGTGAAGTCAATATGTTGAAGATATATCTGCCCTGCCATTCAATGCTGTTCATTGCAGCATTATTCACAATAGCCAAGATATGGAATCAATCTAAGTGTTCATAGACAGATAAATGGATAAAGAGAGTGCGGTATGTATATACAATGCAGTTCTGTTCAGCCTTTAAGAAGAAGGAAACCCTGTCATTTGCAGCAACATTGATGAACCTGGAGAACATTTTATTGAGTGAAATAAGTCAGGAACAGAGAGACAAACACCACATGATCTCACTTACATGTGTAATCTAAAAAAGTTGAATTTATAGAGCAATGAGTACAAGTGTGGTTACCAGCGGCAGGGATAGGGGCTGGGGAAGGAAGAAGCTGGGGAGGTGTTGGTCAAAGGACACACAATATTAGTTAGATAGAAGGAATAAGTTTAAAGAGATCTATTGTAGAACATGGTGACTATAGTTAAGCACAATGTACTGGATTCTTCCAAATTGCTAAAATGAGTAGATTTTAAGTGTTCTTAGCACAAAAAAAGTTAAGTATGTGAGGTAATGTCCATGTTAATTAGCCCGATTTAGTCATTTCACCATATATGCATATTTCAAAACATCATGTTGTACATATTAAATATATATCATTTTTATTTGTCAATTAACATAAATTAATTTTGTGAGCGGAAGATCATCTCTTTTCAGACTATTTACTAGATATCAGCCGGAGGGACAATGCCATCTATTCTCAGCATCCATATGGATTCAGGGAAAAGCAGAGGAAGAAAGTAGTGGAAGAAAGAAGTCAGTCAATGAATCTTCCTGAGCTGTGTTTGCAGGTAGTAGTGCCAGAATTTTATTTGGATGTCCAAGAACATCGCCTTTTCAAATCACATTTCAAATGAATTCTGTTATTAGGTTTTTCATTATGTCAATCTTTTACATAAGCTATTGAATATTATCCACAAACTTATTAATTCCAATAATGATAAACAATATCCCTCTGGTATAGATGTTAGTGAATTTCCAAAAGGTGTTTTCCAGATTAGAACTGCTAAAAGTAAGTTCTTTGCGACTCCATCAAGCTATTAATTCAGCTTCTTCAAAGGAACTGACTCCAGGAATTTTGTGGTATGAGTTTGTTCTGTAAACTTTGACTGAAAGGATATTGCCAACCCTGGAATTGTCTTGGACTAGACGTGTCTAAGTTCTTTCATAGTTTTCAACAGTTATAAATGTCCAAATATGAGTGTATAGGCCATTAGACTCCATAGCTAGAAGAAACCAGCTAATTCTGGTTGCTAGATATTATAATGCAAAAAATAGCTAAGCAGAGTCTATTTTTCTCTAGTCTCAGATTATGATTAATTTACCCCTTTGGGTAACAGAAATGTAGCCACCAAAATATTGGTAACAGAGTGTGAAGGTAACATTTGATAACAGATTGGTAGTAGCTTATGGTCCTATATGTCAGGTAGTTTACAGTGTTCTTTTTTCTATTTGGGGAAAAATAATAAGATAACATTGCATATCAGGACATTTGAACGAAGTTAATACCAACATGAGGCTATCATGTTCCATGGTATGATAATACATTTGAAATTTTCAATGAGATGAATGACTTTGAAAAAAAAATGAATGGCCAAAGTGTACCCAAGATGGAGAAATTTTGAGTATATCAATAAGTGAGGAAGAAGCTAAAAATCATATCTAAAAATCATCTCCAAAAATGTCTCCAAAGCCATACAAATAACTAGGTAGTTTTTTAAAAAGGAAGAGATAGTAAAATGTTATATAAACTGTTTTTATTTTTTTATAAAATTATTAAAATTAAACTTTCCATTTAAGCATGCATAATTCAAATATAAAAACCTAGAAAAATGACATAAAAACAGAAAACTATAGTTAAATTTCAATTATTAATAAAGATGTAAAAATCCTAACAAAAATATCAGTGACTCAGATTCAGCAATGCATTAAAAGGATGGCCCGCCACAGTCAATTTGAGAGGCACCATAGTTAGGGCTTAGGAATATAAGCTCTGGAATTCAGACAGCCTGCCCACTTACAGGTATGTTTCCAAGGGAGAGTTACTTTACTCTTTGTGCTTCTAGTTCCTTCTATAAAGTGAGATTAACAATGAGAGCTACCTCTTAGGGAATTCACCAGGATTAATTAAGGTAATACACGGAAAGCACTTATCACAGCTTCTAACACATAGTAAGCATTAAATAAATAATAGCTATTATCATAATGCCAAAAATGCAAAGATCATAACATGTTTCAAAATCTCTTAATATAACGCACCTCAAACACTGGTCAAAAAGCTTTAAAAAACAATAAATTCAAAAGAAAAGGTATTTGATTAAAAGTTAACACTCATCCTTGATTCTTTGTTAATCATTATAAAACTGAAACAAAGAAACATTTCATTAACATAATACAAAACAACCCTTCAAGAAGCATTTTGCTTAACAGCTAAATAATCAAACATAGATTTGATTTAGCATAAGGTATTGTTTAACATGATAAAAACATGAAACACACAAAAGAGATATAACTATTGAAATGAAGAGAAATGTTTTCTGCACAAGAGAGGGTGATGTCCTGGGATGAGGAAGATGCACGAGACAGGAAAAGGGGACATGCACTGAAATATATTTACAATTGACAATAATTCAAATGCATAATTGAGTACAAAGTGAATATACAAAAATCAAAACTTTAGAATACAAAAAGTAATTATCTAGAAAACAAAACATGAAAAATGGTGGACTGCACTCACCCCTGGAAAGAATAAGCCAAGCACATATAATAATCAGAAATAACTCTTTCAAGAAGTAGGCTGTCCGTGTAGTCAGATGAACACCATAAAACCTTCATGAGACATGTAGAAGATTTGGATAAATAGAGAAACATAACATATTCCTGGAGGGAAAGCCGAATACTTAAAGATATTGTGTTCTCAAATTAACTTAAATATTAATAAAATCGTAATTGGATGGGGGAAAACTGAACAGAACAATTCTCATGTTTAATTAGGATAATAAACAGAGATAAACAGCCTTTGCTTTGCTAAATTAAAAATCATTAATAGGAAATAACAGATATTATAACATATAAATCTACATTAATTATGTCCTTGACAGAGACCAGAAACACAGATCAGTGAAACACCTTAGAAATAGACCTGCTATTTACAAAGTGTTGATAAGTGATTAAAGAAATATCAAAAATCAATGGGGAAAATAATTATTTCATAAATGATGCTGAAAACTGTGTTAGCTATTTAGAAAAAAATTCAGTCCTTAGAACATACAAATATATCTAATATCAACATAATTTTAAAATTAAATACAAAAATTAAACAACAAAAAAGCTATCTTCTCAGTAGATGGAGAAGGATTCTTAAGCACTAAAACAGTGAAAGAGTAGTAAAAGAAATGAGCTCAAAATGAAAAGTTTAAAATAGTTACCTATGTAAAATTTAAAACTTCTCTAAGTCAACACAAACATCAAAAGGTTAAACAACAAACTGGAAAAGCACTTATAACTAATATAACAAAGGTCTAATATCCTAATACATAAAGAGCTCCCAGAGATCAATATAGAGAATTAAAAAATTTTCTAAAAAAGAAATGAGTAACAGACATTAAGAGACAAGGAGAAAATGCATTAACAGAGGGAAATACAGATCACTAATAAGCATGCAAAAATAGTCTAATAGTAACAATTAAATAAATAAATATTAAAACATTCATCTATACAATAGCAAAGAGATTTCAGAGATTAAAATTAGTTGTCATTAAGATTTGGAGTCAGAATCATTCTCAAGTAGAGCTGGTAGACATGAATTGTTTAGCTTTCTCAACAGCACTCTGGCAATATGAATCAAGTAATACAAATATTCATGTCCTTCAAGCAATTATTTCCACTTTTAGGAATCTCTTTGAAGGGATTAACCAGAAAGGCAGGCAGAACTTTCTTCAAGATTTTGCATTGCAACATTGTCCATAAGCAGGAAAAAACTCCCTAAATTTCTAACAATAGAGGAATCGTTATGTAAATTACAGTGGAGCATATTAGAGAATATTGTTCAGGCATAAAAATGTTTTTGAAGAGTATTTGACAGTGTGGTCAAAAGCATTCAGTATGGTCTCAGTTATGTTTAAAAAATAAAACCTGTGAGCTCTGAACAGAAAATGCATTGCACAAAACACTCCCTAAAATTACTGAAGGCTATGACTCGAATATGGAATAGTGATGAATTTTACTTTGTTTCCTACTGTTTTTCAACTTATCTACAATGAGCATATTGTTACCTTAAAAGAACTTAGGTAACCCTCCCATAATGATGCAGAGTTTTGTTTGTTTGCTTGTTTAATCAAAAAAGTCTGCAGAAAGACTCACCCACGACCTCTGCGATCATGAAAATGACGCATATTGCTGAAGCAGCACAGAGCTTCCACTTGGCATAGGCGTGCTCATTCGCCCTGTTCTCTGTGGGCTTGGAGCCACTGTGGCAGTGGTACATGCCTCCTGACTCCAACTCCTCTGGTCTCTCTCTGGGACACTGATCTTTATTCACCGGTTTCTGTTGGAGTTCCACACTATGAATGAGTTTGACAGAAGCAAGAAGTGAACATAGTTGCAAACCAGCCACTCACTGACCCACCCTGCCCATACTTGGAACCACTATTAGGACATTTGCTTACTTGCTAGGAAGTGTCCATTTGCAGCTCTTTCTACAAGAAAATATCAAGTGTAAGAAACAAGCAAGAAATATCCTTCTAAACTTTAACTACTAAAAGTTGTACTTTTATTCAGTCAAACTCTTATTCAGTCAATGCCACCAGTGATTAAGAGATATCAAAGGAATAGGACAAAAGAAGCAGATACATTTTAAAGGGATTTCTTCCCAGTTATTTCACTCTCAAAAGATTTGGACACTGTGCTACAAAAAATAATAATAAAATAAATCAGGCTACATTGTACGATATGTGTATATGAGCCAGACTGAGGATTCAAATACTCATCAACATCACTGACAGATCATAGTACTTTTTCCTGCTGACTCCGTAGGTACTCTGAGACCTTCTTACCACTGCTCTGCAGACAGTGGCTACCAATTAATCAATGTTATTATGAGAGTTGAAACCTACTTATACTTCCCAAAGCAGGCAGTGAATATCAGTTCCATTCAAATATAAAGCAAAATTTAGAGTCACTCATAGAATTTCACAGATGGAAAGGTAGGTAACATTTGGTCTAACACTTATTTTTTCTTTTTTTAAACAATTTTTATTGATGCATAATATACCTAATTTAGGGTACATATGATAATTTAATACATTCATTTAATTTTTAAAGATCAAATCAGTACACTTGAGATGTCCATCACCTTAAATATTTCTCTTTTCTTTATTCTAGAAACATTTCAATTATTCTTTTCTGGCTACTTTGAAGCATATAACAGATAACTGCAAACCATAGTCACCTCACAGATCTGTCAAACATTAGATCATTTTCTTCTCTCAAATCATATGTTTGTATCCATTAATCAACCTTCCTTCATACCTTCCTCCTCTCTACCCTTCTTAGCCTCTTGTAACCACCAATCTACTCTCTTATCTTCATGAGAGCCACTGTTTTAGCTCCCATATATAAGCGAGAACATGTGATATGTGTCTTTCCGTGCTTGGCTTATTTCACTTAACTGCAACCCCATATTTCTTGGCTGAAGTAACTAAGGTTCAGGGAGTTTAAGTAATTGCCTGAGGTCAAATACCCAGGAAATTTTGGAGTGGGAATCCCAAGCCCAGTGTTTCTTCTGTTATGCCTAAAACCAATTTTAGGTGTCCTAATGTTGGGGCAGAAAGGCAGATGTCAATATCCATGGATCTTGAACTAATCATGTTTTTAAATTTAAAAAAATAAATTCATGTACAGAAATAAATAAGAGTCTTGGTATTAAGAACTTTGCATTCGTGACTCTGAAAGGTAAAAACAAACAAACAAACAAAATTAGCAATATATTAGCTTTCACTTTATTTCATTTAGCCTATCACCATTCAGGATTAAAAGTCTGATGGTTTTGGCTTAGATGAACATTATTATTCTGACTCTAATTATTATATATGATTTTTCTGAATAAAATAATATATATGCATTATAGAAAATCTGGAATTACAAAAAAGTCACAAAGCAGAGGGAAAAATAACTGGTAATCCTCTCCAAGAGACAATTATTATTGATATTTTATTGTGTAGCTTTGTAATATATGAATACACTTTTTACATAATTAGATTTCATATTAGGATGTTTTGGGTTATAAGTATGGAAAACAAGACTCTTGCTAGAATATTTAATAAGTAAGAATTATTGGTTCTGCAACTGAAAACATTTAGAGGGGCCAGGTTTCAGACACTCTTTGACGAGGTCTCCAGATTCATGTCTTGGTTCTCAGCTATTCTTCAACCTCAAGCTTGTCTTTCCCATGGTAGCAGGATGGTTGCCAAAGGTAATCAGACTATGTATGTATTTTTTAACGTATACATAGAAAGATTATCCCCTCTCAAACTGCTAAACAAGAGTGTTGATGTGCATGTGGATTTGGCTAAATGAGAAACCACCACTATAGCCAGGGGAATATGGGTGAGCTGATTGACTTAGGCATTGTTATACTCAGAAGACTGGCAAAATCCAGCCACGCTGACTCATAGAGCTGAGAATAGGGAAAATTCTACCTAAACCTGGCTACTCCTCAGTGGGGAAGTGCTAGAATGGATGTGAATAAGATGATTGCATCACAAGAGGATCCTACCAAAGATACAGCTTCTGAACCTGATTCTTAGCTATAAATCTTGTTAATATTTTTTCCATTTATAAAATGTTGTATATCATTATTTTTAAAATATGGAGGGCAGTATATATTTAACATAGCTACATCATAGCATAATTAACTCATGTTTTTAAATTATTGGACAACTCGTTCTTTTGCAATTACTTGCTCATATAAGCACTACTATGATTCACATCCTTATAATCTTTGCTCAATATATTATCTCCTTAAAGTGGAATCTTAAAGGGGAAATTACTTGGTCAACAGATACCTACATTTCTAAGGATTTTGACATATATTGCCAAACCGGCTTTGGAATATACATTACAGCCAAGTTACATCATTGGTTTATTTTTTATCAATTATGTGAATAGCACTCAGGATTCTGAGTAGTTCCAAATAAGCTTCTTAGTTGGAATAAGAACAATTTGGAAAGTAACAAATAAAGTATTTATATTTAAAATGAGTAGACTTTTGCTTTTGTTATGTAACAATATTCTAATAATAAACAACCATAGAATATGGTAGTATGGGTCCCCAGTGGCCATCAACTCAGAGGAACCTGAGTACTAACACAAACACATTGTTGAGATTTACTCCTTCCTTGGCTGAGAAGACAGCATGAGCAAAGCAGGCTCACCAATTGTTCTGGAACTGCCTGGTGTGCTGTGGTCATATGAAGCGTTGCTTTATTTTAGGTTTTCATAAATCTTATGACCAGGGAAAGCCAAGTAGTCAGTGACCAGGAGAGAGAATTTATCTTGGAGCAGCTTAGAAGCCAGACCAAAGCAAGAATCAAACCTGGGAAAAAGCCCCTGGGCAATGCCACCAGGAGGAAAGTATGAAAATGTGGGCAATTTTTACTTTTGTGTACTGTTTCCCTATCTTGGATTCTAAGTTTAACAAATATGGGTATACTTTGAGCTGAGACTGCTTCTTGAAGAACTAAGCCAGAAATCCAAAAGTGGGCTTCATAAGGTCCATTGAAATTGTATACAATGTGTTTGTGTGTGTGTGTGTGTGCACGTGTGTGTGTGTGCGTGTGTGTGTGTGTGTGTGTTATGGGACAGGCAAAAGTACACAGTCTTCACTTGGCTTCCAAAAGAGTCTGTGACCCCAAAGAAGTTAAAACCCAAAGTAACATATATTCCTCATAATCTCGTTAAAGCAAAGTTATCTAAGTCTCTCTAGATACAGAACAGCTCTTGATCACAACAATGATGTGAATTTTCAATATTATTTTAAGAAGAAAGTTATAAAAAGCAAGTTCTATGATGCAACAAACACTGAAATGTGAATCTGCTATTAATGAATAAATCCTAAAACATTCCCATGTATTCAAATATGGCCAAAGCTCTAAAAATTAGGGATAATAGGCCAAAGAAATTTCCTGTAGCATCAAAGAAAAAAAAGATGGAGAAACAGAGATGAAAAAGTATGGAAATATTAGAAAATTTGATGCCAATATTCTAAAACTTTGATTTCATCTGCAAAAATGGGATTTAGACAACGGGACTTTATTTTTACAATCTTGGAGAAACTTCTATTTTTTAATTCTATTTTTGTTTAGTGGTAGAAATTAAATTCTTTTGCTTCTATCTCCAAAATAATGTTGGTAAAATTTTTATTTTTTACCCTCTTATTTCAAATGTTGAGCACATAAAAATCACTTTGATTTTGTAGTTTCACATCACTTTCCCTAAGAACCTCAAATCACTATTCCTGTTAGAAGGGGAGATAAAAGCTTCAACCTCACCATGAATTTTTAACATTTTATTCATTCATCATTAAATATTTATTGCATGCCTAAAAAGGGCCTGCACCAGCAGAAGTGTTAATGATACCATGTTGTATAAGACAAGCAAAGGTCCTTCTCTAAGGAGCTTGTATTTTAGTAGAGGGAGACAAAGAGTAAATGAATCAATTTACTTTGTCTTTAGTAGAGGCTATATAGTATGATGAATGGTGAGCAGAAGAGGGAAGATGAACTACCTTAAATGTGGTGGGAAAGGAAGGCACCTCTGTGGAGGTGATATCTCAGCAACAAGTTACAGAATTACCAGGAGAAAACCTACGTAAGTGAAGGCTATCACAAGTAGAGGGCATTGCTAGAGCAAAAGCCCAAAGACAAAAAGGATTTTCTTAAGTGCTTGTCTTGAACAGAAAGAAAACTACATAGGCGGCCCCTGTGGCATAAAGAGTGAAATGGAAAGAGGTCAAAAAAGGGATTAGATTTTGCAGAACAATTCAGGTCATTATAAAGAGTTCAATTTAATTCAAGGTCTAAAAGAAAAAATTTGGAAAGTTTTGAGCTGGGAAGTAACACTACATGGTTCACATTTCTGAAATGATCACTTTGGGTGCTGCCTGGAAAACTAGAGTGTAGAAGATCAAAACATAGAAACCCTTAGGAGATGACTACAGCCAACACATTGGTGGCTTGGACCTATGTAGTGACAATAAAAATGGAAAGAAGTAGTCATATTTGAGGGACTTTTGAGAGGTGGAGTCAACAGGACTTGCTAATCAATAGCATTAGTTCAGGGGGAATAATAAAGAGAGGTGGGACTCAAAGATGACTTGTTGGTTTCTGGTTACAGTAACCAGGAGGAAGGAATGCCAATTCCCAAGATGGGGCTGAGTGGCAGGCAGTGCAGTATAGAGGCTGAGAGCTTGGGCTCTGGCAACCCATCACCTCAGTCGAACCTCCAACCTTACCACTCACTAGTCATATGACTGTAAGAAAATTACTTAACCTCTCTGTGCCTCAATTTCCCCATCTGAAAATAAGAATAATGATAGCATCACTCTCATAGGCTGGTTGAGAGATTTTAGCTAATTCATATAAATCACTTCAAAGTGTAACTGGAACAAGATAAATGCACAAATTTTAAAATTATTTTACCATATTCATGAACCACATTACATTATTATCATTGTTATTTAGGAAGGATTAAGTAGGCTATACTGCAAAACAACTTTCAGGACAAGCATTTTTATAACAAGACTTAGATAATAAAAAAGCAAACCAATTTTTTGTTTCTCTTTTGCCCACATCCACTATTCCAGATTTTACTCCAGTGACATGACATCAGTCTTGTATGAATTGACCCTGAAGATTGTTCATTCCTGAACAGAAGATAAATATCAAAGAGGGAAATAACATTCCTGTAATCCCTTAGCAGTTCTTCACTTCTGTTTCCCTGCTTCACCATTCTCCTTGTCTGCCCTAGAAATAGTCCTATATGCTCAATGTCTGAGACCCTGTCTTCAGCATAATATTCAGTACATATTTATTGAGATTATATTTTACTCAATGTTTATGAAATAAATGAGTGATGTAGAAGAAATAGTTTGAAGGGTGAGAACTAGAGAAAGTGGGAAATATAAACATTTACATAATCAGACGTCATGTTTTGTCCTAGACAGGCATTCAATCACATACCTCTTTTTAAACAACTTTATTAAGATAAAATTATAAAATTTGTGTGCTTCGGGAGGCCAAGGCAAGCAGGTCACTTGAGGTCAGCAATTCAAGACCACTCACTAGAGATGGAGTGAAACCTCATCTCTACCAAAAATATACAAAAATTAGCCAGGCGTGGTGGTGGGTACCTGTAATCCAAGCTACTGGGGAGGCCAAGGCAGGAGAATTGATTGAACTCAGGAGACAGAGGTTGCAGTGAGCTGAGATCACACCACTGCACTCCAGCCTGGGCAACAAACAGAGCAAGACTCTGTATCAAAAAAAAAGATATAATTTTAATATTATGGAAATGATCTATTTAATCTATATAAATTAATGGTTTTCAGTATATTCACAGAGTTGTGAAACCATTACCAAAAAAACTCATATTCATTAGCTGTAATTCCCTATTCTCCTTGCACCCTCTCCCAGGCGACCACTAATCTACTTTCTGTCTTTACAGATTTGCCCATTCTGGACATTTCATATAAATAAAATCATATAATATGAGGACTTTTGTGAATGGCTTCTCTCACTTAGCATCATACTTTCAAGGTTTATCCATATTGTAGCAAATATCAGTATGTCATCAGTATTCCATTGCCTTTTATTTCCAAATAGTATTTCATTGTATGGATACATAAAATTTTACTAGTCAGTTGATGGATATTGTCTTTAGTAGAGACAATAAAATGTCTGTTTAGTAGAGACAATAAAATGTTTGGTTTTTTTTTTTTGACTATTTCAAATAATGTTGTTATTGAAAAGTTGTATAAAAGTATTTTGTAGAAGTATGTTTTCACTTCTCTTCCAATCTAGCAATGGAATTCCTGAGTCATAAGATAACTTTATGTTTGACATTTTGTGGAACTGCTGGACTCTCTTTCAAAGCACAGTACCATTAGACATTCCCATACACTGTGTAAGAGAGTTCCTATTTCTCCAAATCCTTGCCAACACTTGTTATTTTTTTTTTATTATAGCCATTCTAGTGAGTATGAAGTGGCATCTCATTGTGATTTTGATTTGCATTACCCTAATGACTAATGATGTTGAGCATATTTCATGTGCTTATTATACACTGGTATGTTTTCTTGGAGAAATGTCTATCAGTATTCTTTACATATTTTAATTGATTTATTTATAGTTTTATTATTAATTATAACAATTATTTTACATATTCTTATACACATCCCTTATCATATATGTAATTTATAAATATTTTATCTCAATATGTGCCTTATCTTTTTATTTTCCTGTTAGTATTGTTTACAGAACAAAATATTTTATTTTGATGCTCTCCAATATATATAATTTTTCTTTTATCACTTATGCTTTAGGTGTCATACCAATAAACCATGGCCTCACCCAAGATCACGTGTTTTCATTTAGGAGTTCTATAGGTTTGGCCGGGCGTGGTGGCTCATGCCTGTAATCCCAACACTTGGGAGGCTGAGGCGGGTGGATCACGAGATCAGGAGATTGAGACCATCCTCGTTAACATAGTGAAACCCCGTCTCTACTAAAAATACAAAAAAAATTAGCCGGGCATGGTGGCAGGCGCCTGTAGTCCCCAGCGGGAGGCTGAGGCAGGAGAATGACCTGAACCCGGGAGGCGGAGCTTGCAGTGAGCCAAGATTGCACCACTGCACTCCAGAATGGGCGACAGAGCGAGACTCCATCTCAAAAAAAAAAAAAAGAGTTCTATAGGTTTTGCTCTTGCTCTTACATTTAGGTCTGTAATCAACTTTTTAGTGAATTTTTTTAATGGTGTCAGAAACGTATACAAATTAATTTTTCTGCTTATGTACATCCAGTTGTCCCAGCAATAGTTGCTGAAAATACTTTCTTTTTTTATTTTTACCATTGAATTGTCTTGGAATCCTTGGTGAAAAACAATTGACCACACATATAAGAACTTATTTATGGACTATAAATTCTATCACATTGGTGTGTATGTCTGTCTTTATGCCAGTATCACACTCTTGTTGTGATTAGTATAGCTTTGTATTAAATTCTGAAATCAGGAAGTGTGAGTCCTCCAAATTTATTCTTTTTCAAGATTCTTTTGCCTTTTGTAGGCCCCTACTGGTTCCATATAAATTATCGGGCTAGCTTAACTTCTTCAAAAACATAGTTAGGATTTTAGTAGTAATTGCATCAAATTTCCATGTTAATTTTAGGAATAATGTCATCTTAGCAATATTACGTTTTCTAATCCACAAACATGGGATATCTTTCATTGATTTATATCTTTTATTCTTTAATATTTCTAACTCACTGTTTTGTAATTTTTAGTGTAAAAGCTGTGCACTTCATTTGTTAAATTTATTCTAAAACACATCATTATTTTATGCTATTGTAAGTGAAGTTGATTTCTTCATTTCATTTTCAGATTTTCTCTTGCTACTGTATAAAAATACAATTACTGTTTATATATTAATCTCTTTTACTGTGACCCTACCAAACTTGTTTATTAGTTCTAAAATTTTTAAAATGGATCTTTTAGGACTTTCTACATATAAGATAATGTCATTTGAAAACAGTGATAGGCTGGGCACAGTGGCTCATGCCTGTAATCCCAGCACTTTGGGAGGCCGAGGCAGGTGGATCACCTGAGGTCAGGAGTTCGAGACCAACCTGACCAACATGAAGAAACCCTGTCTCTACTAAAAATACAAAAATTAGCTGGGTGTGGTAGCGCATGCCTGTAATCCCAGCTACTTGGGGGGCTGAGGCAGGAGAATCACTTGAACCCAGGAGGTGGAGGTTGTGGTGAGCTGAGATCATGCCATTGCACTCCAGCCTGGGCAATAAGAGCGAAACTCTGTCTCAAAAAAAAGAAAAGAAAAGAAAACAGTGATAATATTAATTCTTTCTTTCCAATCTGAATGTCTTTTATTTTGTCGTCTTCCCAATTGCTCTGGCTAGAACATACAGTACCATGTTGAGTAGAACTCATAAAAGTAGACATCCTTATCTTGTACCTGATTTTAGGGGAAAGTGTTCAGGCTTTTGCCATAATTACTATGAAAGACTGCACTTTGGTACAGTGTACACTGCTCAGGTGATGGGTGCACCAAAATCTCAGAAATCACCACTGAAGAGCCTATCTGTGTAACCAAACACCACCTGTTCCCAAAAAACCTAATGAAAAAAAATTATGATGTGAGCTGCAGGTTTTTCATAGATGCTTTTAAAGAAGTTTCATTCTATTTCTAGTTTTGCAGGTGTTTATATAATTAAAGGGTGTTGAATTTTGTCTATTCATTTTCTGCATCCAGTGAGATAATCATATGAGCTTTGTTCTGTATCCTATTAATATGTTGTATCACTTTGATTGTATTTCAGATGTTAAATTAAGCTTGCGTTACTGGGATAAATCCCATTTCATCATTGTTTGTAATTACTTTTATATGTTGCTGGATTCAGTTCATTAGTCTTTTTCAAGGATTACTGCATCTGTATTCATAAGGGGGATGGATATTGTTCTGTAGTTTTCTTTTCTTGTGATATTTCCTCCTTTTTTGCTATCAGCAGAATATTGACCTCATAAAATGAGTTGGGAAGTGTATTTACACCTCTTCTATTTTGGGGAAGAATTTGTGATGAGTTAATATTAATTCTATTTTAAATTTTGGTAGAAATCACCAGTGAAGACATCTGGACTTGAGCTTTCTTTGTATAAGGTTTTATGAAATTTATTAATAATTCAATATTTTTACTGGTCCGATTTTCTATTTCTTAAGTTCATGTGGCAGTTTGTCTTTCTATGAATTTATCCATTTCATCTAAGATTATATACATTTTATTTTATGCAGTTTCCTCTTAACTATCAGTTAAGAGAAAAAAGGATAACAAATCATGTCTTTTATAATTACCCACATTATTACCCTTATTGGTGCTATTTTTTTTTAGTATTGGTTCAACTTAATATCTGGTGTCATTTGTTTTCTTTAATATTTCTGTTACTATTGCTTTCTTTACTGATTTTTGTAAAGTGAATCCAAAAACAAATTATCTTAGATTTTGTTTGTCTTTATTTCACCTTTATTTTAGGAAGACAGTTTAGGTGGATATAAGATTATTGGTTGATAGGAATTTCTTTTTCTTTTACCACTTTAAATGCCATCTCACTGCCATCCTCCTTTGCTTCTGGTAGAAGTCAGTTGTTAATCTGATCAGGATGCTGTCACACATAATGCATCTTTTTTTTCCTCTTGCTGCTTTCAAGGTTTTTTATTTGTGTTTTGCTTTTAGTAGTTTTACTATAATGTGTGAGCGTGTAAATCTATTTGCTTGATTCTTCTTAGAGTTCACTGACCATCATGAATGTATAGATTAATATTCAACAAACTTCAAAAGTTTGGGGCCATTATTTCTTTATTTTTCTTCTCCTTTTTCTCTCTCCTTCTGGCCCTCTTATTATGCATACGTAAATATATTTAACAATGTACCACATTTCTCTGAGGCTCTGTTGATTTTTTTTACTTCATTCTATTTTCTGTTTTTCATGTTGCATAATATCTTCCAACCTATTTTCAATTTCAGTGAATCTTTCTTCTGCCAGCTTCTATGAGTACAGTTCTACTGTTGAACCCCTCTAGTGAATTTTTAATTTCACTTATTGTACTTTTCAGCTTCAGAATTTTCATCTGGTTCTTTTTTAAAAAATAATTTCTAACCCTTCATTGATATTCTCAATTTTATGAGACACTTTAATCATACCTATCTTTAATTCTTTGTTCTTTGATTTTCTTTAATTCTTTTAACCTAGTTATAATAGCTGTTTTGAAACATTCGAATTCTAAATACAACACTTAGCCTGTTTCTACTAACTGCTTTTTTTAAACCAGGTGTTGTCTGACTTCCCCTCCATGCGCAGCCTCTGTTGTCATTCCTCAGAGGGTGCATGACTGGGTAGATGCACAGTCATTCTTATCCTCTCCCATTTCCAAAGGATAATAATCACTTCAGTTGTGTTCACTTTGACTGTTTCTTTCCATGGTCTCGCTGTTAAGTGATTGTTCTGCCTGTGTTAGTATCACACCCAGATTTTGGCCTTCTTAATTGTTTGCTGAATTGTTGCTCTACGGTTTTCAATAATACTCTGAGGTATGAATGGACCAACAATCTGATCCAATTAAATTTGTCTGCTTCAGCTACTATAACAACATACCACAGACTGTGTGTCTTAAATAACACAAATATTATTTTCTCACAGCTCCAGAGGATGGAAGTCCATAATCAAGGTGCTAGCAAATTCACTGGTGAGGATTCTCTTTCTGACTAATAGATGCCTGCCTTTTCATTACTTCCTCGCGTGGTCTTTCCTTAGTGTATGCACCCAAAAAGAGAGAGAGAGTGAGCTATCTAGAGTCTCTTCTTATAAGAACATTACTTCTGTCAGATCAGGACCCCACTCTTATAACGCCAATTAACCTTAATTATTCCTGAGAGGCCCCATTTCCAAATACAGCCACACTGGCATTTGTGCTTCAACATATAACTGTGGGGGACATAAACATTCAATCTATAACAGGCTTCTGTATGGGGGTAATATTTGAGGCCAAATTTTGTGGCTAGTGCCAAATCCAGGAGGGCATTTCTTACCTCTTTTTCTGCCTGTCTCTTTAACTTCTAGCCGGTCTGCCAATAGCTTATTGCTATCATGAAGCAACAAGCCTACTCTTAATTGCTCACCAGAAGAATCTTGTTTTCAACAGTGTCCCATTGTATTTCAACAGCTTGAAATGCCCCATGCTCTCTTACAAATAAAATTCCAGCTTGTGTATCATCAGTCTTCTAAGGGAAAGATACATAACCCTCTATTCTTATGGCCTGCCTCTCCCATAAGTAGTACCTTTATACCACTGCACTAGAGCTGGCAGAAGAGACCGTGACCTACTTCTCCTGGAGCCATATTCTTGCTCCACAAGTGCAGCACTGATGACGGATAGTAGTCCCTAGCCTTTTTTGCTTGTGCCTCCTGGAATACGTCCTGCACACTATGAGTGATCCAGGGCAGGGATATTCAGGACCTTGCTGCTCCTGGGCTAGAGATTATACCCTATGAGAGGAGGCTGGGTGAAGGAACGAAACCATAGTCCTCTTGGTCATGTCTACAATGAAGAGAATTTCTGCAACCTTAGGCTGGGACAATAAGAGATTCCAACAGCCTTTTGCTCTAGGAGTGAGCTATGATCTTTAACTGGAAGCTGGGAGGAGAGGGAGCATTGTCTTTTGGCTACATCCACTCAAGAGTTGAGCTCCCGTCATACTGAGCTTGGGGAAGAGCAGAGGTTAATGGAGCAGATCCTGGCTCAAATGCCATAGACTGTCACTTCTTACTGAGATTTAAATTTTCTAGAATAAATAATTCATAATTTTCTGCATGCCCTGAAGACAACTTCCAGAGATTTTCATTTCTTTTTTATAACTTTTACCAGTTAAATAGTTGTTGAAAATGTTCTAGCAGTTTACCTCTATCATCTGTCCCTACCCTTACTTCCTCTGCACTTCAACATATGGCTGGGGAAAAGAGAAACTTGATCCCTTCCACCTAGCACCAAGAAAAACATTGATTGTTTTTCTTGTTGTAGTTCAAATTTACACAGCTTTTTTTTTTTTTTTTTTTTTTTTTTTTTTTGCGCTACAATGAACCCAAAGCCCAGAGGATCCCATCAATGAAACACATTTGGAGAGACTGGAGAGGGTAAAAACATGGTTCATGGCACCTACTGGGTCCAATATTACTACTTCCTGTAGTAAAATGTCTGTAAAGATTACCTCCAGCAATTCCTGTCATCCAATATGCACATGCAATCAAGAGATAGAATCTATTGCCTCACCCATGGAATCTGAGACTTGGGACTCGCTTTAACCAACCCATAAATTGTGATAAAAATGATACTCTGC
This sequence comes from Piliocolobus tephrosceles, assembly GCF_002776525.5. Classification (NCBI taxonomy): domain Eukaryota; kingdom Metazoa; phylum Chordata; class Mammalia; order Primates; family Cercopithecidae; genus Piliocolobus; species Piliocolobus tephrosceles. The sequence continues at coordinate 120,579,573 of NC_045440.1, read as the reverse complement.
CAGTTCTGCAATTAAGCTATCTGAGAATGGTCAGCTTCCACTATTGCTCTTTTGCTACTCTGGACTGCCACATAAGGAATTCCAGGCTAACCAGATAAAGTGAGACACCATACAGAGAGAGAAGCCATGGGAAGAAGAATTAAGACCCCCGCCCCAGGCAAAAAGCCGACACAAAGATCTCAGTCATGTAAGTGAAGCCATCTTAAACCTTCTAGCCTAGCCCAGATACCAGCAGAATGCAGCTTTCCATTCCAGCTAATATCACATGGAATGCTGCCCAAATCCTGACCCACAGAATCATAATAAAAAAAGTTGTTGTTTAAGCCACTATGTCTTGGGGTAGTTTGTTGCAAAGCAATAGATAAATGGAACACTCCATTTGTGGAATTAGATAATAAAGTTTTCTTCAGATTAAGTTTCTTAACAGCTGGTAACAGTTTAAATAGAAAACTGATCATAAGTAGAAAGAAAAAAGTAGAAGGAGAAAAGAGGAGGAATATCAGGGGACAAAGTTGTCTATGACTAATAGAGACAGAACAAAATAAATTAGATTGGGAGAGGTGAGGGAAAAAGTGAGTAAGTGAGGGAATTCAGGGACATGTGACCTAAGGAGGAAACAGATTAAGGATTCAAGAGCCCATATGGTGGACATATGAGCACAGGAGATGTAGAGGGAGAAGGCAAACACTACATTAACAAGCAGGGGGCCTGGGTCCACAGCACAGTTCTATTGTAATTAGCCATCTGCCCTCAAGAAAGGCATTTATTTTGACCTCAAGAAAGGCATTTGTTCTATCTGGCATTCCGTTTCCTACATGGTTAAAATAAGGGATCGAGATAAATAATCTCTTGCAGATTTAATTTATTACCCTTGACAAGAAAATACAAATGAGTTTGACAATTCTTATAAACTCTGTGTCCTGAAAACCATACCTATTTATGGGGTGAATGAGACTTTGTAACTATAAGTGGTTGGCTTATTTGCACAACAAAATGTTAATAGTCGACGTTACTGAGAAGGGAAACATTGTTATTTCAGTAATGTGGAGATGCTCTATTGATAGTATCTGTAGGGCTAACAATTTTTTGTCCAAAATTTCTGCCTGACTTACCACGAGGCTTTGTTTTTTATGTTAATAACCTCAATAAATCATATCTAATATTATTTTCTAAGAAAAATAATTATTCCAATGTGAGACTGCTAGATTCTTTGTTTTAAGACAAGTTATAAATATCCTTTTTATAAAGTCTCTTTGCTGTTGCTAAAATATTTGATGCTATCAAACATAGTATCACTGCTCCTTAGAATATTAATTTGGCTTTGTGAAACAAACAAGAACGTTACACATACTATTAATGGGCAAGTATTCTCTTAAATTCTTCTTCTAACATGAACTCTTTTCAGATTTTCATTAGCTCATTTATATTCACTGAATGTTTCTTTTTTGAACCCCATTCGGATTCAACTACTCAAACAAACCAAGCTCACATCTTATGTATGTGAAAGTATATTTACTGTGCAATTATCTAAGTCTGCAAAACTTTCCTTAAACCTATTTTCTATGTAGGTTATCCCTAACCCTACTTTAATTCCTTTTTATTTTTTCAGCTCTTAACCTATTACTTCTGAAAAAGCTTCCTCTGATTCCAAAGTCCAGTTACTCTTACTGAATGCCCTCAGTATGACACAAATACACTGTTTCGTAATTGCCTCGCTCTAATATGTATTTCACATTAGACTAAGTTTCAAGAGGACAAAGATCTGAGACTAGACATTTTTTTCTAAGTCCTGCACTTAGCACAGGTGTGTTCAATCAATAATTGTTAACAAAGTGAAAAATGAATGAATGTATTGCATGTGACACTGTGGGAGACATTAAAAAGAAATGGAATACTTTGTAGAACATTAGAATCAGCTATATTTATTATAAGTATGTATATTAATAATGATATTTTATGAGCATGAAAGCAACAACTCATTTTAAGATCAATATAACTACAATTATGCCATATAGTTGAAGTCTTAATTTTTTCTAAATATAATAAAATTTACTATCTATCATAAAACTGAGAATAATTGAGAAAAGGAAAAGTCAACACATTAGATTATAAAGGTCTATTTTTTGGAATAAACACTACAGATGAAAAACACATCAATAAAATGTGTTCTTTACGCACTTAGGATATTTAAGGAATCAAATCAACTATATAAAGTATTGCATTTTTCGGAATATAAAATACATGTCAGTCAACAACTTATAAAATGTTCCAGAGTGCCCCAAGTTGCAGAGTAAAGGTTTACAGTTCAGAAGCAACAAGGTATAGGAATTAACTGGATGATATTCAAGAGAGAAAACTGTGAAGCAGACACAGGCATCTATTACCTTTCTAGTGTGAAAGCGTACATCTTGGCAGCTTTATCATTCACCAGATAAGTTCTTTCAAGAAACTCCATGACGGCCAGGTTAAGAGCTGCTGCTGCTGTTGTCGCTGTTGAACTCACCGCCCAGTTTTGGAAGCAAAGCAGCACTGCAACTATTTATACACTTTCTAAAGAAAAAATTAAAAGGCTCTAGAAATTAAAATAATGAGCTTCCTGTATCAGTGCTGTTGGTAGGTCTGCTAAAATTACAGCCTCCTTGGAATATTACCTGGCTTCATTGTTTTCACCTACAAAAACTGCTTTTCTAGGGAGACTTGCAGGTAGCATTATATGAAGTGTGTATGTCTTTCGCATGATATCTGATTCAATTGTGCTTTCTAAGAGGAGATCAAGAGTTTGCTACAAATTGCTGATGTAGGGTTTTGACCTTCAGAGCACACCTGGGTGAGCTGCAAATAGCTACCATTCTGTACACTAATCTAATTTTTTCTTTTTCTCTCTCTCCTCCTTTGTCTAGACTCTTTATCAGCCTAAAAGTATTTCTTTGGAATTTAGTTCTAAGATGACCTCTAAGCAGCTGTCAGAATTTACTTGTCTCTCCTAGGACCATTTTGGGATTTCACTATTGAAAGGGAGGACAAGGGTCAACAGTTTCTGAAACTAGTAATCTGAAAACAGTTCTTGGTACAGCAGCTTTGAAATCCTTTTGACCGGCAAGAGGACAGACTCTGCTTCTACGTAAATAACAACCCTCCAAAACACAAGAACCAGAGTGAGCTTAGTTCCCCTGGCCAGGTCTCTATTAAAGATCAAGGATTCACCCTATCAGGCATGCCAGTTCCAACTCTCAGGAATGAAGCCTCTGAGTTGCTCCTGGGAGACCTCGGACTCTTCAACTCCTAGGAATCGGCATTTACTTCATTACAAAGCACTTTCCTTCCCAAGTAAGAGAAAGAACTATAGCCTTATGGCAAGAGCTTGGACAAACAGTAGACATTTGTGTGGGGGCAAAAGGTTCCAAGACCTATACAAATGTATGCAAGGATGCAGAGAGAGGGGGTTGTGTAGATTGGAGAAGAGGAGTAAACCCCAGATCACTAGGTACTTGTTGCCTTTTCCTTGTGTGATCACTAACTTTCTAGTGAGAAAACTCAGGGTAGTTAAGTCCCAGAATAACCCAGTGGCCCAGTGTAATGGGAAGTTGCCCATTATGCTAAGCTGAGATCTCTCACAATGGCCTGAAAAAATGAATATTGTCCTCTAAAATGAGGATGGGGTTCAATGCCAGTTGTCATAGGCAGTGACAGAAGACACCTTTGGTTCAGAATGAGAATATTAGGTCTCCTATCACATCTGTGGTGTGACCGCTGTACCTCTCATTATCTTCAGATTTCAAACACTCTCATCTATAACATAAATTCTAAGGTCTTCTCATATGACCCCACTCTTATCCTTAACTTTGCTCACACAGTTGGGAGCCTCTAAGAGGCTCTGGGGGAGCCTTTTCCTTGCAAGTGAAGGCACTGAAATCCTAGGTCTACTGTTAGCAGAATAAAAACCAATGTATTTTTTCTCGTATATTCTTACTCTTAACCTTACAATGTAATCAGTTATTCTGTGGAGGCAAAAATAAAAAACCAGAAAAGAATTACTAATCCACCTGTGTGACACATTCAAGGTGCCATACATCACAGCTTGAATCATTTGTGAATAGTTTCTAGCACATACAAGAGAAAGACATTTCAAGTGAATGAATGTCAAAAAATGAGGAAATGAGTCCTGGAGCAAGATGGCCGAATAGGAACAGTTCCAGCCTCCAGCTCCCAGTGCAAGCAACACAGAAGATGGGTGATTTCTGCATTTTCAACTGAGGTACAGGGTTCATCTCACGAGTGCCGGAAAATCGGTGCTGGTCAGCTGGTACAGCCCAATCAGCCAGAGCTGAAGCAGGGAGAGGCATCACCTCACCTGGGAAGCGCAAGGGGGAAGGGAATCCCTTCCTAGCCAAGGGAATCTGAGACACACAACACCTGGAAAATCAGGTAACTCCCACCCTAATACTGTGCTTTACCAAGGCTCTTAGCAAACGGCACACCAGGAGATTATATCCCACACTTGGCCGGGAGGGTCCCACACCCACGGAGCCTCGCACATTGCTAGCACGGCAGTCTGAGATCTAACTGCAAGGCAGCAGCGAGGCTGGGGGAGGGGTGCCTGCCATTGCTGAGGCTTAAGTAAACAAAGCTGCCAGGAAGCTCGAACTGGGTGCAGCCCACAGCAGCTCAAGGAGGCCTGCCTGTCTCTGTAGACTCCACCTCTGGGGACGGGGCAAAGCTAAACAAAAAGCAGCAGAAACCTCTGCAGATGTAAAAGACGCTGTCTGACAGCTTTGAAGAGAGCAGTGGATCTCCCAACATGGAAGGTGAGATCTCAGAACGGACAGACTGCCTGCTCAAGTGGGTCCCTGACCCCTGAGTAGCCTAACTGGGAGATACCCCCACTAGGTGCAGACCAACACCCCCCACCTCACACGGCAGGGTACACCCCTGAGACGAAGCTTCCGGAGCAAGAATCAGACAGGAACACTCACTGTTCAGCAATATTCTATCTTCTGCAGCCTCTGCAGCTGATACCCAGGCAAACAGTGTCTGGAGTGGACCTCAAGCAAGCTCCAACAGACCTACAGCTGAGGGTGCTGACTGTTAAAAGGAAAACTAACAAATAGAAAGGACACCCACACCAAAACCCCATCAGTACGTCACCATCATCAAAGACCACAGGCAGATAAAACCACAAAGATGGTGGAAAAGGCAGTGCAGAAAAGCTGGAAATTCAAAAAATAAGAGCGCATCTCCTCCTCCAAATGAAAGCAGCTCATCGCCAGCAACGGATGAAAGCTGGACGGAGAATGACTTTGGCGAGTTGAGAGCAGAAGGCTTCAGTCCATCAAACTTCTCAGAGCTAAATAAGGAACTACGTACCCAGCGCAAAGAAACTAAAAATCTTGAAAAATAAATGGAAGAATGGATAACTAGAATAGTCAATGCAGAGAAGGCCATAAATGAACTGACAGAGATAAAAACCATGACACAAGAAATACATGACAAATGCACAAGCTTCAGCAACCAACTCGATCAACTGGAAGAAAGAGTATCAGCGATTGAAGATCAAATGAATGAAATGAAGGGAGAGGAGAAGTCTAGAGAAAAAAGAGGAAACAGAAATGAACAAAGCCGCCAAGAAGTATGGGATTATGTGAAAAGACTAAATCTACATCTGATTGGGGTGCCTGAAAGTGAGGGGGAAAATGGAAACAAGTTGGAAAACACTCTTCAGGATATCATCCAGGAGAACTTCCCCAACCTAGTAAGGCAGGCCAACATTCAAATCCAGGAAATACGGAGAATGCCACAAAGATACTCCTCAAGAAGAGCAACTCCAAGACACATAATTGTCAGATTCACCAAAGTTGAAATGCAAGAAAAAATGTTAAGGGCTGACAGAGAGAAAGGTCAGGTTACCCACAGGGAAGCCCATTAGACTAACAGCAGATCTCTCGGCAGAAACTCTACAAGCCAGAAGAGAGTGGGGGCCAATATTCAACATTCTTTTTTTTATTATTTATTTATTTATTTTTATTTATTTATTTTTATTATACTTTAAGTTCTAGGGTACATGTGCATAACGTGCAGGTTTGTTACATATGTATACATGTGCCATGTTGGTGTGCTGCACCCATCAACTCGTCAGCACCCATCAATTCATCATTTATATCAGGTATAACTCCCCAATGCAATCCCTCCCCCCTCCCCATGACAGGCCCCACTGTGTGATGTTCCCCTTCCCGAGTCCAAGTGAGCTCATTGTTCAGTTCCCACCTATGAGTGAGAACATGCGGTGTTTGGTTTTCTCTCCTTGTGATAGTTTGCTAAGAATGATGGTTTCCAGCTGCATCCATGTCCCTACAAAGGACGCAAACTCATCCTTTTTTATGGCTGCATAATATTCCATGGTGTATATGTGCCACATTTTCTTAATCCAGTCTGTCACTGATGGACATTTGGGTTGATTCCAAGTCTTTGCTATTGTGAATAGTGCCGCAATAAACATACGTGTGCATGTGTCTTTGTAGTAGCATAATTTATAATCCTTTGGGTATATACCCAGTAGTGGGATGGCTGGGTCATATGGTACATCTAGTTCTAGATCTTTGAGGAATTGCCATACTGTTTTCCATAATGGTTGAACTAGTTTACAATCCCAACAACAGTGTAAAAGTGTTCCTATTTCTCCACATCCTCTCCAACACCTGTTGTTTCCTGATTTTTTAATGATTGCCATTCTAACTGGTGTGAGATGGTATCTCATTGTGGTTTTGATTTGCATTTCTCTGATGGCCAGTGATGATGAGCATTTTTTCATGTGTCTGTTGGCTGTATCAATGTCTTCTTTTGAGAAATGTCTGTTCATATGCTTTCCCCACTTTTTGATGGGGTTGTTTGTTTTTTTCTTGTATATTTGTTTGAGTTCTTTGTAGATCCTGGAAATTAGCCCTTTGTCAGATGAGTAGATTGCAAAAATTTTCTCCCATTCTGTAGGTTTCCTGTTCACTCTGATGGTAGTTTCTTTTGCTGTGCAGAAGCTCTTTAGTTTAATGAGATCCCATTTGTCAATTTTGGCTTTTGCTGCCGTTGCTTTTGGTGTTTTAGACATGAAGTCCTTGCCCATGCCTATGTCCTGAATGGTACTACCTAGATTTTCTTCTAGGGTTTTTATGGTATTAGGTCTAACATTTAAGTCTCTAATCCATCTTGAATTAATCTTCGTATAAGGAGTAAGGAAAGGATCCAGTTTCAGCTTTCTACTTATGGCTAGCCAATTTTCCCAGCACCATTTATTAAATAGGGAATCCTTTCCCCATTTCTTGTTT